>NC_044312.2:75915244-76261494 GCF_007474595.2 Lynx canadensis
CTGTGAGCTGCTCGGTGACTTGTTGGTCTGTATTCATTTCTTTTCTTATTTCAACATAAATGTGTGATCTTATTCAACGTTAACTGGTAGATCAAAACATGGTCATTTAGAGCCAATTCAGCAAGCTGATCTTTGTTTCCTTTCTCGTTCTCCTTGGCCCCTGCCAATATTCTGCCGTTTTAATTATGGAAACACTAAACACTTGAGTGTCTTAGCCAAGGTACAGGAATACATGGCAGACTTAGCCAAGATACAGGCGGCAATAAATGGCAAAGATAAGACGTGAGCCAAGATCTCTGTCTTCTCATAGATCATATTGCCTCTCTGATGATACATTTTACCTTAAAAGTTAGTTCAAGATCAAAGAAGTCTTGCTACTCTTCTCAGTCAGGCAACACAAGTATGCTTAGCAGAGGTTTTATGGGCAGTGCCTTAACCAATTTCAGTAGCATGCCTAGCACACAGCACATGCTCAGCAAATGACTTGTGGGTGTAATTCAGACCAAATAGCAAGTTTGAGGCACAAGAGGACAGACACCGAGTGGGGGAGGGGGTTCTTCCGTTATTTTCCTAATACTGCCCTTCCTCTTGTGATCCAGTCATGTCTGGAATAACTGTGTGCCATCTACCATAAAGTAGCTAACTATTGGAGGTGGTATAGACTAGTAATGATTAGGAGCATGGCCTCCGGGGGCAGGATTGCTTAGATTTGAAGCTCTGCTTTGCCACTTGCTAGTTGTGTGACCTCCAGCAAGTTTCTTAACACGTTGTACCTTGGTTTCACTATCTGTAAACGTGAAACAATTTATTCAACAAAACCGACCATCTAGGGTTGTTATGATGAGTAAGTTAGGAAATAAATGTATGATTTGTAGACTAGTACCCAGGAAACAGTAAGATGTATTTAGATGTTATTACTCTGTCTACCTGTAACTTGGCCTTGAGTACGAGAGTGCCAGCTTGGCCTCTACGGTCCCCATCTCTGGACTAGAATTTTTTTTTCAACGTTTTATTTATTTTTGGGACAGAGAGAGACAGAGCATGAACGGGGGAGGGGCAGAGAGAGAGGGAGACACAGAATCGGAAACAGGCTCCAGGCTCTGAGCCATCATCCCAGAGCCCGACGCGGGGCTCGAACTCCCGGACCGCGAGATCGTGACCTGGCTGAAGTCGGACGCTTAACCGACTGCGCCACCCAGGCGCCCCTAGAATTTAAAGCCCTGTGCCTGTCTCTCCTCTGTTCCCCTTTATCAAAACCCACTTCTTTCTCCCCACTCCCCCTCTGCAGGAAACCCAGATTCCCCAATGCACCTTTGCTACTTGCCCTATTCAGCGTCTATCCCTGAGTCTACCCCAAGGTACACAACCCCTGAGAAAGTTCACCTCCTAGATCACTTTCTCTGTTTCCAGGGCATCTGTTATTCAGTTCTCTTCCTTTTGGCTTACACCCCCATGTCTCAAGCAAAACTGATCCTCCCAGGGTCCCCGGTGATTTCTATCTAGTCAAGCAGCTTCTACTTTCATCTTTATTGCTGTTTTAGAAATTTTGGGTACAAAGACATGCCCCTACTTCTTGAAATGTCTTTGCCTCTACGACAACATATTTTCCTGGTTTTCCTCCCACCTCTACGGCTGCCTCCCTTCCATCTCCTTTGGTGGTGCCTTCTACTCTACCCAGTCCTGGCACAAGCTTCTTCTCCTTCTCCAATCCTTCTTTGGCTTAAAAAAAAAAAAAAAAAAAAAAAGTACACAAATAATGCATGCATGCGTTCCCAAAGTAGACAAATGAAGCAAAGCCTGACCATAAGGGGAAATGTGAAATGTCCTTCCATCACTGCTTACCACCTGCTTCCCCAACAGAGGCACTGTCGACAGCTGGGTGCACAGAGCAGAGAATGAGAGTTGCCCACAATATCGAATCTCCCCTTCATCTTCTGTCATAGAAGCTCCCAGGAGTTAGATTACACTTCCCTCCCTTGCAGTTCTGTTCATTTCTGTGACGGAGTTGTGGCTCACGGCAACAAAGTGGAATTAGCACGTACAACTACAGGGACTCTTCTTCTGAGGAAAGGACGGGCCCTTCTCCTTCTCTTTTCTCCCTTCTACTGTTTGATAGCCACAGCCAGAGCAGCCCGCCGGGACCCTCCACTATATGGAGTTTTTCCCCAAACCAAGCAATCTGTGATGCCAGCTGGTTGTCCTACAGTACAACTCAATTCTGGCATTCTCTACCCAGAGACAGCGTCAGATCCCGCAGGTAAAGGACTCAGTCCCACGAGACTATGCCCACTTCAGATACCAGCTGCCAGACCCGGTTGTTAGCTGTGCCGCTGATCGACTGGCCAAAAGGTGGAGGTTCCCACAGTCCCTTCCTTGGCTTCCATTAATTTGCTAGAGGGGCTCACAGAACTCAAGAGACCAGTTTACTTACTAGATTACTGGTTTATTACAAAGGGATAGAACTCAGGTGGGACAGACAGGTGGAGGAGATGCATAGGGCAAAGTCATTGGGGGTGCTCCCTCTGTGTTCACCACTCTCCCCAAATCTCCACATGTCCACCAACCCACTAGCTCTCCAAACCCCATCCTTTGGGGTTTTATGGAGGCTTCATTAGGTAAACAGAACTGATTAAATCATTGGCCATTGGGAATTGAAGTCAATCTCCAGCCTTTCACCCCTCCCCAGGCGGGGGTGGCACTGAAAGTTCCAAACCTGTAATCACATGGTTGGCTCCATGGGCAACCAGCCCTCATCCTTAGGTGCTTTCCAGAATTCACCTCATTAACATGACTTTACCATCCTAATAATCACTTGCAAAATCGCAAGGATTTTAGGAGCTCTGTGCCAGAAACAGGGGCGACAACCAAATACAAATTTCTTATTATAAATCACAATATCAGAGACCCCAAAATGGGAGCCGTGTATTGAGGAAAACAGAGAAAGTTCCAGAAGGTCTGAGATGCTGATGAACTTGGAGCCACCATTCCAGCCCCATATGTGTATATAGAAAAAGAATGTGTATATTTTTGTAAACTGTTGTCATTTGGGATTTTCTCTCTCTCTTACACCCAAAATTGACTTACCAGCTCTGACTATATATTCTTTAGAATATTTATTAATAAATGTACCTCTACTTTTTCATAAATGAATCCACATATGGTCTGTGGCTGATTTCTTTACTGAACAATACGTTCCTCTGACTCCCTGCCCTCCCCCATTTAATCGATTCCTACAACCTGTTGATTCTCCTTTTAGCCCCTGATCTCTTTTCACCCTCACTGCACTCGCCTAGTCCAGGCCACCGTAATTCCTAACTAATGCCAACTGATTATCCTGCTTCCACTCTTGCCTGAGATAGAACTAGATCAGTCTTCAATCCATTCTTCATCTATGTTCAGGACGGTTTTTTAAAAACACATATCAAATCATGTCAGTCCATACTTAAAGCCCTTCTGTACTTTCCTGACCTGCATGAAATGAACCTTAAGCCCCTTAATGGGCCCGCCAAGCTCTGAGGGATTCCCTCTTTGCCCACCTCTGACTCCATCTTGGTCCAGGCTAGCCTTCTCTTTGACCACATCCCGTCTCTTAGTTCCTTGGAAGCATCTTCCACCTCATCATGCCCTTTGCAGCCTCCATAATAAGTCTGGAACATCCTTTCCACAATACATGTCCCACTGGTCCTTCTGATCGCTCACTGCTAAAATGGCATCTTTTTAAAAAAAATTTTTTATGTTTATTTTTTTATTTTTGAGAGAGAGAGAGAGAGAGACAGAAGTGTGAGCGGGGGAGGAGCAGAGAGAGACACACACACAGAATCCGAAGCAGGCTCCAGGCTCTGAGCTGTCAGCACAGAGCCCGATGCGGGGCTCAAACCCACAAACCGTGAGATCATGGCCTGAGCTGAAGTCAGACGCTCAACCGACTGAGCCACCCAGGTGCCCCTAAAATGTCATCTTAAAGAGGCTTTCCCAGCTAGCTTTGCCACCTGTTTCCCTGATGGCCCTTAGGATAATCTGTAATTGTCATTGCCTTCACCGACTTGGTTATTCTTTTCCTCTTCCACTGGACTATAAGCTCCCTGAAACCAAGGTCTGTGTTTATTTCAGGTACCCCAGGAACAACCAGAGATCTAGCCATAGAGGAGGAATTCAATAAATATACTTGTCAAATGAAAGATCCCTGACTTACAGTTAAGAAACCTTGGTTTAAGCACCATCTTTACTATTTACAAGCTGTGCCAACTTGGGGAAATCAATCAACCTTTCTGAGCCTGTGTGGAACATGGAAAAAATTAATCCTGCCCTGATTATCAAAGAGGGTTTGCTGCAAAAACCAAAGAAGATGATGTGAGGTAAAAATGTAAAACTCTGAACACATATGAGGGGTAATTTACTATTGGGGCAAGGAGCCCTTGGGTGAACTTCGTATGACAGCCTACTTTCTCAAATACTTGTACACAAAATAGGTCTCTGTAAACTAGTCAGTCCAGTGACTTGTCAGTAATTAATTAGTGTTCATTCCTGGTCATCTCCCCTTATAACTACAGCTTCCAAATGGGGAGTTTTCTTGGAATACAAACCTTAGCACTACTTAATCATCAATCCCAGTGGGAAAAAAAAAAAAAAAGTCCTTTTGACTTGAGAATGAGGAGTTTAGTGACAGCTGTTAGTTGAAATGAAACTTTTCCCTAAGAACAATAAAAACTCAGCTCTCTCACCCCTTGATCTGCTTTGCTTAGTTGGTTAGTGATTGCTGGGGTGTGGTATTGACAGAAAAGTTTAGGAAAGTGTAGGGGGTGGCCTGTCCTTTCACGTAGGGATGCCTATGTGGTGTAAATAATCCTCTTTCCATCCCAGTCTACACATGGTCCTAAAACAAGATGTTTGTGCCAAAAGGAATTCCAGGAGGCATTATCCTGGTGGTGGGGGGTGGGGGTGGGGAGTAAGGATGAGTGGGTTAAATAATAGAATCATCAGCCCCACGGAGTTCGGGCAGGGGGTGGAGTGCACACTTTTGTTGCTTTGGATTACCAAAGAATGCATTGAAACTTCGCTTTTCCTCCAAGTAAGCACCGCAGTCGGGCAGTATTTCTGCCATTTAAACTAGACAGAATGTAGTCACGTTTTCTCCTGATCACATCTATGCAAACAGATTTGGATTCAATTTTTTTTTTTAATTTTACAAGTTTTACTTGGGGATAATTTTAGGTTTGCAGAAAGAGCTGCACAAATAGTACAGATGTTGGGTGCTCATCTCCCCCAGTGTTGACATCTTACCTTTCTGTGGTACGCTTGGCACAATGAATAAGCCAATAATGATACATTTTTGTTAACTGAAGCCAATGCTTTATTCCAATTGTCTCAGTTTTTACCTAATGTCCTTTTTCTGTTCCGGGATCCCATCTGGGATTCCAAATAAATCTGCATTTAATTAGGTTTGGTTTTACACTAGCACCAAAAAGTCTGTTTTCTTTCTTTCTTTCTTTTAAAATCTTTTTTTAAATGTTTTTTTTTGAGAGAGAGAGAGACAGACAGACAGACAGAGCATGAGCAAGGGAGGGGCAGAGAGAGAGGGAGACACAGAAGTGGAAGCAGAGAGGGAGCACAGAGCCTGACACGGGGCTTGAACTAATGAACTGTGAGATCAAGACCTGAGCTGAAGTCAGAGGCTTAACCGACTGAGTCATCCAGGCACCCCCTTTTTTGGCAGGCCCCTTTTTTTCTTTTAAAGTTAAGCCATCAACTTAACATCAGGGAAATGTTTTTCTTTCTGAAGAGTGTAAAGTCAGAGACTTAGGCAGGTCTTTGCCAGGAAAACCATTTCCACAGTTAGTGAATACTGTCTTTCCAAATTCAGATGGTGAGGCTCCAGCTAAAGACACTTTTCAAAGGGTGTAAATATTCACCGAAAGAACCCGGGTTGAGGCTGAAGTTGGTAGTGGGGTAGGGAAGGGGGTGGAGGTTTGGGTCTGTGGCTCCTCTGCCCTTTTCAAAAAGCAAGTGTGCTTGAATCTCTGTCATCTGGATAGCTGGGGGGATAACTCAGCCTCAGTTTCCCATACTGTCACACGCAGATGCTGAGAACTCCCAAGCAGGGTTGTAGCAAAGGTTCCATGCAAAGTAAATGAAAGCTTTAGCATTCTACCCAGCCCAACAGGGCTGAGTAGTCATTGTTGTTATTCTTTTATATTAAAGAAAAGGAAAGAGGCATTTTTGGAAACGTTTTGCTCAGCGGTTGCTTGTTTTAACTCATTGCCTCCAAGTAGAAACATCTCCTCATAACATCAGTGTCCTCAAACACATTCCAAAAACATTCCACCCTCTGCTCTCTTTCTTTTAAGTCTTTCTTGAACTGGTCTGGTATATGGTTGTCTCTTCCTACCCCCTGAAAAAAACATACCATCCCTCAAGGCCCTGGTCCCATTTCTCCATGAAGCTTTCCTTGATGCTCTCAGTGCTGGGGAAAGGGGATAATTAGGAAAATGTCTGAGTCTGTTTCCTCATCTGTAAAATGGAATTAAAAAGTCATCATGTAGGGGTGCCTGGGTGGCTCAGTTGGTTAAGCATTCGACTCTTAATTTCAACTCAGGCCATGATCTCACAGTTCGTGAGTTCAAACCCCAAGTCAGGCTAAGCACTGACAAAGCAGAGCTTGCTTGAGATTTTTTTTCTCTCTCTCTTTCTCTCTCCTCTGTTCTCTCTCTCTCTCCCTTTCAAAATAAACAAACTTAAAAAAAAATTGTAGTGTAGATTAAAGGAAATAATATATATATAATGCCAGTCTGCATCTAGCCTATAAAAATAATAATAAAATAGCTTTTTTTTTTTAACGTTTATTTATTTTGGGGACAGAGAGAGACAGAGCATGAACAGGGGAGGGTCAGAGAGAGAGGGAGACACCGAATCTGAAACAGGCTCCAGGCACTGAGCCATCAGCCCAGAGCCTGACGCGGGGCTCGAACTCACGGACCGCGAGATCGTGACCTGGCTGAAGTCAGACGCTTAACTGACTGCGCCACCCAGGCGCCCCAAAATAGCTTTTTTTTTAGATAGTAGCAATAAGAATGAAAAGAAGAATAGAAAATCTCTTAAGGACTTAATAAGGGACAGGCCTTAGTGGTTGATTCCTTGTACAGAGTGGATGAGAGGGGAAGCGATGTCAGGAACAGCACTTGGGTTTTTGAGCAAATTTTTTGAGCAAGGGAGATAAAAGCATTTGTGGAGTTAGGGGCAAGAGTATTTTGTTTTGCTTTCCTTTGTTTGAATGGAGTGTTGCAACTAGAAAACACGGCACTTAGTCCTGGGCATGTGGAGTTTAACAAGTTCTTGGGACACTCAAGGCCAAATATCCAAATCCTGTTGATTATCTAGGTCTGGAACTCAAGAGAGAGATCTCTGAGATTGGGACTCATCAGACAGATGTTAGCTGGAACCAGAGAGGAGAGATCACTGACGTCGCTTGTACGGGACGAGGCAGCGAGTGTTAAGGATAGATAGAACCTTTGAGGAACATCGACAGTTAAGGGAAATACAGAGGGTGAGAAGACCCAGAATGAGGCTCAGGCAGCTCTGGGGGCTGAGAGACATCTATCTGGCAGTAACTAGAGGGAAACAGCAGAAAGAGATGCTTTAGGGTGTGTTCCGGGAAAGGGGTAGACTTGATCGCATTTAAATGCTCATAGGAAGGTCCCAGGTGAGAAAGATGGGCTGAATGTGGATGGAGAAGGGGTTACTCCAGGAAAGACAAGAGCTGACAGAGGAGGGGGTGAAATAAGGATGTGTGGAAGGCACATGTGGTTGCAGCTAAGTTTCGTACATGGGGCAGTAGGAACTTGGCCTGCTCGTTTTCTGCCATCTCTCCTCTCGCAAATCTCTTTATGGTTTTAAATAAGTGGTTCTCAAAGTGTGACCTGGGGGACCCCAGGAGTCTCCCCAAGACCCCTCCAGTGGGATTTTCCAGAGGTGGCATGTGTCATGGTGTCTTCTTCTGACAGCTATCAGAATATGTGATTACAGACTCTGTGTTTCTTAGAATTTTCTAAGACAGTAGACTTAGGTTGATGCACGTTTTTAGTGTTTAACTCAGTTTCTTCTCTCAGTACTTCTACTGTGCTCTTACTGTTTTCAGTTATATCTGCTATAACGTCAGTAACCTCATAATCTTCCATTAAATTATTGTTTTGAAATCCCAAGATTTCCTTGAGTCTACGCCAAAACACAAGAAGTAAGTACACTTTATTGTCTTGTTTAGCAACAAATATTTTAAAACTTCTTGAAAATGTTCTGTACTGTAAGATTTCCCCCAAAAGTACTATTATTGTAGAGTCCTAGATTTTATTGTAAAGTAAAAGAAAATGTGTTTGTCATATGTGTTCTTATATTTAAGGACAAATTGTTGGCTTTTGAAAGGGGTGCTAGAACTCTCCTTTTCTTAACCCATGGCACGGTCTTAACTGCACGGTCTACTTCCAAAGATACCAAAACAGATGACAGTAACACATCAGGGATCTCTGACTGCAGAAGGGAGGAATATACCCACTCCAAAAAAAAAATGGATGTAACTGTAAATAAGAAAGAAAATATGTTGGGGCACCTGGGTGGCTCAGTCATTTAAGCGTCCGACTTTGGCTCAGATCATGATCTCACTGCTTGTGAGTCTGAGCCCCACGTTGGACTCTGCTGACAGTTCAGAGCCCAGAGCCTGGTTTGCATTCTGTGTGTGTGTGTGTGTGTGTGTGTGTGTGTGTCTGCCCCTCCCTCGCTCATGCTCTGTCTCTCTCTGTCTCTCTCAAAAGTAAATAAACATTTTTTTAAAATTTTTTAAAGAAAGAAAATGTGTCCAAAGTTATCTCTCCCATCAGCTTCAAGGATGTCAGTAACTTACCTTTATGGTCTTACACAATAGACAATTTTTGGATAATATCATTGTTCTAATGAAATTGCGCTATCCTTTCGAAACCAACTGTTTTTTTTAAACAATTTTTTTTAACATTTATTCATTTTTGAGACAGAGAGAGACAGAGCATGAATGGGGGAGGGCCAGAGAGAGAGGGAGACACAGAATCTGAAACAGGCTCCAGGCTCTGAGCTGTCAGCCCAGAGCCCGACGCGGGGCTCGAACTCACGGACCACAAGATCATGACCTGAGCCGAAGTCGGCCGCTTAACCGACTGAGCCACCCAGGCGCCCCTCGAAACCAACTGTTGAAGTTTAAAGAAAGGAATTGAATTTTTAAGACCTGGATGTGAGACACTCTTTAAGAACCAGAAATTGTTACAACCTTTCAGACTAGAGATGAAAAGGCCACTAACGCATCTTACAGAGTAAGTTGGCATATTGCATTATCTAAGGAAGAATACTCAATAGCTGAGAGTAGAGACTAATTAAGTAATAGAGACTAATTAAACCCTGTACACTTGGCATTGCTGGATGAAAAGTCAGTAAGAAAAATCACAACAGTGCCACTTTCCAATAAGAGGATAACTTGTCAAGGACTGAGTTAACAAATCATCTGCAAAATTGTGATTTGCTTAGAAAGTGGACAAATCTACAGAAGCGCCTGGATTTCCTTTTCTGCTTGTGTTTGCTTAGTATTCGCAACACCTAATCATCAAAGAAGTTACATGCATTCTTGACAACAAGCGCAAGGGTGGCTGAAATATTCAAAGTGTCGAATGCCTTTTTGAATCTCATGCTCTATCCTGGAACAACTCTATTGACATTTTTATTGGTAGTGCAAAAGCAACCGTCAGTAAGACTGCTGGCACCATAGCACAAATCAAGGAAATGCTGCAAGTGACTAGTGGTCACTGCATTCTCTACTGTCTCATCTTACAGACAGCCAGCTCCCCCTAAGGATGTGCCTGATGGCAGGAGATGGGTGGGGGGTGGGCTAAATGGGTGATGGGAAATAAGGAGGACACTTGTGATGAGCACTGGGTGTTGTATGTAAGTGATGAATCATCAAATTCTACCAGAAACCAATTTTACTATAAGAGTTAACTAAAGAGAATTTAAATAAAAATTTGAAGAAAAAAAAAAAAAAGAATGTGCCTGATGGGCCAGTAACAATTATTGTCATTAAATTCCAATACTTAAGGATAGAGTATATAATCTTTTTTTTAAAGTATGTTTATTTTTGAGAGAGAGAGAGCGTGAGCAGAGGAGGGGCAGAGAGAGACGGTGACAGAGGATCCAAATTTGTTCCTCACTGACAGCAGAGAGCCTTATGGGGGCTTGAACTCCCTAATGGTGAGATCACAACATGAGCTGGAGTCGGTCACTCAACGAACTGAGCCACCCAGGTGCCCCTAAAATATACGATTTTTGGATAGTATGCACAATGAAATGAGAAGTGTGAATAAAGCACTTCTGCTATGCACTGAAGTGTGATTTTTTTTTTCAAAGACTAGAACTTGTGCAGCTGTTTGAACTAACGCATTTTTTGCGGTACTTCATCTTCACTTGAAAGAATGACTGACAGTAGTATCTCATAAACATTCTCTCAAAAATGAATGAAGTGAGCCTTTTGTTTGGAAAAACAAAAAAGAACTTGTCTCAATAATAAAAACTGAGATTTCAAATACAAATGTAAAGTTTGGAAAACTTGTATCTACCACCATGAACTTAACAGTTTCTCAGTACTTAAAGACTTTTATGATGAGATGGGTGGTGATATGAACAAATGTGTTATTTGATAATACATGTAAGTGTCAACAGTTAGCATAGCTGCATGACTCAATGAACCAATATTTTCCAAATGACCGATGCGTGATGTTACAAAACCATGCATGGGTAAAATATCCATTCAACATGCAAGATAGACCAATAGATGACAGAGTATCAGAGTTGGAAAGTTCATTGATAGGATTTTAGATTCCAAATTGTGACTACCCTTTAAAAAAAAAACCTACCACTTGTCAAGTTTGCCATTGTATCAAAGAATAGCCACAATTATCTAAGAAAGCTGTACAAATACGCCTCCCTTTCTAATTACATATCTGTGTGAAGACAAATTTTCTTCATGATAGAGTGAAGAAATAATTAAGAGAGGGGGCCTGGGTAGCTCAGTTGGCTAAGCGTCCAACTTCAGCTCAGGTCATGATCTCACAGTTCACGAGTTCGAGCCCCGCGTCGGGCTCTGTGCTGACAGCTCAGAGCCTGGAGCCTGCTTCGGATTCTATGTCTCCCTCTCTCTCTGCCTCTCTCCTGCTTGCACTCTCTCTCAAAACTAAGTAAACATTTTTAAAATTTTTTTAAAAAAAGAAATAGATAAGAGAATCCAGTTGTCTTCTCTGAAGCCAACCATGAAAGAGATTTGCAAAAATGTAAAAACAATACTCCTTTATTTTTTTGTTTTATAATATGTATTTATTTTTCAAAAATATGGTATTTATATTGATATTTGATGAAATTGTTTTAACAGGAAGTGATGAATAAATATTTTGTTTTCCTCAGTCTCAATCTCTTCTACCAAAAATGTAGATAGATAAAGCTCACAGTTACAAAAAATCTTTTAGATATTCAATGGTTTTTAAAAGCATCGGGGTTGGGGCGCCTGGGTGGCGCAGTCGGTTAAGCGTCCGACTTCAGCCAGGTCACGATCTCGCGGTCCGAGAGTTCGAGCCCCCGCGTCAGGCTCTGGGCTGATGGCTCAGAGCCTGGAGCCTGTTTCCGATTCTGTGTCTCCCTCTCTCTCTGCCCCTCCCCCGTTCATGCTCTGTCTCTCTCTGTCCCAAAAATAAATAAATAAACGTTGAAAAAAAAATAAAAATTTAAAAGCATCGGGGCGCCTGGGAGGCTCAGTTGGTTTAAGCGGCCGACTTCGGCTCAGGTCATGATCTCGCGGTCTGTGAGTTCGAGCCCCGCGTCGGGCTCTGTGCTGACAGCTCAGAGCCTGGAGCCTGTTTCAGATTCTGTGTCTCCCTCTCTCTGACCCTCCCCCGTTCATGCTCTGTCTCTCTCTGTCTCAAAAAATAAATAAACGTTAAAAAATAAAAATAAAAAAAAATAAAAGCATAAAAGAGTTTTAACACCAGTTTGAGTATCACTGATTTAGGCCACAGAGAGGCAGGCTGGTGATACAGTAGGAGATTTAGGAGCATAATAAAGGTTTTAAATAACCATTGATTTTTTTTCCCGGTAACTTCAGAATATTAAAATGCATAAAGCTCTAATAGAGAGTTCTTACTGGTTGGAGTTTGGTTAGGTGGAGTTTTACCAGTTTAGTCAAGGGAGCAGGATGGCGTAGTAGAGTTAAATGAAACTGAGTCTGAATTCTGGCTGAGGTACCCATGGGAAATCACTCAAACTCCCAGCCTCAGTTTTTGCATCTATATATGGGGATAATAGTATCCATCTTAGATGACGTACCACAAGGATAAAACTCATGTGAGTATCAAGTCGTTGCTACTTAAAGTGTGTTCTGTAAACCAACAGGGGTTAGCCATGCTGCACACCCAGAGCTCTGAATCCTGATGTACATTTCGATGAGATCTCCACTCAGCAGAATGCACCCAGTAGAATGCCTGCCTGCCACACATTTTAGTATTTTTTTTTTTCCTTCAGCGGAGAGATACAACTATTTCAGTCTTTTGTTAAGCTAATTGGTTTGACTTTGAAAAACACATTTGACCAGTTTATTTAGTCTCATTGTCTTAATTATTGACCTAAGTTATCCTTCAACTCATTTGAAAGATTTATAACTTCCAGACTTATGGTCTAGGCTCTTGAGTGTCTCACCTTGTAATTTATTTATTCGCTCAACAGAACTCAAACACTCAGTATGTGTCAGGGGCTATGCATGTCACCAGGGAAACAGTGTGCAAAACGGGCATGGTCCTCGTCCTTTGGTTCAGCTAAAAGAGACACTAAAAAGCCAAAACATGGCATTTGTAGTTCTGAAGATGTAGACCTTTGTGATTATAAGGGAGTAGCATACACATTTTAAAAAGTTTAGGCTGGTTTTTCTTTCCTTTTCTGAGTTTTCTTAACTTCTCTCTTTTTCTCTCTCTTTCTTTTTCTCTCTCATTTCCCTTTTCTTCTTTTCTTTTTTTTTTTTTTCTAATTTGGACATAGTCCTTTATTAAGTGACCAGATTACAAAAATAATCATGGTGGATACCTTAGTTCATCCTTCTAAGAAGCCTATCGATCTGATTTTCTCTGTTGCCAGCATCCACAAAATGGGTAGTCTTTTTCTTCATTGCTTCTTGTGGAGAAGATAATTTGAAGGGCCATAGGAAGTTGTTTGCTTCTTTGAAACATTCTCCAACAATATAGATGTCAAAAATCAGATCCTCCATGCAGATGATGCCATATTTACCAGGAGATAGAGCGATCAATGTGCTGTCAGGGCAATTCGCTTCTTGTTGATTTTTCTCTAACCACGCTTGTAGATCAGTTCATTCACTGACTTCTGGTTTGGGTACCCCCATGCTATAGATGGTTCCACAGTCCTCAGCAAGTTATCTGAAGCCTTGTTGAGCGTTCCAAAGGTGCCGTTGAATATCTGACAAAGGCAAAGGAGCTGCAGCACCTTTCAAACCTTTGAGCTCACACTATTGATACCTCTGATCCTGATGACAAAAGTCAATTTGGGTTCCTCAGGTTTGTAGAAGTTGCCAGCTTTTCTGGCAACAGAATCTCATTTTTGTCCATCTGCCTATATTCCTTGTGGTAATGCTTAGCTTTTTCATAGATAAGCTTCCTCCTTGCCTTTCGAAGCATCTTTTGGGCAAACTTCTTTCTCAGATGGTTGATTTTCAACTCTGCAAAATTCCTTTGCTATTTTTAAAGGGTTTCCGCCACAGCAGGAACCTTCTTTTTCTTCTCTTCTGCACCCTCCATGAGTCCATCTGGAAAAGAGGAAATTCTGTCTCTTCTTTTCTTACGTAAACCCTACTGCCAACATGGGGCTTGAACTCACGACCTGGAAATCAAGAGTTGCATGCTCTACTGACTGAGCTAGCCAGGTGCCCCATTAACTTTTCCTAATATAGAAAAACTTTACACCATATATTGCTTCTTACATTATATTATGCAATACATTCGCATTGTGTTATGATAATATTGCTTACCATGAATTTTTTCATTTGGTCATAATTTTGACCATTACTGGAGTTTTAGTTCTTCTAACATGTGAGTTATTTTTCCAGTTTATTTAAATTTTTTTAAAATGTTTTAATTGAAATTAAAAATCACACATTTTCCATCTTAATCATTTTTAAATTGCATTTCAGTAATGTTAGCCGTATTCACATCGTTGCACAACAAATCTCTAGAACTTTTTCATCTTGTAAAACTGAAAGTCTGTACCCATTAAACAACTGTTTCCCCAACTGACCCCAACCCTTGGAAACCATAATTCTACTCTCCGTTTCTGAGTTTGAATGTGTTGGATACCTCATATAGGTGGAATCGTATAGTCCTTGTCTTTTTTTTTTTTTTTACCAGCTTATTTCACTTAGCATAATGTCCTCAAGGTTCATTCATGTTTGGCATGTGACAAGATTTCTTTCCTTAAGCTGAATAATAATCCGTTGTGTGTATATACCACATTTTCTTTATTCATTCATCCATCGGTGGACATTTAGGTTGCAGAAGCTATTGTGAATGATGTGAATGATGAGATGTGAATATCTCTTGGCTATTGTGAACAATGCCACTTTGGGGTGCCCCCAAAGTACTTTGTAGACACTAATCTATCCCCATGCCTGAAAATAGTTCTTGACGGTAAGTAAGAACTGTGGGCTTGAGCTAGCAGGGAGGGTAAAGTGGGCCACTCTGGTCAGGATCCCATCTATGGATGTCCAGACAACAGTGGAGGGAAGGAGAAAAAATAGCCTGAATCACTCAGAGCAGAATTTCTTATCTAAAAGGTTATATGCCTACCATGGGCAGAACACCATGCTAGGTGGTTTCATATGTGTTGGGGGGGGGGGAATGTGGAGGGTTTCTTGGATTAAGATAATTATGACAATAAGATTTTTTTTTCAAGTTCTCAGGATCATTTCTAAATAATAATGAAAATAGTGATCACCAGTGTCAGGAACAGGCCCAGCACAGGAAGATATCAGAACCTTACATGGAGAGAGGGCTCATGTTATTTGGAAAGAGAATTAAACTGAGAATAGAAAAATTCAGATTTCAGATAGGATACAAACTATTGAAATTTAAGTTTAACAACTGCCCCCCCCCCGACTATTGGGGTATGGGTTAGGATAATTAAGTGTGGGTCTGTGTGGCTGAGGCAGCAAATAGCCTTTACCAGGGTTCTACCTGATGTTTTTTGCTCCTACGTTGCTGTTTAAATTGTTTCTGTTGAAAGCTAGTCTTTAAAGAAATTTAGTTTCACTTGTGAGCCCCAGAGTCTGTATCTGGGCCCACAAGTCATGGCTATGGATGACATTCCTGAGAAAATCAGCTTACACACAAAAGATAAGACCAATTTTGAGCTTCGCTGGGGAATAGAAATGTATAAACTTTCAAGAAGGGAAAGTAAAGCCATCATAAACTTGAACAGCTTAAACTGACTTTCAATGATTTCAGGCCTTAGAGAAGAAGGATTACTGCAGACTCAACTTGTTGGTACCACTTTACTGGTGCTCCTTTCCTCGTAACCATAGCAAATGTGGTTATCGATGGTACAGGGAAGCAGAAAAGGCACTGGCCTGAGAGTCAGAGATGGGTTCTAGTTCCAGCTTGGCCACTAAACAGCTGGATGGCTTTAGAGATGTGCCATTCTCTCTCGAATGTCAGCTTCCCTTCCCAAAATCCCAGTAGCATTGGACGAGAAGCTCATCATCCCTTTCAGCTCTGACATTGTGTGAATTAATGATATACTTGACCACTATGTCCATTCTACTTTTTATTTGGCATTCGTTCATTTGATACATATATACATATATAAAAATCTGTACAAGGTAAAAATACAAAATAAGTATTTCTTTATAAGTTATGCAATTAAACAGCTACCTTTTTAAAGTTTAAAAGCCATTGCAGAGAGAGACAGAGAGAAAAGTCTAGTCAATCCTTTATAGTCATTCACAATAACATTGGTATAAAATATCATACAATACATGTGTACAAAATAGTGTACAGTTCATAAAAGCTGTGCAAAGACAGCAAAGTTCTGTAAAAAAAAAAAAATCAAAATCAAAGAGGCTGTGGGTTCTCTCTCTGCTTATGTCATGCCCAGTGCTCGAGTCTTGCAGGTCAGTGTAATCTCCCCAGAAATAATAAAAGGGCACAAGGTAGAGTGCTTGGTGCATATACTATGGATGCAGAAGTTAAAAAGAAAAAGCTCTGAAAGACACATACAGAAATAGAGACTGACTCTTCCCTCAATAACTCACTTCTTTGCCCAGAGAGCATTTGGAATACAACAGGAAGGACTCTGTATTTATGTTGTGCCTTAGACCAGAAGGTGTATATGTGTATAACATTTAAAAAAAAAGTTTTTTTTAATTCAGATATCTAAGGGAGCTGCTATGGAAAGACTGGGTTACCAGAGTCAACATGGGTAGGGAGACCGTTCCACCTAAGACAGGGGGGTGGATCTAGGAAGTCAGAGGTCTTAGAGTTATATGCTTGATGTTGTGACTCCTAACTCCGTTTCCTTCTCCATAAAGAGTTTCCTGTCTTACAGAGTTGTGGCTTCTAAAGACCAGCAGGGCCTGGCTCACAGCAAGACCCATGCTATAGGAGTGAACACCCCACTGTGTTTTAAATAGCTTGCAATAAGCAAGATAGGAGCTCCGGTGGGAAGTTAAGGCTGGGACCAAGACCTAAACTTCACTTACGTGGAGAGAGCTGCTGGGAGGTGTGTGGGGCAAGGAAACGCCATTTTGGGCAATGGAAGGGGCTGCGGCGCCCTTGACCAGGCTGAGGTTCTGCAAAGGGAAGCGGCAGCGTCTGGACAGCGGGGACTAAGCGGACAAGCAGACTGAATCACACCTCTTCAATTTCAAAGTACTTTGAAACAGTACGCAGGGCACGGGAGGGCTTCTAAGACACGGTGATCTCCTCCTCTTCGCCCTCCTCATCGTCCTCGGAGTCGGAGAAGTCCGAAGGCTTGCCGGGGCTGCTGGAGTGAGCCGGTGAGGCAGGCAGCGGCCCTTCCAGCCGCGGGTCCCGCAGGTGCCGAGGGTCGGGGGACGCGTGATAGACCAGGCGGTGGCGGGGGCTGCCCGGGCCGTCGTCTTCCTCCTCGTCATCCCCTGGGCCCTTCTGGCCCACGTCGCTGAGGTCCGGGTGCGGATTGAGTTTCGTGGGAAGGGTCTGCTCTCGGCAGCCCCCGCTAGACAGAAGCTCGCGCTCCTTGGAGTTCCGCCACTTCATGCGTCGGTTCTGGAACCAGATTTTCACCTGGAGCGGGGAGGAGAGAGAGCGGGGGACAAGCAGCGGTTATCGCAGGCGCTCCCCACCAAGGGCGTGGGGGAGGGGCTCCGGCAGGACCGTCGGGGAGGTAAGAGGCTCTGTCCTTCTCCCCCTCCTTGCCCGCTGCCCAGTGAGTTCAGATGGTCAAGGACTCACCCTACCCTCACCCCCTCCTCAGCTTCTCGCTCCTCTAGCCCCATCCTCACGCAACTGACCCGGCTGTGCGCAGGTGGGGGGCAACGAGCCGGGGAGAGAAGCAAGCTGTCCCGAGTGGCCTCAAGGAAGCTGGCTGGTGCGCTCATTCCCTCTCTAGACTTTACTTTCCCCATCCGTAGGAGGGGACCTAACGGGTTTCAGAGGACCCTTCCAATTGCACGATGCGTGGGGGAGGGGTGAAGCGGGGAGGGTGGGGCTTTGGGGAGACCGCCCTCACTTGTGAGTCTTTCAAGCCCAACTTGGCCGCCAGCTTCTTGCGGTCGGGCTTGCTGATGTACTTCTGCTTCTGGAACATCTTCTCCAGAGCCTTGCGCTGCACGTCGGAGAACACGGCTCGTCGCAGCATGCCTCTGCGAGGCTTGCCGCGGGCAGCAAGCGGCCAGGAGAAGGTCCCCGGGATGGGCACGACGCTCGAGGACGCTGCGGAGGGGTGGGGTGGGGGGTTGCGAGTGAGTGGGCGGCGTCCCGCCGCGGCAGTAGCGTCTGCCCCTCCCTCGTGGCCTCCCTCGGTTTTTCTCTCTGATCCCTTCATCTCTTTAAAGCTCTCCTTTTTCTCCCCTTGGAGAATAGGCCAGGAACCTACAAACCTGCGAGACTGAAAGGCGCTTTCCGCCCAAATAACTTTCCCTTTCAACCAGGCAAACCCGGATTAGGTAAAACCACGGAAACACAGAAAACAGCCTCCACAATAGCCTGTTTCGTTTTTCCATTCAACAGTCTCAGGGGAACAGTGTCAAGGGAGCAAACCTGCGTATATCGGCTAAAATAGCAACAGAAAAAATTTACAAAAATAAAAATAAAAATATCCAGCTGAGGCCGCTGGGTTTCCCCCTTATGCTTTTATCACCTTGGTGGCTTTTGCATTCTTTAGATGAAAATGAGGTGCCTTACTTATTTGACAGAAGAAAATCCGCTTTGGATTTTTTTTTTTTGAAAAATCCAATCAGCATTCATCTTTTTCATATTAATCTTTCTTCCCCTCCCCCACAAAACGTAAAGAATTCGGCCCGAATACATGAAAAGTGGCAGCTAATTAGCACATTGACCGCTCCCCAATGGGTATTGGCATGATAAAAAGGGGGAGAGTTTTCCTTTAAGGGAGGGAAAAAAAAAAAAAAAACAAAAAGAAACAGAGACTCTAATGAAGCGTGAATGGTAATTGTGTAGTAATGAACTAACAGAAAAAGACTGAGGACAAGCAGCGAAAGCCATATATTACTGGGACAAAAGAGATTTACACTTTCAAACTAAACACAACTGCAGGCCAAGACCATTGGGAGAATACTGATGGCAGAGGCTTCTCTTCCCGGAATCATTTTCATTAAATGGACATGAAAAGCTATTTATAAAGCTCGGGTTGTTTTTGTTGGAGCATTGAGATGAGGGAGAAAGGCAGCAAATTCCATTATCAGCAGCAGCATGAATGGTGGTGGGGGGCTGTTGGTGAATTCTCTCTCCCCCTTTTAAAAATCAATTGCTTATTTCTTTCTCTGATATTTGGGAGTGTTGTCGTGGTTCCACCCATCCCCCACCAACCGTGCCCAGTCTCCCTTCTCTTTATAGGCTCTCCTCTGTCTCCTGAGTCTTGACCGGTTGCTGAGTTTTCAGCTATACTTTGAGGCACCACTGGGATTCCAGGATGGATAAAAACCTCGTGTAAACTGTTGAAGGTGTTTCTCCTCCAGACTAGGACTCCATTACGGGCTTCCCTCAGACTTATTTTAGAAGTTGAAGGTCTTTAAAAAAGATAAGGGGGGGGGGGAAGGATACGAGAAGAGGTTGGGAAATCAGGTTGGAAATAGAAGGTTGGGGTTGTGGGAGGATCTAGTCCCCCTCCCCCTGGGCGACCCCAGGCATCCCACACAAGAGGGCACCCCATGTGGTCTTGTGAAAAGCCCGAAACCCTGAATGAGTCTTAAAGAGAAATTAGCCCCGGCTGGTAGGTGTCTCTCGGCGGCGTGGAGGGGCGAGGGCCGGTCTGTGTGTGGCTGCCCGGAGGAGCTGACCAATTGGTCATGGTGCTGAAACCTTTGTGGCGGAATCGTGGCCAAGTGCACTGACTCTGTGGGAAAACGGCGGCGTGAAGGGATGCCAACAGCTCCTCGCCGGGAAGGGAACCGCCTCAAATTGGGACCATGACAATTCCTGCTAATTTGTAGAGCAGGGAATTGGTGCAAAGTGTCAAGCAGTCACTGCTTGTGCTAAATAGGGCATCAAATTGGCGCGACGGATTCGTGAATGTTGTACGCCTCGCAACCTCTGAACCAGAGCATAACCCCGAGGGGTGGACGGAGAAATATGGCTTTCGGAGCAGGGAGCGACGGGCTGGGGCTGGGCCGCCGCCCCCCAGGAAGGGGGATGAGACCTACCTGGGAAATAAGAAGATCTGATGAAAGGCTGGAAGGAGCCTTCAAAGTAGGGAAAGGCGAAGGTCTTGGGAGGGACGCTCTGGAGTAAGGCAGGGGATGTTTCTGGCAGAGAGTAAAGGAGAAAGGAAAAGAGGGAGAGAGACAGAAAGGGAATTTGATTAGGTACTTGATTATTGTACAGAGCATTGAATATATGATATGATTAACCCTTCAGCTGGCTTCAAAGGCATCTTTCTCAATGTTTTGACAAAGTAGAAGAAACCTTTTCCTAACATCGTGTCATCTGTGGAATCCTTCCACCACCACCACCCCCCATCCCCCCTCCCCCCACACACCTCAGAGTTGGCTCCCTGTCACGATTCTCATCCTAGGTACTAACGAGATATGCAGTATTAGGGCGGGTAGGAAAAGAATTGTAGATCCATTATACTAGCTAAGCTAGTAAATATATTGTCTTGGGTTTATAAAAACTGGCTTCCAAAAGTTTGAGGGCAGAAACACAACACGCCTAGGGGCGGGCGCTCTCTCCGACTGCAGGTAATCAAGTTCGTTCCGAGGGTGGGGCGAACCTGGAGGCTTTTCTTTCGGGAATTGGCTGGACCTGAGTCTCACATTGCGCGAGTGGGGTCCCGGGGATCCTGCGTAAGTGTATGTGCGCAGATGTGTGAGTGGGCAAGGAAACAGGAAACCGGGGCAAGAAGGACTCGCACCTGGACCGGCCCTCAGTGTCCTGCGCTCACTTACCGGTTCTGGGAGCAGAGGAGAGGATGGCGTTAACCCCAAACTTCAGAAACGTTGGCTCGCTGGCAGGGGCGGCGGCCGTCTGAGGTGAACCGTCCGGTCGGCTGCCTGGACCCGGGGAGCCCAGGTCCGAGGTCCCGGTGTCTGTGAGAGTCGCGGGGGCCCCCTGCCTAGGGGGCGACATGCTGGCCGTGGGTAAGCTGCGGGGCAGGTAAGCCGGAGGCCGGCTGATGCGGATCAGATCCTCCACCAGAAAGCTCGAATGGCCGGAAAATGCCGACTGCAGGGACTGGGGCAGCGTTAAGGTGGGCGTGGGGCGCAAGAGGCTCGGGTACCCGGCGGGGGGCGCGAGGAGGCCAGGGAACATCATGTTAGGCGCGGGGCGGGCGGAATAACCCTTCTTCCAGTGGCCTGAGGGTAAATGCCTCGCTTCCCGCCCCTCCCGCCCCCGCGATGCCCTCTCTCTTGGGCTTAGCAAACGTCTCCAAGTAATGATCCCACTTGGGCGTCTGCGAGTCCTCCGTGGTCCTCCCGTCGAGGTGATGGTTTTATAGTGGCCCGCCCGTTAAAGCGCTTTGAAAAGTGACAGCTCTGACAATGAAGTTCAACAAAGTTCTCCACTCGAGCTTCATTCGCCGGAGGCTCTGGGCGCTCTGATTGGCGCAGGGGTGCAATTTATGATTGGATTAGTCTTCATAAGCATGGCCCGCACAATGGGCCGGCAACAAAGGCTGGCGCGCATCAATTCTGCATATCGACCGCCTCTTTGCAATACAGTGCGCCCCCAAAGCTCTCGCCGGGAGTTTTTGTTCCGAAGCAACACCCGGGCTAATTAAATGCCTATTTAGAAGTTTCAGATGACATCTTGCCTCATAGAAAAGGAATTATTTAAAGAACGCACTAAATTTATTTGCAGCTCCCCTGCCGAGTCTGGAAAATAAATCAATAAATATTCATAGAAATTCGTCTCCAGGCAATCAGTAAAATAGCCCTCCCCCTTGTGGGGAGGGCAACGGAAGATTTCAAGTCAGTGAACACGAAAATATACTCCCTCTTCAGTCTCTAGCTGTATAGGTTACTCCAGCTGAGGCATAAAGCAGATGTGAGGGGTGGGTAAAATTAGTGTTTGTGGGGTGCTATTCTGACAACACAGGGAGATTTGGAATTAATGCTTTGGGGTTATTGGGTGAAGTCCATAAGGATGGAGGGGGAGGTCTGGATTTGAGTTATTTCGGGTCGGGAAACTAAGAGTTTGAGAGTTGGTAGATACCTGAATAGTAAAATGTGTCTCCTGCAAACTCCCAGAAACTTGGAAAACGATTTCAGCGAGATTTCTTTAGAAGTGTCAGCAAGGAGCACTCCGCAGCTTGCCTGGGGGAGGACCGGAGGGGAGCAACGCACGGGTCCAGGCTGCTGGATTCCACTTGAGCAGCCTCAGGCCTGGCGACCTGAATGCTAGAAGTGCTATGCCGGCCCTTTTCCCACCTCAAGGAGCCCTCAGAAATTTCATTTGAAACTTACGGCCTGGACTTTTGAAGCCATAGCAGCAAAAGTTGAGATTCCTCGAGAGAGCCCTACCCATTGCCGGGTGCTTAACTTTGGCCAAAGTTTTGCAGCTTCTTAATTAACTACAGTATACAAACGCCTGAAAACAGCCTGGGAAGAACGCAGTTCTCAAGAATGCTGGTCCCACGTCAGGAGACCCTATGCTGAATCGGGGACCTCAAATGAGAGTCTTCCCGGAGACAGTCTTTCTCTTCACTGGGGGGTTGGGGCTGGGGTAACGCTGAACCTCGATCCCCCCGTTTCTCTGTTCGGCGAGATAACAGATGTGTTAAACGTCCCATTCATTTCTCTAGTGTGGCTGAACCTCCCCAAAGAGAAGTGTGCAGCCCAGCCAGGCCGCCCTGATCCTATTAACCATGAACTAACTGTCACCTTCAGCTGGTTTTCCTTTTTGCTTTTTAACACAAAGCTTTCTCAAAAATCTTATTAACCAGCTTTATTTCTCTCGATGGTTTTGTTCAGGGCGTTTTGTGTTGATGATCTCCATGTCGCTGCTTTAACCATTCAATAAAAGTGCATCTGCGATTTATATCACATTAAACCAGAAACGGAGCCCGCTAAAGCTCTCCCTTGATTCAAATTAAAAAGTTATTTAGGGCCAGGCTCTGGAGCCGAATTATAATGCTTTATGATGACGCAAGTATGGAGTTTCTGAGCCCAAGACTCTTATGGAGGCGAACTGGCCAGGCAGGCTGTCGAAAACCTCTAAGGAAAGGAATGACTTCTAAATAAGTGGGTATTTAAATATGGGAAATGCATCGCTCCAGTTAATTGGAGACCTCTGGAAACGGACGAGGGACGTGTGTGAAGAACTTCCAAAGTTTCTCTTTTTGAAGTCTTGCAATAAAATAGGGGAGAAAAGTCTAAACTGTTTGAACACCTGCACTTTCATCTTGCCACAAGACGAAGTTTTCCATCGCAGTCAATTTCCCGCTACCCCCGTCCCCAACTGCTTTGTGGAAGCTGGAAGATCGGCTCTGTTTTTTGCATTCTCTCCCTCCAACTCTTCTCATCTCTAATTCTCCATCGCCAACGCCTCCTTCTCTTCCTCCTCCTACCACCTTCTTCCACTTCTCCCTCCCTCCCTCGTCCCTTTCCCCCCCGCCTGGAGCCGTTGCTTGTTCCAGGGGTGGAGAAGAGGGGTAACTACAGGTGTTGAATTACCCATCAGAGAAGCGCTTGCCCAGGTCTTCCGGAAGATCGGAATAGAGCCTCGGTTTGCAGGGGTTTTGGCGAGGAGGAGGGGAGTGCTCAGAACTCAAAGCTAGTCTGGGGCCTTCCTAGAGCCATCCTCTTCCCCAGGCCTCTTCTCCTGCTGGGGCATTTCGCTGGGTGTAGTTTTTAGTTATTATCCTGTAGATTGACACGCTCCATTGGCCCTTTACTATCGCGCGCGCGCGCGGGCGCGCGGGCGCGCGCGTACACATCCCTCCCCCGCTCCCGGGTCATTCTGCCTTACTATAGACTAACTGCTGCTAACTTCGCCGCTTGTAAAAGGGGCCCTGACATTTTTGGAAGGTGGGTCAACCCCTTGCTGAGATCCACGTGGACCTTGCCTCCAGCGGTCCGTCTGCAGAGTCCCCTAAGGAATTCCTAAGACGCAAAGAGGAAAAGTGAGGGCGGGGGCGAGGGCTGGCCGCCCGTGAAAAGGCAGAATAAATCCTAAGGAAGCAAGAAATCGGACGAAAGGATCTTACTTTAAGTGATCTCCTTGAACGCGTCTTTTCAAACTCCGCGATAGCCTAAGGGGCTGCGCGGCGCGGCGGCTGCGGCTAAGACCTGTGACTAATGCCGTTTGACCTGAGCCCATGGGGTTTTGTGCGTCCTGCCATTCATTGTAATGTCGTTATCTTCAAGTTTATTTCAAAGAAGTCGCTCACGTCCTCTCTCCCAGAGCTGCGTTGTTTATTTCTCTTTCAAAGGAAAAAGCGCGAGAGGCAAAGAGAATCGGAGGCCCTGGCTGCCTTTAAGGTCCTTGCCTGTGCCGCGGGCGCTACTGCTTGCTGCGGGAGGCTGCAGCAAAGCTGGCCGGACTCCTGGGGCCTACAAAGCCAAAGCTGCCAGAGCCTCCCTGGGACCGCAGGATGGGCTCTCAGAACCCGCTATGGGGAATTTCTTTCCTCCCCGGCAGTGGAGAGCGGGCGGGTCCCAGCCCCACGCGCCAAGCTCTTGCAGTTGTGGGGCCCCTTGCAATATGGGCGGAGCCGGGAGCACCTCGGTAACCGCAGGCCGCAGAGGGAGAAGGGCCTGCAAAGTACAGTGACTTAAGATTCCCGGCCGTCAGAAAACATAACCAGTTAGGGAAGTTAGGGAAGGTTGGGACCTCAAGGTAGCACTTTGCAAGGGTTTGAACCTCCTGGCCGTGGCTCTCTGGGGCTGGGGCTGCAGACAGTTGGAGCACGCCTCGGAAGTTAGGACGCGGAAAGGCGGCAACGGGGAAAGGGCCCCGCTGCCTGGTTTCTCCGGTCTTGGGGGAGAAAAGAGGGAGCTGACCCCCTAGGCAAAGGAGGAGGGCGACGAGGCTCAGGCTGCAAGCGCTTTCCAGCCGTCCCACCCTCTAGGCAAGCAGCTCTATTAAGACACCTCTAAGGGGTTCACCTTCAGAATAGGCCACTAGGAACTACCGGCCTCCCCAGCCCTTTCTGTCGTCTCTCCCCACCCCTCATTCCTTTCACACTCACTCCCCCCCTCTTTTCCTTGAAAATCCTTCTATTGTGCCAATCAAGCAGATGGTTTGCAGGAAATATAGCTTGGCCTCGCTGACCGAAACTAATTTTAACTAGCTTTCCAAGCCTGAAACGTTTGTTTTGCTCTTACAAAATAGCCCCCAAAACAGCTGGCAAGGGTGAATTAAACCCATTAAAGACACATTTATAAGAAATTATATTCACATAGATTGCCTGAACCCCCCTGTGCAGCCTAAGAGGGGAGATGAGCGCATTTAAATGAAAATGTCGCCCAACGCTCCCCTCCTTAACGTAGCCTGAAAGTCTCAAAACATTTTACTAAATAGATTAACTTGACTATTGTCTTGCATCACATTTATCAGCTTCATTAAGTGAATAGCTGAACAAATATATTACGCATGCATGAAAAGCTCTTTTTCGAGGAGCCTCATTGTATCCTCAGCCCTGACAGGTGGTTAACTGTGTGTTGTGTTTTTTTGTGGGTTTTTTGTGTTTTCTTTTTCTTCTTCTTCTTCTTTTTGAACCCGAAGAAAGAGGATCTGTGTAGAGCAGCTCGGCGAGCAGTGCCTGCCTGGCGGGAGTTTACTTTAACGCGGGGCTTGGACGCCGAGGCCCAACGATATTAACACGGCGAGGCGTCGGCACAGGCGATCTCGGCCCATTCAAAACGATCAAAATTAAATTTAGATGAGTTGGGCCTTGACTACTTTTTCTCTCCATCACACCACACCATCCCCCCCCCCCCACCTTGTCTGGGAAATCACTTTCGTATTGTTTCTTCTCAAAGCTAATGTTTCTCTCTCTCTCTCTCTCTCTCTCTCTCTCGCCTTAAAAATAAATTGCCTTCGCTTTTCCTTGCTTGACCAGCTCTCCCTCAGACTGCCGAGTTAACTATCCTTTTAACTCACATTTGGATTCATTTCACTTCACTGGGGGTCCTTAGTGACAGCCCTTGTCTCCCGGGCCTCAGTGTCCCTGTGTGTGAAAGGAGGGACTCCCCTAGCGAGCTCTCTATAGGCCCTTCCTTCCAGATCTGACCTTCTAAAGTTTAAAAACGCTCAGCTCTTTGTCGCCGCACCGCGGGCCCCATCAGCTCCCAGCGCCTCGTCCCGTCAGGCCCCTGGAAAGACAGCATTTCCGGGTGCCCAGGGCGCGCCGGGCGTGGAGAGATCGAGCGCCCAGTGCGCTGGGGGCTTCGGGGCAGAGCAGCCAGCCCGGGAGGACTGCGCTGGCGCGGTTCCTGCGCCTCGGGTCTCGTGATCCCCTCGGTGCGGAGAGCAAAGCCCCGGGGCCCCTGGGCCCTCGGGTCCAGCCCCGCGTCCTACCATGCATCGCCCTCTGAGCGCTCTCCTCTTCCGTCTTGGTCCCGCCACGAAGTGTGGCCCGACGCCAGGGGTAAAACAGGTGATTCCCCCCCCCCCTCCCCGCACGCTCCCCTGGTCCTGGCAACGCCTTTCAGCCGCTTTAATTACCCGTAGAGGCCCCACAATGAACCGCTTCCTCACCGCCTCGCCACCTCCCCACCAACCTGTCCCAGCTTCCCTTTTCTCCCCGCCCTTTCCCCTCGCCTCGAGCTGCAACTATTGATTTCCTGTTCCAGAGTCCTTCTGGATAAAGAGGCTTGGATGAAGGTGAAGTTGGCTGACCTGACGGGGCGCTGGGTGGGAAAGGGTATAGGACCTTTCCCTGGGCCTGAAAGGGCCGCGTTTGTCGACGGCTGGAGGGAGAAGAGAGAGTATGGAATCTATTCCGCCTTCTTTCCAGGCCCCAGGCCCCCCGGGATCCGGAGCAGACGCCTCTTAGCAAGTCTGGTTTTGTGTTGGGGTGGAGCTGCCCCCTAGGGTGCAGGGGGGGAATTGGGTCTAGTGAGTTGGGTGACAGGTCCTGGAGAAATGAACTGGCCCACTCCCCACCGCCCCCACCCCCACACACGAACAGGGGACCCCAGAGGAGACTGGTCTTGTTTCCTTTGAGTGGGTGTGAGAAGTCGGTGTTGTGAGGTTCATACCAATGTTAAAACTACCTCTGGGTTTGTTGTCTTGATATGAAACCCAATCGTGTCCAACACTTAAGAGCCCACAAGGGAAAAAGATGTTTGCCTATGCACTGAGACACTCTTTTCCAAAACAGAATCTTGTTTCACCTTCTCCTTTTTCTTCCTCTGTTTGTTAAACAACAACAAAAACAGATGGTATGTTCTAAAACATAAAGGAAAAGGAGTCATTGTTAGATTTAGGGTCAGTTGGTTGGAGGGGGTAGCGGGGGAAATATCCTTGTCTAAACATCCCAAATTCTTAAGCTCATTTTCTCTGAAATTTAGAGATTGCTTTTTTGGGACAAAGAGGTATTTTTCCAGTGCAGATACCCATGGGAGGATTAGAGGTAAGACTACTAGTTCTTTATAATGTGGTGAAAATTAGCTGTAAGAAATGTTTTTCTTCTAACAGGTAGGGAGTCTTGATTTGGTTAGAGGAGGAACCTATCAGATAGAAAGCCTTAAAAAAAAAGTTTGTTTGTTTATTCTAAACCCAACATGTGGCTCGAACTCACAACCCCAAGATCAAGAGTTGCATGCTCTTATGACTGAGCCAGGCAGGTGTCCCTAGAGAGGCTGTTTTGAATCATGAATCCGTATTTCAGAGGTAAGTATTCTGAAGTGTGTGGGCCTCTAAGTTGCTGGAGGTTTGTTGGCAGAGGCTGAGGTGGTTCTAGAGGTAATTTCAGGAAAGAGGGAAGGAAAAATCCTCCCAAGACTTTTACCTGCTATGTGGTTCTGTTTAATGTAGGGAAAGGAGAGGGAGACTTGGGAAATGTGACATCTCTTACATTGAGAAGGCATGTGGAAAATAGCCTTATCTTAGGGTATTATCTATACTGTACAATGGCCTTAAGTCAACCGCCATCTACAGGCGTTAAACCAAAACATTCCCTTGCCTGCTTACCTCATCCACTATCAACCTTCCCCTCTAACTGCAGAGAGCAAAAGAGATGGTTATTCGACATAAATGCCTCCCATTTCCTTCCTGCCAACTTCCTTTCCATTGTATTCACATTTCCACTTAGTTAAGTCATCTTCTGCCTTCTTGGGGACAGTATTAATTATTTATTCTTTGTTTGCCCTTCCAAATTTACTTGCAACCCTTCTTTCCCTGCTTTTGCCTGAAGAGGCTGGCCTCTAGGGAATGCATTGCCCCCGGGATACTTTGCTGGCTGGTTTCTTCTAGTTGGTTTCAGTCCATGGCAGGCAATTGCACCAAGTCAAGGGCTGGAGGAGAGGAAGGCTGAGGTATTTATTCCTCTTGCTTTCTTCTTGATTTGTTGAATTTCTGGGAGTGACTGCAGCTGCAGATCCCAAGCTCCCTAGGCTCTGGCAATATTATCTTGACAACCTACTGCACTTACAGGCCTAGGGATATAATGGGATATAATGGCTTCTCACTGTTGCTCGTCTTTGGTGCATTGACATCCCTTCTTTAGTTCCTTAACCGTGTCCCCATTTCTGTAATTGGTTTCATTTTTGGAAATATTTGCTGCTGAACTCCTCACCAATATGGGGACCTAGTTTCTCTATCTGTAGCTTCAATATCCCCTTTACCACAGATTTGTCCAAACGATGCTCATTTTGGGGGCACCTGGCTGGCTCCATCAGTAGAGCATGTGACTCTTGATCTCAGGGTTGTGAGTTCAACCCCCCACACTGGGCGTAAAGTTTACTTAAAAGTAAAACAAAACATCAAATAGTGCTAATTTTCAAAAGCACCCTCTCTTGGCCTCATTCCATCACCAATAATTCCTTCTTACACATTTCCTCTAAGTTTTCTGAGGCCTGAGATAAGACTGTAGGTGGAAGCCTGTGGCACACCCTACTTCACTTCCCATGCTGACTCCATCCTACATCATGAATGGTCATGCATCCAAGAGTGCAGACACCTGGTCCACATGTCCAAGATCCATCCACACCCTTCCACCCCTAACAGTCTGTGCCTCAGGTTTAGAAATGAGCATGCGAGGGGCTGAGTTAACTCATGGAAAGAGAGACCTAGGAAGAGGCTTGTGTAATCTTGGAAAGTAGACTTGGTTCCAACTGAGTAAAGAATTCCAAGGCCTAAAAGGGAATGTACGGGCTCTAGGTGAGCATGTCCCCTTAGCCACATGGACATGGGTGGAGCTGGAGGGGAGCCAGACTGGGGGCTCTCCTTAAAGTTCAGGGCCCAGGCAAGTTCCCTGATGGTTCAGGTCTAAGCATGATGCTTTTTTTAACAATCATACTTTTTGAAAACAATGTCTACCCCTGGGTTCTCTTATTTTTGCCACTTCCATGACCTTTCTCAACCTGCTGCCGTCACATTCCATTGAAATGGCTGTTGTCAGTGTCACTGATGTCCCCGTTAGGATTGTCAGTGAACTCACTTTACTTGGACCACCTGCAGCCTTCATCACTGCGCATTTCTCCCTCCATCTTGACCTCATGGTTTTCTTTTTTTCCTTGTCGGACTGCTTCTTACTCTTTTTATGAACTCGCTTTTCTCTGTTCATCCCTTAGCTTGTGGTGTTATCTGGGATTCTGACTTGGGCTTTTCTCCTACTTATTGAGATTATAACCTATTAGTTACTCTATTCCTGTTGAGTTACATGCTCTTCCTCAAGTGTGCCCTGCTCTCTCAAACCCCAGTGCCTTTGTGCACATCACTCCTTCCGTACTCTCTTTGCCTGGTGAACTTCTGCTGGTTGGGAAAGATTTGGCCTAAGCCTTGCCTCCTCTGTAACCTTTCTCTGACATGTACTCTGTGGTCTGCATTCCCTTGGAGTACCTAATATCCCCTTTGATCATTGCATTTTTTGACCTTGTATTTAGAATTGCAAGATAGAATACTAAATGCACAGTTACATTTGAATTTCAAACATATTATTTTTTGTATAAATATGTCCCAAATATTATGTGGGATATACCTATACTAAAAAAGTTATTTATTATTTATCAGAAAATTAAATTTAACGGGATGGTCTGTATTTTTATTTGCTAAATCTGGCGGCTGCACCTATTATGTTAGAATAATTTACATGTTTGTTTCCCTCGTAGACCATAGACTCATTGAGAGCAGGCACCGTATCCTTTGTCTCTGTGTCCTGGTGCCTGGCATGTGGCATGCATTAAGAGAAATGTGTGCAGAGTGACAAGTTCTTTAAGTTCTGGGAGCACTCTCCTGTCTCATCTAAAAGGACCTTCCTGCCTTAAAGTTCAGTGTATTTCATTCACTGATCTCTGTTCTAGCCTCTTATAAATTCTTGTCATTCACAGTTCTTCATTTATACAGTTTGGTTCTCTAGGTAATAGTCAGATTGGGAAGCTTCAGATTTTGTCAAAAGGCTGTCTAATTTTCATTTGTATGCCCTAGGCGAGTCCTCTTTGCCGATTGAATGATTAGGTGATGACTTTAGTTAATACTGTTGGCCATTAGCGGACGTTATCAGTGAATATGCTTAGTTGACAAAACATGTTTAATAAAGAGTCACATCCCATAGCACAGGAACCACACTCAGGGTAACACATATGTACTAACTCACAGCATTAAATGGAGTAAATGCTTAATTTTTATAGTGTAATTAATGGATGTACTGGCAGATCCTTAACCAGCCCTCATTTAGGTTCTTAGACAGAAACTATGTGTATAAATATGTGTCTGAATGAACTCATCTCTGAGAGAAATTATGTGACCTGGAAAGCCAAAAGCTGCTATTCTGATAACTGGCATTTGCCAAAGAAAGGGGTTCCAGCTACTCTTTGTGCCCTGGGTGCTAAATTAGCTGACGTGAGTCAGAAGCCCAGCACAGGGTACAGAGTAGCAAAGTTGGTTAATTCTGGTGGAAAGGAAGGTAAATAAAATGGGAAGCCAGAGGTGGGTAAATAAAATGGGAAGATTCAGAGATGTCCATCGTATTATCTGAAAGAGTCAGAGTGGAGAGCTAGTGCCATACTGTCCAATTCAGTAGCCAATAGACACATGGGACTATTCAAATTCAAACTAAATAAATAAAATGTAAATAATTTATTTTTTTTAAACATTTTTATTTATTTTTGAGACAGAGAGAGACAGAGCATGAACGGGGGAAGGTCACAGAGAGAGGGAGACACAGAATCTGAAACAGGCTCCAGGCTCTGAGCCGTCAGCACAGAGCCCGACGCGGGGCTCGAGCTCACGGACTGTGAGATCATGACCTGAGCCGAAGTCAGACACTCAACCGACCAAGCCACCCAGCGCCCCAAAATGTAAATAATTTAAATGTAAATAAAATTTAAAATATAGTTCCCCAGTCACATTAGCCACAATTCAAATACTCAAGAGCCACACATGACTCAATAGCCACATAAGGTCACCATATTGGATGGGACAGATATAAAACATTTCCATCATTGCAGAAGTTTCTTGGACAGTATTGACTAGAGTTCCTGAATATGGGAAACTGATGCCAAGAAGCTGAGGCTGTCGGTCTAGGGACGTGGAGACTGCGGGGACATGACTGCCATATTCAAGTATTTGAAGGGTTGCCGAGAGAAAGAAAGTAAGTAGCCAGTTCTGTGTTAGTAGGAGGAACGAAAGAGAGGGAGGAGGTATACTCTACAGCAACTAGAGATTTTGATATATAAATTATATCTTATCACCCCATCCTTTCCTTCAACCAACAAACATTTATTGAGATTCTACAGTGTACCAGCAGGCCCTATTCAAGGTCTGGGAATACTGGAGTGAACAAGTCAGACACAGCTTGTGCCATCCTGGATCTTCCCATTCCACTTAGGACCAAGTAGAAGGAATGAGCCCCACACAGTTGCTGTCCCTGCCCATCCTCTACCACAGTTCTGCCTCCTCATTCTCTTCCCTCCTCTAAGGTGCCAGGCTCTTTCTAATCAGTATACCTTTGCCTATATTATTCTCTCTGCTTGATTCATTTGGTTAGCTCATGCTCATCCTTCAAATTACAGTTTCTTTTTTAATTTTTTATTTTTAAAATTCTTTACATCAATAAATGTGTATTTATTTTGAGAGAAAGGGAGATGGAGTGAGCGAGCATGTGTGCACACATGAGCAGGGCAGGGGCAGACAGAGAGAGAGGGAGAGGGAGAATCCCAAGCATGCTTCCCACTGTCATCACAGAGCCTGACATGGGCCTCGATCTTACAAACCATGAGATCATGACCTGAGCCCAACTCAAGAGTAGGATGCTCAACCCACTGAGCCACCCAGGCGCCCCCAAACTGCAGTTTAAATGCTACTTTTTCATCACTCAGTTTTGATCACCCTGTAATTTTTTCTTCTTGGCCTTCTGTGGAGAGAGAGAGAGAGAGAGAGAGAGAGAGAGCATCCATTGCTACTTTACTAGCTTGGGTCCAGTTACTTAACCTTTCTGTTCCTTAGTTTTTTCAAATGTTTCATCTAAGATGGGTGTAATAATACCTTAAAAGACTGTGACAAATGTTTATTGTTTAGAACAGTGACTGGCCAGTAAGAAACTTAGTTCCCTTTCTTCTCAGGAGACTAAACATCCTAATGCCTGGTTTTCTTTTAAATGTCAGTGAAGGACATTTAACCAAATAACATTGACAACAACATAATGATAAAGATAATGATAGGTATTAAGTATTTTCCATATATTATTTAAAATAATCTTCAAAACAGCCTCGTGAGGTAGATCCTATTATTATCCTCACTGATCTACAGAAGAAGACACAAAAACTGAGATTTAAAAACGTAACTATGTTGGCTTTGCACTGTGTCAGCCTGGCTAGGCTAAAGTCCATTTTTCAGAGTTGTCTTTCCCATGGAATCCTAGTTAGGATGGTCCACAAAACAGTCTTGAGCGACTGGGAGGGTGGAAAGAGCAGTAGCCACCTTGTAGGCGATCAGCTGGCTCACCTCACTGATAGGAGGCAGCCTCGAGGCAGCACGTGTCCCACCTTCCCCAGCTTGTTTGATTCCTGAGCCAGGTGTGTGTGTGTGTGTGTGTGTGTGTGTGTGTGTGTGTACTTCCCTGGAGAAGGGCTCTGGATTTTGCAGGGCAGCCACACCCACAAGGTCAGATGCAGCAGGGACTGACCTAGATTCCAGTCCGTTCTTGTAGAGTTCCAGCCTATGTTTGTGGATTTCAGCCTGCTCGTGATACATATAGGATATAGATGGTATATTGCCTATTGGTTCTGCCTCTCTGATTGAATCCTGACACGCAGTTAATCCCAGAGCTGAGGTTTGGAGCTCAGTCTCACGTGGGGACCTATGCTCATAGCCATTATTCTGTACTGACTCAGAACCAACCTCTGAAGAAAGTTTTGAGATTTAAACTAATTTGTGGCTTGGTCCGGAGCCCTTTCCTTCTGCTTTTAAGTACAGTGGGATTAAGAAGTCCTTATACTCATAGGCCAAACAATCAGAGGACATTTCGCAACTGATAAAATTTACCTTAGTTTATAAAAATCGAAAATTCTACTTCTAGTAGTAATGACATAAGTATGTATATAGCATTTACTGAATTTCAAGTACTGTTCTAAGTGCTTCTGTATCAAGTCAATCTTCACAAACTTCTTAAGAAATAGAAGCAGTATTTCAAACACTTGTTTTATTCATAAAAGTAAGCATTAGATTTATAAACAGTGAACTTTGTGTGGGCAAGGGACCCGGAGTTAGGAGAGCTCTTAGTTCCCTGCTCTGATAAAGGGAGGTAGATATATATGAACCACAGGTCTCTGTTGGCTCCATTTTGGAGAGCATTTATCTAAAGTGCTTAGTGCATATCTGTCTGTCAGCTGTGGTACTTCTGGCTGCATTAGAAAACACCTATTCAAAAATAGCAGAAATTGTAAAGAAAAGTTATTATGTCATCAAGCAAGAGTTCCAGAAGCACAACAGGTTCAGAGTTCATTAACTCATTGTCTCATTGATAACATTAAAAATCAAGATTCATTCTGTCTGTCTTCTCTGCTGTCCTTCACATGTTGGCTTGTCCTCTTTGGCCAGCTCCCTCATGGTCTCTGACGGCTGCCCCAGCTCTAGCATCACATGCAAGTGACAACATTCAGCAGGAGAGTCAGTTTGTCTTCTCTTTCCTTTTATCAGCAGGAAAAAAGCCCACCTGGAAGATGCCTCCTCCTGTCTCATTGGCCAGAGTAGTGTCAGTTGCTCACATCTAAGCCAGTCATTGGTAAGGAAAATGGAATTAACGATTTTAAAACAAATGTTTATTTATTTTGAGAAAGAGAGAGAGAGAGCGCACACACACACATGCAAGCAGGGGAGGGGCAGCGAGGGAGAGAGAGAATCCCAATCTCTGGACTGACAGCTCAGGGCTCCATACTATGAACCTGTGAGACCATGACTTGAGCAGAAATCAAGAGTTGGATGCTTAAATGACCGAGCCACCCAGGATGCCTGGAATTAGCATTTTGGGGGTATTTATTTGTTATTTTTTAAAAATACAATTTTTTGTCAAATTGGTTAACATACAGCATATACAGTGTGCTCTTGGTTTGGGGGGTAGATTCCCATGGTTCATTGCTTGCATACACACCCAGTGCTCATCCCAACAAGTGCCCTCCTCAGTGCCCATCTAGTGTTTTTAATTAAATAGATCAAGGGTCACTTTCCTAGAGATACATAGGTATTAGATTTCTGAACAGAGAGGATCCCTATTAAGAAAGGTAAAGGGGTCTGGTTTTATATATGCAACAAACAGGGTCTATTATGACATCTTGAAACACAGTGCATGAAGTGTGCCTTACCCAAAGTTAGACTCATGGCTGAGTCCTAGTAGCTGTTCTTTACTACTATCTGACTCCTGTTTTATAAAAAATTTTAATGATTATCACAGATATTCATTGCTAATGCCCACCAGTAGTCATTTTTCTCCTCCTTATGGACACACAGACAGCATTTCCTAGCTTTCCTCACAGTTAGATGGAGCCATACACTCAGCTCTGGGCAACAGAATGTGGGCAGAAGTAATGTGCATCATTTCCAGGCTTGGCATATAAAATCTCTTATACACAATCCTTTTTCTCTTTCCTTCCATTAGGGCAAGGAGGCCCCATGATGGAGTGGAAAAGGTACAGCATGTAATGAGAGCGCAGATCCCCTGAGTCATGGCTTGGAGGTGAGCGACCCATCTTGTATTGGTCCGTGACATAGACAAGAAAAAAGCTTCTATTATAAGATTTTGGAGTTATCAGAGAATTTATCCCGTTTTGACTAATGGACCCACCCAAATCATCTTCCTCATGCCCAGTGAGCATATGGGTTGCACATGTGGTGTGCGTGTCTTGTACCACCAAGATGGTTATCCTAATATGCATGAAGTCCTATGCATATTAAAAATAAAATCCCTTTCATGTTAGCCTTACTTAAACACTTGCAGCGATAGGGAACACAGTATTTCTAGGAAGAAATAACCTCTAGTTAATAAGAGATAACATGGATTATAGATGGCAAATAGACTTTCGTTCCTGTGCTGAATCTCACTGATTGGAAGTGGCATCTAAAGTACTATGTAGAGAAGGATTCTAAGACCAACTCTGGGTAATTAACAATGCCTTCAGGACTCTGGAGGCAGGAATGGTAGACCCACGCCTCCATATAGCTTCTGTGCTCTGAAAACTATCAGCAGTGGGGAGAAAGCTTATAGGAAGTAACAGAACTCAGGGGGGTTGGATCTTGGGGTACATTTCTAGGGATGATAATATAGTTGCAATGAGAATTATGGCTTCATTTAGTGAGTGCTGTGCTGGTGCTTCGTAGATATATTATTTCCTTGTCTCACAACAAGTCCATTTTATAGACAAAGAAACTGAGACTCAAAAAGCATAAAGTAGCTTACAGGGCATCCTGTACTTAATTCAGTGGCAGAGGTAGGTTTGACTCAATGTCCGTGTTCCTACTCGGTAGCCTACGCAGCCTATGAGATTGGGGAGGGGACTGATTATAGCCAGTTTTCTTAACTTCAGTTTTTGTTTGGGGTGCTATGTGGTACACTGTAGGATGCTTAGCAGCATTGCTGACTTCTGCCCGTTAGATGCCAGGGGTACCCCCCTAGTCATAGGAGGGAGCCCAAATTGCCCCTGGTTGAGGAACCCTGGGTTAGAGGAAGGCCAGCTCTATATTTGAAGCAATCTCGTTCTGGGCAGGCAGGTGATCTGGGAAGGGACTGAAGAACAAGAAGACAAAAGGTCATTGCGGGAACTTAAGGGCCAAGGGGTCAATCTGGGTAGCCTGGGAGCCTTTGTCACCTGATGAGGGCAACAACATGGAAGGTGACTGACTGCTTAGTCCCCTAAGTTCATGAACTACGTCTCCTCGATGTTTCTTATTAGGGGGCAGGACTGAGTAGGGCTGAGCTTGCCGCAGAAGATTCCTGTGGCCTCAAACTGAAGGTAAAGGAAGGATGTGGAGTGAGGATTTTAACCACACTGTTCATCCTAAGTACAAGAGAGCCTGCTGCCGTGGCACATCTAGGAACCGTTCATTGTTGAATGAATAGTGAACAACCAGGCCAAGGGAAGGGAATAAAGCAGTTGTGCCTATTTTTGACTAAAAATGTGGTATGTAACAATGTTCTTGAACAGCCACTAAACCTGCATCTGGCAGATCCCAGGCAACAAATTTTAAATGTTTGGGCAAGGCACCAGTACTAGGATGAAAGGAAAGAGAGTGTCACTTTTAGTGATAATTTATCACCAAAATCTAATAAATTCACTAAGGGCCTCTTTTTCTTTTAAACAGAAGTTTACTTTATATGAAAACAGAGATGTTCTCCTCTGGCATAGCAGAAAGCAAGTTGCTTTGGAAAAATATGAAAGGTATTTGGTAAAACCATAACTTTCCTTGTAGGTAGCTGAGTGAGTGTTCATGTGTTTCAATTCATATACTTATTTTTCTTTCTCTTATTTCTAAAAAGTGAATAGCTTCTTAACATACATATTTAGGGGGGCGCCTGGGTGGCTCAGTCAGTTGGGCATCTGACTTCGAGCTCAGGTCATGATCTTGTGGTTCGTGGTTGGAGCCCCAGGTCAGGCTCTGTGCTGATACCTCAGAGCCTAAGGCCTGCTTCAGATCCTGTGTCTCTCCCTCTTTCCTGTCCCTCCCCTGCTCACGTTCTCTCTCTGTCTCTCAAGAATAAAATAAAATGTTTTAAAAAAAAGATATTAAAAAATATGTACATATTTAGTTAGAACATGTTTCAAAGGGTTTCTCAAAATTCAAAGCCTATTGTGGGACTGTGGTTACAGAAGGTATTTGGCCTTCATTGATTCAGAAAGAAAGCATTGCCTCTAGGGTCACTGTCCTCTATTTTAGACTGTGCTAAAAGGAGGCACCGAAATGTTTAAACTAATTAACTACAAAGCTAACAAACATAGTTGTTGATGAGCATATATAACTTCTGCCCTTTTCTCAAAAAAACAAGTATTACGATTACTTGCAGGTTTTTTTTTTTAACACAAAGCTTGCTTTGTTTTCTTCCTCGCTCATTTCCACGTTCAGCATAGAGCACTTCACAAATCCATATTTTTTTCTGCCACCGTTCAAGATATTTTGCGATGAGTTTCGTGCTTAAATGGCATAAAGAATGAAGAGAGTGGGGACTGTTTTGGTTGCCGCTGTTCACGTTTGCCTGTTAATCTAATTACCAAGGTAGGGGCTCCAGAAACTGAGCTGCCCACATAGAAAAGCTTTCCCCCCACCTGGTGGATTATTTAGCCAAGCTTTTTAAATGGGCAGAGTTTGGGGGGTGGGGATCGAAATGAATCTTTTTTTTTTTTTTTTTTTAAGTTTCTATGCAGAGCAATGGAAAGAATTTAGTGGTTGTCAACATGAGTTTAGTACAAAGGTATGGTTTAAAATGTAGGTTCATTTTGACTGAGCTTCAGGTCACGCAAGCCAAGGGAGACCTGTGCTGCTGTTTGTTTTTTGTGTGTTTTAAAAAGAGTCCTTAAGACGTAATGGAGGGAGATGAAATGGGTTTGGGCGGGAGGGGAAGGGTAGGGAGCGTCCCAAGGGAATGACGTCCATTAAAGGGTGGATACTTCAGGGTTGTTATTTCCAGAGGCTCTTAGTGACTGATTGTGTGAAAAGGGCAGCTTTGAATGAACAGCCCCAGCCAGGCCTGATTTCGAACTGTTTTTCAGTCCTTGATTCCTACAAACAAAATAAAATACCTTGTCGAATGGAGCCCATTGAGTGAGGATGATGGGTTAAGAGTGGGGGTACGAGGTGGCAGCGTGGGCACTTGTTTATCAAGGAGGAGTTGTCTGTTGTTCCTGGAGCCGGTGAAAGGAAAGACGCCAGAATCTGATGGCTAGGGTAGCATTGATGTGAAGTTACGGGGTAATCGGATTGAAAGGGGGCCATAGTATTTATGTCAGTTCACATTTCGTCAAAGGAATAATATGAGGTGCTACCTAGCTGAGGCTTTGGCCTGGGGGTTCAGTTAGCAAGCATCCAGGCCTCATTGGATTCAAATATAAATTAATTCTCACAGGAGCATTGCCTGATTAATTTATTTGCATAATAGTAGAAAAACTACAGAGTGGTTACTTTTTTTTTTTTTTTTTTCCTTCTGTAGGGATTTGGACAAGAAAAGGTTTAAATTCATTTGAAAGAAGAGTGTGTGAGAAGTCAGAGCAGCTAAAGCCCCCTCTGGGGCTCCCAGAGCTGTTTTCTGGAGTGAGCACGGTTGGAGCTGAAGGAAGGCCTGCTCTGTGCAAGAAGTTTAACTCTTCCTGGGATGAAGCAACTCCTTCTGAGGCCCTTTCTCGGTACTTGCTCTGGGGGACTTAGCTCTTAGCTCAGATGGTAGTGTCAGCTTCAGAGAAGGGACAGGCTGTCTGGCCCAAGCGAAATATCCCATGGGTTCAGGTTCTGGTCCAAGGACATCCATAGTTTCAGAAAATAGATAGGTTCAGTTTTGACTTACTCAGCTTCACTGGTATTTCTGAAAAGCTTTTCAGGTCTGTTTGCCATCCCAGAGAGAAACAAAGTAATTTGGTTTACAAAACTTCATGCCATTCATGACCTGTTTTGACTCAGCATGTTTATTTAATAAGTACTTGCCTAGCACAGCCTGGTTCAGTATGTGATGGTGGGTGTGCCAGTGGGATCAGTGTTATTTTTTTAAAGAAACTTACATTACAAAAACAGAATGGAAGAAAGGGGGCTGAAGATTCATGAGTTTCAGATTTTCAATATCAAAGTGATTTTTCCTACATACATTTCAAAAATAGAAAAGAAACTTTAAATATTGCTATAAACATTGCTTAGCAAATCCAGCTTTGATTACTTCCAGCCTTTGCTCAAGAATAAAGAGCTCTCTTTTCATAGGACTACAGATACTATCTTTAGTATTTCTTACTCATTCTTATTACTTTTATTCCCTCATCATCCATTGTTGTGGCAAATAAAGCACCAAAGCCATTCAAATGAAGCTGCCATGTTGGCTCAAGTTCTATTTCTACAAGTTCCAGATGGAGATACTTTAAAAACAATAGCAGGGCAAATCCTATTTTCTAATTGATTGCATGATTAATTCCAAATTTTATCATGAGAACTTCCTGCTATCAAAGAAATGCCTATGGTAGATGCTCCATTAATGTTACTTTCACTTTCTCTTTGCTTAAATGCATCCAGGATGACAATTAGCAAATGCCTTCGTTACTTAGGAATATCAAGGAACAAGAGCCTAATAAAGTAGAGGGGAAGGCTGTTCTACACAATTCCACTCAGCCTAGTACCCCCCTTTCTTTGGAATCTGTACTCCCCCATCTCCTATGAACACGGGTAAGCCTCTAACGGCTTTTTAAAAAAGACACTTGTTTTTTTTATTAGAGCAATTCTAGATTTACAACAGAATTGAGAAGAAAGTACAGAGATTTCCCACATACCCCTGCTTCACATGTGCGTAGCCTCCCCCATTATCAACCTCCAGAACTGTACCCTTTTTACCAGGGATGAACCCACATTGACATGTTATATTTACCCCAAGTCCACAGTTTACCTTAGGGTTCATTGCTGGTGTTGCAGCCTATAGGCCTGGACGAGTGTACGATGACATCAATCCATCATTGTAATGTCATCCAGAGGATTTTCACTGCCCTAAAAATCCTCTCCCTACTCATTTCTCTCCCCCACATATCCTTGGCTACCATTGATCTTCTTATTGTCTCCATAGTTTTGCCTTTTCAAGAATGTCATGTAGTTGGATTCATACAGATTGGCTTCTTTCACTTAGTAATAGGCATTTAAATTTCCTCCATGTCTTTTCATGGCTTTGGTGGCTCATCTCTTTTTGGTACTGAATAATATTCCATCGTTTGGATGTGCCACAGTTTCTTCAACGTTTATTTATTTTTGGGACAGAGAGAGACAGAGCATGAATGGGGGAGGGGCAGAGAGAGAGGGAGACACAGAATCGGAAACAGGCTCCAGGATCTGAGCCATCAGCCCAGAGCCTGATGCGGGGCTCGAACTCACGGACCGCGAGATCGTGACCTGGCTGAAGTCGGACGCTTAACCGACTGCGCCACCCAGGCGCCCCTGGATGTGCCACAGTTTCTTTACCCATTTACCTACTGAAGGACATCTTAGTTGTTTCCACGTCCATGCAATTTTGAATAGAGCTGCTATACACATCTGTGTGCAGGTTTTTGTGGACATAAGTTTTCAAGTCAGTCCTTTGGGGGTAAATTATAAGGAATACAATTGCTGGATTTTGTAGTAAGGGTAGGTTTAGTTTGTAAGAAACCTCCAAATTGCCTTCCTAGGCACTTGTGTCATTTGGCATTCCCACCAGCAATGTATGAGAGCTCCTATCGGGCCAGATTCTTGCCAGTGTTCAGTGCTATCAGCGTTTCAGATTTTGCTCATTCTAATGGGTATGTGGTGGTATCTCGTTGTTGTTTTAATTTTTATTTTAGAGAGTGCGAGTGAGGGAGAGGGGCGGAGGGGGAGAAAGGGGGGGGAGAGAGAGAGAGAGAGAGAGAGAGAGAGAGAGAAATGAATCTTAAGCAGGATCCACACACTCTGCACGGAGCCCGACACAGGGCTGGATCCCACAACGCTGGAATCATGACCCGGGCCAAAATCACGAGTGGGATGCTCAATCGACTGAGCCACCCAGGTGCCCCTCAATGTTGCTAATTTGCATTTTCCTGATACAAATCAAAGAGTATACTTACGCCTAAAGAGAATTAGTGATTTATATACATAAAATTAGGCTGGCTACTAAGAGAGAGGGAGAAGTTAACCAATTCTCATTCCCTTCAACATCTTCTTATATTTCAGGGACACAAAACAAACACATTCCCTCCTACATACGTGGATTCTGACCAGTTGAGCATTTGTGGGAAGCCATTAGGACTGAAGGCCAAAATGATCGTGATGCTCGCTTTGTGCAACCCATCACAGATATGGAGAAGTCACTGAGGCCAGTCAGGGCATGTAGCCTCGTGAGCAGCGTGTGGAGGCTCGTCCTGGCTGCTACTAATGGTAAGCAATGGATCTCAGGTTCCAGGCATGGAATCTGGTTTTGTCCCGGGTGGGTCTCAGCTCTGATACTACACTCAGTCCTGGGTAACTGCACGTGGGAGGTGCTGAAGAAAGCGGAAGGGTTCTGAGGACTGCAGCGAGTCTCGGAGAAGGAAATCAGGCCCATTCCACAAGGCCCCAAGCAAATAGAACTGGGACTAGTGGAGGCACCCATATTTGGCTGAATATAAATAAGACTTTATTTTAATAGTTCCCTCTCCAATCCATTTAGTCTCAACCTAGCAGTGACAGCAACCTTCTAAATTCCTGGGAAGATAATATTGAGGAAGGCTCCAACGTGCTTGGTAAATGTTCTGCTTTTTAATTTGGGAGCCACTTACATAATTGGGATTAATTTGTGAGTATTTAATGAGCTGTACACTTACACATGCATTTTTCTGTATATATGATATACCTCAATAAATAGTTCAGAGATTTACAAAAAAAAAACCCATAACAAAAAAAATAATAATAAATTGCATCAAGTTATGCCCCTGCTCAGATCCCATTCAAGACTTCCCATTTTCCAGACCCCTCCCCGTGGACTCCTGTGCTCTGCCTCAATGGCCCCTGCCCATGTCACTAGCCTCCTCTTACTATGTTCCCTCTGTGTTCACTAAGTTCCAGCTCCTTTGGCTTTAGGTCCCTGGAAGTAGCCATGCTCTTCTGTGCTTTTAGGGCCTGTGTGGAGGTTATTCTCAATCCTGGCTGATTCCTATCCATCCTGGGATAGAGTAGCCATCCTGGTGGCTCTTTGAACTTGACAGGTGTGTTCTCAATTTAAGGCCTTTGCCTGGATGTTCCCTCTGAATCACCTTCCAGCTACTCACATGGCTCATCCCTCACCTCCCTCCTCCAATCTCACCTTAATTTAGCTAGTGAGTCTCTTCCTGAACCCCCTGTTTTAAGGAGAACATCCCCACCCCTTACAGTCCCAAAAGTAGAGGCTTGGAAAGAGCTTGACTCATTCAGGGGCTTATGGTGGTTTTTGTATGGCTGGAGCCTAGGAATGAGATTGTGGGGAGTAGATAATCACTTTGGATAAATTGACTACTGTCAAATTGTGAGATGTATTCAAAGCCAGACCAAATACTCTGGTAGGAAGTGAAGAACCCTTGGGACCTTTTAAATAGAAAGTCTTGGTGAAGCCATTGTTTCAGGCAAGTTGGTAAGTTGGTGGGGAATTTACCAGGCAAATGGGATGTTACTGATGAACACTGGACCTAAGTGCAGGATCCTGTTAAAAGCACTTTCAGATATTCTACATCGCTGAAATCTGTTTAATTCACTACAAGCAGGTTGTGCATATATTACATAAAAACTACACTTGGGGCATATAAAGAAAGAGACAATGAGGCCTCTGCCTTTACAGAGATTACAACACAGCCAGGCCTCTGACAAGTGGGGCATCTTGGCCTGACAACAGGGTTTTACATTTCAGGGAAACATTCTCCTGGAGTTTCTGAGTTTCCCTTTGTGCTAGGAACTACCGTCACTGTAACGGCACATACATCCTCCCAGAGTGTGCTCCTGCACACCATGTTGAAGAAGAAAATCTTCAATGACTGTAGTTTCGAAAGTAAAATCATTAGTTCTTACTATGCATTATTAGCATAGGTGAATTTGGGTCTGCAGAGCCAGGTTGATTACCGATTTCCTTCCAGACATGCAGTTTTCTCTGATTTGTATCCTGCCTCCAGGAGACCAGGGGTTAGGTCATGGCTCCAGCTGTTCTTTTAACTCACTGTGACCTTGGGCAATCACTTAACCCTGGCCTCCTGATTTTTTTATTTTTATTTTTATTTTTTTATTTACATTCAAGTTGGTTAACATATAGGGTAGTGTTGGTTTTACTGTCTCCTGATTTCTTTATAAAGTAGAGAAATTTTTTTTTTACTTTTTTTTTTAAATATGAAATTTCTTGTCATAAAGTAGAGAAATGAATATGTAACTTCCTCAAAGGGATATCGTTGGGGGGAAATCAGTGAATTTTTAAAGGACCTAAAATATATACTATACATAAACGACAGTCATCATTGGTGTGGTATCACCACCCCTACAACGATTACTAAAATAAATGGTAGTATACTACCATTTTGGATATTCTTATTCTATAGGTGTCTTTCTACTTCTTTTTCTTTTTACAACCAGAACTGAAAAGCAGAGAAATATCAGATCATGCCCACATCCCTGGCAACCAATTTTCTTTTCCTTTGTGATCACAGCCCAGAACCTGGAGCCTGCTTTGGATTCTGTGTCTCCCTCTTTCCCCTCCCCCACTCATGCGCTTGCTCTCTCTCTCTCTCTCTCTCTCTCTCTCTCTCTCAAAAATAAGTAAACATTAAAAACAATTTTTAAGATGTCAAGTCTGGGGCATGGTAGTTGATAGTTAGATCAGAGATGATTAGACCCCAGGGGCCAGAGAGCTAGACCACAAGAGTGAGGCTTGAGAGATAGGAAGCACAAGTCCCATGCAAAGAGAAACAAGCAGGTAGCGGGCATCAGAGAGATCTTGAAGCCAAGAGCTGACGGAGATGCTGTAAGATGACAGAGATGCTGTAAGAGATGACAGAGATACTGTAAGGAGAGAAACGAAGAAGTGCCAATGGCAGGGAGCAGGGCCCTGGAGGTAGAAATGTGGGTCAAGTTGCTGAATGAAGGCTACTGGCAGACAGGAAGGAAGACATGTTGAGAGCTTGGTCAGGGGGAGTGTATGCATTTCCTAGGGCTGCCACAACAAATTAACCACAAATGTGGTGGCTTAAAATGACAGAATGTCTTCCCTCACAGTTCTGGAGCCCAGAAGTCCAAACCCAAGGTACTGGACAGCTACACTTTCTCTAGAAGCTCAAAGGGGAAGACACATTCTTTGCTTCTTCCAACTTCCAGCAGCTGTCAGCATTCCTTGGCCTCATGGCTTGTGGCCACATGCCTCCAATCTCTGCCTCTTTCTTCATACTGCCTCCTTCCCTTCTTGACTTTTTCCTCAGTGTGTTTCCTACGAGGAAACTTGTCATTGGACTTAGGGCTCACTCAGATAACTCAAAATGACCTCATTTCAAGGTTCATAACTTAATTACATCCCTGGAGACCCTTTTACCAAGTAAAGTAACATTCACTGATTCCAAGCGTTTGACATGGATATTTGGTGTGGGGGCAGGTGCATTTTTCGGCTTACCGTGGGGAGTCAAGTTGAGTGAGAAGTTTCTGGAGCTGGGCTGTGAAGTCAGAGGGGGCCCACTGCAGGTGGTTGGGATTAGTTCCAGGCAATGAAGGACATTAACATTTATTGAGCATCTGGTACTGACAGGCACACTGCTAAGTGCTTCATTATCAGATTTCTTTAATTCTAACAAAGATCCTCTGAGATAGCTATGCTGTTTTCTCCCCTCTCAACTTTGTATTTTGAAAAATGTAAAATGCAGAGAAAAGCTGAAAGAAAAGTACAGTGAACACCTGTATATCCTTTACCTGTGTTAACCATTTTGCCACATCTATTCTCTCTCTGTATATATATATATATATATATATATATATATATATATATATTTGGGGAGGAGGAATCTGAACCATTTGAAAGTAAGTTATAGATATCATATTTCAACCCTAAATACATCAGCATCCTTATTGATTTGACAAATGAAAAGTAGTTACTTTTATTTGACAAATGGGAAAATGGAATCTCAGCAACGTTAAGTAAATTTCTTAGTCTCAGAACTAAAGTACAAAGCCAGTAGTTGAGTACAAGTCTGTCTAGCTCTCAAACTCATGCTCCTTCTGTACATTTTTATTCCTTTATGTATTTATTCATTCAGCGGTTTGGGTGGGTGGGCAGCTACCATGCACTAAGGATACATTGATTGAATAAGGCATGCAAGGCAGAAAGATGAGCGATTAATGAACAGATAAATGACCAAGATAAGTCAGGGTTCTGTGGTGAGTAATGACTAATGGGGGAAAGGTGCTGGATGGCCTGGGAGATTAAAAGAAAAATAGCCCATGACCCCTGCCTTAAAGGAGATTGCAATGGAGCAGGATTCTCAGAAATGAGGAGTGGGATTCTTTTTTTATTTTATTTTATTTTATTTTATTTTTAAAAAGAATTTTTTTTTTAATGTTTATTTATTTCTGAGACAGGGACAGAGCATGAGTGGGGGAGGGGTAGAGAGAGAGGAAGACACAGAATCCGAAGCAGGCTCCAGGCTCTGAGCTATCAGCACAGACCCCAATGCGGGGCTCGAACTCACGAACCGCGAGATCATGACCTGAGCCGAAGTCGGACACTCAACCGACTGAGCCACCCAGGCGCCCCAGGAGTGGGATTCTTAGCAGTGAGAAGACCTTCCTTCCACCTTTTCTCAAGAAGCTTCAGAAGGAGACGCTTTACCACAAGAGGGGATTAATCCAAGGAAGAACACTTGGGGTCCTAGAAATAAGGGATCCAAGCCAGGAGAGAAGCAAAGGGAAGTCTGGGGCAGCAGGACTAGAGGCTCCAGAGAAAAGCAGGTGGATGGAATGGCCCAGGAGAAGCCAGAGAGCTAATGATCATCTGATTCATTTGACAACGTGGAAAAGAGGACAGTATGTAGAGCTGTGCTATAATTCTGAGGGAGAGTTTTGGAAGAACATAATGATAGCTATGTAGAAAGCTATGTAAATAAAGAAGAAAACTACAGTGGGGATATTTTCCCCAAAGAGTATCTCTTTTCCTGAGCGCCGCCTTATTTCTAGCCTATTCTCATCTCAGGGGCTATTTGGACGGTTTCTGAGCTAAGAATCATTTCACCAAATTTGATCTCTGTTGAGAAATTTGTAGTGCGGTTAGGGGTGCCTCGGTGGCTCAGTCGTTAAACATCCAACTGCAGCTCAGATCATGATCTTGAATTCAGGTTCATGAATTCAGGTCCTGCGTTAGGCTCTGTGCTGACAGCTCGGAGCCTGGAGCCTGCTTCAGATTCTGTGTTTCCCTCTCTCTCTGCCCCTCCCCACCTCATACTCTGTCTGTCTCTCTCTCTCTCTCAGAAATAAATAAACATTAAAAAAATTTTTTTAAAAATTTGTAGTGAGGTTATAATAATCCTTATGAGTGCGTGGCAGTTCCAGGTGTAGCTCATCCAATAATAGCTGCTTAAGATGAAAACAGTTATGGTCTTGTTCCCAGAAGAATGACCGAGTTACTATGAAACTGTCACTTGCAGAAATGGATCTGGGAAGAGGTGGCCTTTCTTCTTACCTCTGTGATGCTTTATCAGGCTTTGGTGAGTAATTCTAAACTTGTCTTTTGAGGTTTTTTAGAATTATGAATAAACATGTGGTAAGAGATTTATGTAGAGGATCATGATCTAATCATCATATTACTTGATATCACAATAAAACAGACCTGATCATTGTGAATGACAGTGTGAAACAGAATATTTTGTACCTAGTGCCCATCTCCAAAATTACCCCCATTTTGTCCCAGTGTCTGAGTGCCCAGTAATGAATCTTTTACTACAGAGAGAGAGAAAAAATTTTTTAATTCCAAGCCTCCAGTACCCTAAACAGTTGCCAGGAGAGAAACCAGGCTGTTTTCTTTCAAAAGCCTAAACTGAACCCTGGAAAGAGTTCCAGCCTCTGGGCAAGAGATCCAGAGGGCTGCTGTGAAGCCTGCTCTGTGAAAACATTTTTCTATCTGCAAACATTCTTTTCTGACTATCCAACTCAGCACTGAGATTCTCTCTCCTTGGAGTCCTGCCATGCTACCCTCCTCACCTTACTGATTCTTCTGCAGAAACAGCAAGGAATAGTGTCCCTGTGTGTGTGTGTGGGGGGGGGGCATAACTGAGTTGATAATTTTAGATTTAGTGCAATTAATTTTTAATAAATTGGACAGGGAGTAATTGAGTAGAATTTCCCCCATTTCATAAAAGGGCCAATTGAGGCTTGAAACCATCCTGCTTTCTCATTTCCACACAGTAAAGTGCCATCCAGATTCCAGGGAGCTTCCTTGTTCTTAGTGCAGTGTCTGGGTATCTGCATTTTGGGGGTTTGATATGAGGGAGTTTGCACTGTTCATTGTCCTGCTGGTAATAGTGAGCTGAGTAACAAGCTCTTAGTGCCTGCTGAGGCCCCGCACTTCAATCCTGTACAGAGATTAATCATAGAGGGAGATCGTGTAGCCCTTCAAAACCTGTCATCTGAGTGGGAAAACATGTGACCTACCCTAACCTGTGTAATAATCTGTTGGAGATGTCAGGAAAGTGGCTGTCTGCCTAATGCAATGCAGGCAGTTGTCCTGTATAGAGAGAGCCCTATACAGGGCGGTGTGGGTGCCCAGAAGCTCTAAGTTCAGGACCTGACTGTGCAGATTTTGGCTCATGACTGGCCAAGGCTTGGCATGTTGTTGTGGTTTTTTGTTTGTTGGTTGGTTCGGTTTGGTTTGGTGTTTTTCCTGTTTACCCCTCTGGCTGCGTGTCAAAGCAAGCTCATCCTTACTCACTTTACTCCAGCTCTAACACTTTCCCTCCACCACAGGGCCTTTGCACGGGCTGTCCCCCCTGCCTGCCATGCTCTCCTGCACTCCCACCCCTATCTCATTGCCACTCACTCTTCAGGTGTCATTTAGAATGTTATTTTGGGGGCATGTGGGTGGCTCAGGTGGTTAAATGATCTTGCAGTTTGTGGCTTTGAGCCCCACATTGGGCTCTGTGCTGAAACAGAGAGCCCGCTTGGATCCTCTCTCTTTCTGCCCCTTCCCTGCTCACATTCTCTCTCTCAAAAATAACTAAACATTTTTTTAAAAAATAAAGTGTTATTTTTTCGGGAAGCCTTCCCTCATTGCCAGTCTACATGGGATCTTACGACCACAGTGTTGATCACAATAATTAACTTATTTTATGATTATTTGGTTTGTTTTTTTTTCTCCTCCAGTAGATGGGGCAGGAATCATGCCTGCTTTGTTTATTGTTGTTTCCCTTTGAGCATATTGCCTGACAGAAAGTAGAAGTTTAGTATATATTTACTGAGTGAGTGAATAAAAGCTGTCACTTAAATGCCCTGAGCCTCAGGCTCATATATCCTACTTCTCATGCTCGTTATATGGGTGAAATGAGGTCCTGCACTTGAAAGCATCTTGGACAGTGTCTGCGTCTAGTAGACATTGATAGATCTTAGACAAATAACGAGCTTAATAATAATAGTACTTCTTAAATATGTGGAACAGCACTTAAGGAGAAGGCCTGTGTATTAGCAACACCATTCATCTGCTGCTTTATACTTAACAAAGCTGTTTCCTCTATACAAAGTGGCAGATTGTATTTTCCAAAGATGGCCCTATGAATATCCCATCTCACATCACCTTCTTACAAGTTCACTGACACTCTACCTCTGGAGAGGTGGGGTCTATGTTCCCTCTTTTGGAATCATAGTAGGAGTTGCAACTGTTGTAACTAATGGGAAGATGGCGGATGTGATGCTATGTGACTTCCAAGGCTAGGTCACAGAACAATATGGCTTTGGCCTGGTGCTCTGCCTATCTCGGGCACTTTCCCTTTAACCTGCTGCCATGTCATGAGTAAGCACTGAGATAGTCAACAGTCGGCACTGATTGCCAGGCATGTGAGTGCATGAGCCTTCTGAGTTTCCAGCGCCAGCCATGGAATGCCCTAGCTGATAGAACCAAGTGGAGCAGAGACAAGCTATCTCTACCAAGCCCTGTCCAGATGGCAGATTCATTAGCAAGGTCAAGGGCAATGTTGTGGTTTTAAGACACTATATTTTGGGGGTGCCTGGGTGGCTCAGTCAGTTGAATGTCCAATTTCAGCTCGGGTAATGGTCTCACGGGTCATGAGTTCTAGCCCCACATAGGGCCATTGGACTCTGTGCTGACAGCTTGGAGCCTGCTTCGGTTTCTGTGTCTCCCTCTCTCTCTGCCCCTCCTCCACTCATGCTGTCTGTCTGTCTCTCTCTCTCTCTCAGAAATTAGAAAAAAGGACACTATATTTTGGAGTAATTGTTACGCAGCGATATATAACCTGAACAGAGACCTTGCTGCACTATTCAGTCAGCAGAGTGTGAGTATCGCCATGTATTTCCATTTTTTAGATCAGGGAGCTGAAGCTCACAGGAGTTAAGTGACATCCCCAAGGTCACATAGCCGGTGAGTGATAGATAAAGCCCAAGCATCTGGATTTCTAGGATTTGTTTTCCCAGTACCCAAAAAGTCTTGACTTTCCTTACATGGGCCTTGGAACTAAGGGGTGGTATTAACCCTCTGAGAAAATTTATATTCTGTTTAATTGGGCCTGAGAGGCTTAGAGCTCCCTTCTCTTGGGGCATGGGCTCCTTTAGATATTTAAGTGTCCTGGTCACACACTCGGGAGACAGGAAGGAGAAATTGGAGCAGATGGTAGCCTTAGATAGCACAGAGTTTTTCAAGGTGCTAGCAATCTCTGATGCCATAAAAGTTCTATATTGAAGCTTGGCAGATGTCACTGACACACAGAGCAGAGAGACAGAGAAAGGTTCAGAGAGATAAAGAAACCAATTGGAGGTGGGTCCATGCCTCTTGACCCCAGACATGGAAAGAATTTTTCAAAAGGTTTATCTGAAACCCCCTCCCCCCACACCCGGACACAAACTTGATTCACTGTTTTCATCACAAGGAACTAAGTGGAAAATAAACTCCCACGGAGACATCAGCTTTGATTTCCGCTGACTAGACAAAGGGTACCACAGTGATTGAGCACAGCACATGGTACATTGTAATGCTCAACAAGAGCAGGCGTGTGTCCAAGGCCCCTTGCAATTACAGGATAAAAACTGAACTCCTGCACTGGGCACGCACAAAACTCTTTACGACTTGGTCCTCTCCCTGCCCAGCCTTGTCAAAATTCTGCCACATGCTTCTTGTTACATCATACTCCAGCAACAAGAAGAGTGTTATTACCTACCCCTCTTGCCTTCGTGTCTGCCTGGGTTGTCTCCTTTCTGCCAATCTGCTTGACAAACTTCTCTTCTTTCTTTTTTTTTTAAAGTTGCTTTACTTATTTTGAGGGAGAGAGAGCGTACGAGCAGGGGATGGGCAGAGAGAGAGGAAGAGAGAGAGAATCCCAAGCAGGGCCCTCGTTGTCAGCACAGAGCCTGATGCAGGGCTCAAACTCATGAGCTGTGAGATCATGACCTGAGTGGAAACCAAGCGTTGGATGCTTAACCGGCTGTCACCCGGGCACCCCTCTTCTTTCAAATCTCAAGAGCTATCTTCTCTGAGCTCTCTCTCATTCTTCCAAGCCAACTCAGAGAGTCGCATCTTATGTCAAAGCAATTTTATTTTCCATGCACTAAAATCAAAGATAGAGACATCCCCCCTCAAATTTTTTCATTTCCCAGCCCTAAATCCTGTGCCTAATGCCGAGAAGGAACTTAGCAAAGTTTATGGAAAATGAATGATCTCATTTAATCCTTACGACCACCCCATAAAGTGGGTACCTTTATAATCCCGTTTTGTAGGTGGTGAAACTGTGCTCAGAAAGGTTAAGGGGCTTAGGTTTCCATGGCTAAGCAGTGGGGGCAGGTATCAAATCCAGGAATGTCTACTGCCAAAACCCTTGCTCTTTCTGCCATGTCGCACCTGCAGCCATCTCTCCATCCAGAGATCGTTGGTTTCACAGCTGGGGAAGCAACAAGAAAATCCTCTGTAGACCAAGGCCACCCTGGAGCTGTCTGCACTGCTCTCAGGAACTTTCCCACCTGCTCTGTGAGTCAGCACAGCTTAGAATGCACCTTTCAAATTAGCTGGTGTGATTAAGGAGGATTCTCTGCCCTTTGTCATTCTTGTGATTTTTTTTTTAAGTAGAGCTATTTCCCTGTTTATTATGCCTATGCTCCAAACTCTCCAGAATAGCTTTAGGACTTGGGCTGCACCTGATTCTGAAGTTTTTATGTTCTTATTGACCCCCTGTCTCCACTTCCAGATTAACCTGTGTTTGAAGTTTTGATTCATTTTATTCTGTATTGATGGGGGATTCTGAACTCTGTGCTTCTGTGAAATAAGCCCTACTGGGTCTGTCAGCTGTATGGTTGCAGAGGAAATGATCTTCTGTCACATAGCTATAGAAAGCCAAGTGGCAGAAGTAAATTAGCCTACAATTTCCACAAAAGGATATGCTGAGAATTGCCAACAATATTTATGTGGGCATTGTGCTCCCAGATACACTTGGATGGCAGTGAATTGTCAGTTACTATGACAAAATGACTGAAGAAATCAATCTGCCAAGTATGAATGGCTCTCAATGGGCTTCAAGGTTCTCAGGTTAAGGGACCCGCAAAACTGACAGAGGTTGGGTCTCATATTGATATGACCTCCATTGGAGAGCATGTAAATTAGCCAAGATGTAGGCAAAGAGGTCTGGTCCCCCTGCCCACACTCCCCACCCCTACGAAGGGCATTTTCCAATCCTCACATGGAAATGAAAGACCATTTTAGAAAGCCTGGAAGTCCAGCCATGTTAATGACATTCAAATCAGGCCTTTTCTCTAGAAGAAGGTTGAAGGCCTTTTTAAAACACATACCTGCCCAATTCCAGACAGGAGGCGTGAATTTCACCTTTTCAAATGGCCTTTTTTTTTTCTCCTTACTCATCCTCGCTCCAGCTAAGTTGTATTGGATTGTACAAAAATAATGCATTGTGTGTAAACCAAATATGATCCTTTCTTTCTTTCTCTATTTCTTCTCCATCCCCAATAAAAAGTCATTTTTCAGATTCCTTTCCAGATTCTAAGCCATCCCTAGAATCTTCTTCACTTCAGAAAGAGTGATTTTTATTTTGTTTTTTAATTTTTATTCTTTTAAAATTTAAATTCCAGTGTAGTTAGTATGCAGTGTTTTATTAGTTGCAGGTACAAAATATAGTGATTCAACAATTCCATGCATTACTCAGCGCTCAGCATGATAAGTGTACTCTTAATCCCCTATACCTATCTCACTCATCCCCTCACCCACCTCCCCTCTGGTGACCATCAGTTTGTTCTGTATAGTTAAGAGTCTGTTTTTTGGTTTGTCTCTTTTTTCCTTTGTTTGTTTTGTTTTTTGAATCCCACATTTAAATGAAATTGTATGGTATTTGTCTTTCTCTAACTGACTGACTTCGCTTAGCATTATACTCTCTAGCTCCATTTGTGTTGTTGCAAATGGCAAGATCTCATTCCTTTTTATGACTGAGTAGTATTCCATTGTGTGTGTGTGTGTGTGTGTGTGTGTGTGTGTGTGTGTGTGTGACTTCTTTATCCATTCATCTGTCGATGGACACTTGAGCTTCTTCCATAATTTGGCTATTGTAAATACAGAGAGTGATTTTTAAATGCAAGTGTTTTCTGAGTGAGTACTGGGTAGGTTCCCATTCTAATAAAAAGAAAGATAAAGCCATTCATTCAGAACATCTAAATGATTTGTAAAGACTTCTGGAGCAAGATTTGGGAGGAACCAAATGTTGAAAGCCATTGGGTGACTCATGTAAGTCCTTTATATATAAACAGCCCATAAAATCAGGTTCTGGGGAAATTTTATATTCTTTAAAGGCAAAGAAAGTATCATAAAGTAATTATGATCAGGAAAAAAACAAAGAGAATTCAGTATTCTTTACAAAAAATCCAAAAGACTTTGTTCTGTTTCTTATCAACTAAGTCTCCTTTGTGAGCTCTTTGAATTGTGTGTCATATATTTAAAATGTTCTCTCATATATAAGAGAAAATGTGAAAATAAGGTTAGGATTTTATCTCAATTTAAACATCCTAATGTGAGAATTGGGAGGTGCATTGTGGGAAGAGTCAGAAAGCTGGTCAAGTCCTTAGGGTGAACATGTAGTAGCTGATGGTATGGGCTGAATTCCCAGTCCCATCATCTGTTAAATTACAACACTGTCATAGCTAATGACACTGAGAACTCAGAGATGTCAAGTTGGTCATCTTTGTAGTTGTTAAAAGACATAAACTCTCGGGGCGCCTGGGTGGCGCAGTCGGTTAAGCGTCCGACTTCAGCCAGGTCACGATCTCGCGGTCCGTGAGTTCGAGCCCCGCGTCGGGCTCTGGGCTGATGGCTCAGAGCCTGGAGACTGTTTCCGATTCTGTGTCTCCCTCTCTCTCTGCCCCTCCCCCGTTCATGCTCTGTCTCTCTCTGTCCCCAAAATAAATAAACGTTGAAAAAAAAAAAAAAGACATAAACTCTCTTCTGGAAAGTTATTATGGAGGACAAAAGAAAGAGCTCCAAAGGCTTGTTAAAAGTGTATAATTCCATATTAAATATTGTATCAGGATTTTAGCAGCAGGAGACTGGAGTTAGGGTTAGAGTCAGGAAAGGCACAATGAAAGATGCATAATTTGATCTGGGCCTTGAAAAATAGGTCAAAGTGTAGTTTTATGCAACTACTTAATATTCTTTTTTTTGGAATTATTTAATATTCTCAATATGCAAAGAGCTCTTTAAAATCAACAAGTCAAACAAACCAATAACAGAAAAGGCAAAGGACTTAGAGATTATGCATAAAAGACAAAAATACCAAGAAACATGTTAAAATATTCAGCCTAATAATGAAGGAACTTCAACTAATAATATATTCTCTCCTTTACATTCAGTTGGTAGACTTTTTTTTTTTTAGTCGTAAAAAGATTCTTTTTGTATTTTGTTCATGGAGGGCAAATGAACACAATCATTTTGGAAGTGTTGATGAAATCATCAGAGATATCCACAAAATACAAAATACTTGTACAACATGAAGCAACTTATAGTAGCAAAAACTAGAGTTACTAGGTTCTCAACTATAGGGAATTGGTTTAATAAATTATGATATACAATATTAATAAGAATGTTTCCAAAGACTGACTTCTTAATGGCATGGGAGAATGCATCTGACATAAAATTAGTGATGAAAAAGAAAATTACATATAAGAGGAGCACCTGGGTGGCTCAGTGGGTTAAGCATCTGACTTTGGCTCAGGTCATGATCTCATGGTTGGTGAGTTCAAGCCCTGTATTGGGCTCTGTGCTGACAACTCAGAGCCTGGAGCCTGTTTTGGATTTTGTGTCTCCCTCTCTTTCTGCCCCTCCCTGCTAGCTCGCTCTCTCTCTCTCTCTCTCTCTCTCCCTCCCTCCCTCTCTCTCTCTCTCTCTCTCACACACACACACACACACACACACAAATAAACATTAAAAAAATTTTAATTACATATAAGATATACTATTTAAAGTATACCTATACATGTATACTATATATGTAGCTACATATGTATGTTTACAAAACAAAAAAGAAAGAAAGAAAAGAAAATAGTGACTATCTCTGAGTATTGGGACTGGATTACTTTTGTGTTCAATTTATAATTTTTGAATGTTTTCTAACTTTTCCAAGTGTTATTTGTTCCTTTGTATGTGTTGTGGCTTTCCACTTATTCTTAACTTAACAGGGAAGTACTAATGCTGTTGTTTTGCTTTGTAGGAAATCAGTCCCAGTTTTTTGGAAGTCTCCATCCTTGTTGCTTTTTTCACGTGGGGTCAATGGTTTATTCTTGCTACTCTAGAATCTTGTTTCCATGCCATATTTCCCATTGAGTTAGGAAGCACACATCCTCTTGCCAGATGAACTTTATACAATGTCCTCTCCTTCTTTGGCCAGATCACTTGTTTTGCAGGACGACAGTAGTAGCCGTCAGGAACGATGCTTACTCAAGGGCACGGACTCTAGACTGCCTGGGTTCTGTGAAGCCTTACGCAAGGCATATAACCTTCACCAAAAATCTTTGGGGAGTGGTGGAAAGTAAAAGATGCTTAATGAATATTTGAACTTGTTGAAATGAATGATGCAAGAACAGATAATAGAAAAAGACAGGGGCTTCAATACCTACATCTCTGTGTACCACTTCCTATGAACATTTAACATGTGCCTTCTGAGTCTTGAGTAGAGTGGCAGCATGTTATTTTAGGAGAGCCTTGAATCAGAATTTCAGCCTCACCAAGTAGTTGCTGTCCTTCTTGTGCAAGAAACTTGAACTTTCCAAACTCAGTTTACTCATCTGTAAAAATGGGGATCAGAGAGAAATCTTGTGACGAATACCCATCTAGTAGGACTCTTCAATAAATATTACTGTACACCTCTATCCCCAAACCCTTTTCTCTCTTTCCCAAACAAATGAAGTGTACCTTTCCAGGCATTTGATCTCTAACCCAAAAATTAAGGACACTCAAGAATGACTGTTCGCTGTAGCTTCTGAAGTACCTTCTACGGAGCTTGATTAACTCAATTGTAATGGCAAACCCCCTTCTGATTGCTCCTATATACAAATAGTTCCCTTCTAGTCATTCACTTTCAAAGTTCTTTACCTGCTTTCACGCTTAAATATTTCCCATGTGAACTGAATCTACAGAATCAGCTTCTATCAATCATTAAGCTTTCTTGTTCACGAGAATGTCTTTTTCTATACAGTTTTGGGAAAACTAGGCAAATTCATTCTTTTTAGGGGAGTGATTATTTGATAAGTGGTTGCCCCTTTACCCTAAATGTGGTCATATTTAGTTTTTTTTTTCTTTCTCATGTCTTCTTAAAAAAGGGAGTAAAACGAAGCCCTCTTTCATTGAACTTGACAGATGATTATGAGTGCCTTCAGAAGTAAATCCCAATGGCCCATGAGACAAATGATTTTGAGCCCACCCTGTGTGACCCAAGATCTTTATAGTTTTTAAGAATATGGGAGATCTGGGTTGGGAAGCAATTATAAGAGCCAGATCATTGCAGCAAAAGAAAGTGAGAAAGAAATCAATGGCACTGAATCCTAAAAGTCTGCCAAGCAAGAAGCCAGGGTAGGAGATATGTAGTTCAGAAAAGGGTTCAACTTCTTTTGAACCTTTATATTCTCTAATCCTTAAAACAGGTTTGCTCTCTTGTTCAAATTCACTAAAGATCCAAAACAGCTGGGTAAAATCTGGAATAATATAGGGTTACTGTTAACATGTTTAGATTGAGATCAAATCTTAATCTTTTTCTTTTTCTTTTCTTTTCTGTTTATTTGCTTCAAAGGGTCTCAGGGGCAATGATGTGAATTATTCTGCATGTGCTTGCTAGATTTCAGGCTTTATGAGAGGCAAGATGCCTGCTGACTTTGTGAGCATGAAAAGGCCACTCTGGGGTTTTCAGATTCAGTTAGTCTGAAAGTAATGACTCATGTGGGTAATTATTCCCACAAAGGCAAAAGACTTGTCTAATTGGACTAGCTAGGTAGCATAACAGGTGACTTACACCAGCTTGGCTTTTCATTTAAGGCAAGCAGAACATGTTTAGATGAGAAATATTATTCCAATTTGTAACAAGGTTCACAAATTAATTTTCAAATTGCTGAGTTCTCATAAAGCTTGGATATCACCATACCCTACCACTTTTCTCTTCTTCTGTCTTGCCTTAACTGAAATTTATAAGCAATTACAGTCATTATTTTTCCTTTTCTCCCTTTCTAAAACTTCTGGAGAAAGTATCAAAATCAAATGAAAACTTTTCCTCAAAGAGCCACATTAAATTGACTAATGTGAAAGGTACATTACTCATAATTCAGCTACAACATAGGATACTTAAATTTGATGATCTTATGTCCTCTTCATAAAGATGTAAATTTGACACTATTAGTTAGTGAAGGAGTTAAAAATAGCTTCATCTTCTCTAAGTGACTTTTTTTTTTCACTGCTCAAGATATACCCCTGGAGAGGTATCCCTAGGTTTTCTATATCTCTTATCATTTTCCCTAATGAGAGAAAATATCAAGTGTCCTTAAAATCATATGATTTTAAATCTATGACATAATTATAAAAGTGACATTTAGGCCCCCTTTTTTCTTGCTTACAAAAAAGAAATGCCACCCAACCTATTTAGTTTGTATTTGGTTCTGGAGAACTCTTAATTTGAGTACATTATGTGTGTATAAAACAGCTATGCTGGTTTAAGAAATATCAGATATACAAAACAGATCAATAGAGGGGTGTTTAGTCACATTAGAAAAGTCTTCTTCACTTCACAGAATAATTTGCACCCATGTTCCTTTAAATGCAGTTTTGTACATTTGTAGTATGATCTTGTATACATAGAATTTTTCAGAAGTATGTGCTTATTGGTGTTCAAACTAGTACTTACGTTTTATTGCATTGGTCTGATTATCCAGATAGTTACGGCTTAAAAAAAAAAAAAAAGATACACTTTCACTTGAATTACTCAAAGTGAAATCATGTTATTTATAGATTAGAACTGGAACGGAATTTAGAAACATTTAATGAGGCATGTATCCATTTAGTTCTTTAATGTTGACCTTGCTGTAGTTGGAGAAAAGCAGATAGGCATTTTCAACTTAAACCTGCTCTCAGTTTGGTAGTGTTTGTATGTGTGCTTGTGTTTGGTGTAAAAAACTGGCTAAAATTTAACAGCCGGAAAATGATGAAAGGCACATTTTCTACAACCTTTTATTTGGCAAGTGGCCAAGGAAATGGAAGGAATCTTAAAGTCACTGTATGTGCTTTTCATCTTAATACATGCCATTCAGCACAGATATATGTAATAATGTTAACTGCTATTTGGCCTTTGTTCACCTCCACCCCACCCCTTCTCAATGCTTTTTTCAAACTTGCGAATTTGAGGTATCTTTTGAAACTACCCCCCCGCCGCAGTCCTGTAGACTGAAGATGACACACACTCTGAGTCACTCACACCAAAAAGAACTGGTCAGAGAGGGAAGCAGGAGGATTTTGCACACAGATTTTTTTTAAAGAAAACTATCAAATGCAGTTGGTGCGGTTTTGCCAGGGACAGTGACAGTCTCTGGACCTGCCAGGCCGTCTATGACCGTCAGTAAAAATCATGTTCAGAAATGGCGGAAAGGTCAGGCGAGGCAGATCGCGAACCAAGAAGAGGCAGAAACGCGGAGGAAAGGGGTGCGTCCACCGTTTTGTAGACTTAATGGAGCGACCCGCAGGGGCTGCTTTGGAACGGGCTCCGGCTGCCCCTGCACGCAGCTCGGGCGGAGGGCTGGGCGCGCCCTTGGGACCTTTTGAACTCTGGCCGCTCGACAAAAACACCCTTTTGAAAAAGTGGCGTCCACTGAGCTTTCAGAATCAAGCGGCACCAAATTAAGGCTCTAACATAAACGTGTCGGGCTTCGAACTGTGAGTTTGGTTTGATTCTCGACGTTTTGGATTCCTATCAGGTGCGAATTTCAAACATCTGGGGCAGCTCTTTGGAGGAAATAAGGAAACGTCATACTTTTTAAACTTTTTTTTTTTTTTTAATGCTAGAAGAGCTGGGGGAAGGGTTGCATTTCTTGTCACCAACACCCCAGTAGCATTAATTACATGCAAAGGGAGTGACTGTGAAGGCAGGAAAAACCATCGCTCTGCCTTTCTCCAGGTCCTGCTGGGAACTGAGGGCCCGCCGCCGGGGAGGCAAGATTTGCACGCAAAGGGGCTGTGCACAGGGCGGGAGCCCGCGCTAACCCGGGGAGGGGGTGGGGACTGCGCCCGAAGGTAGGCATGTAGAGGCAGCCAGATCTGCTTCCTACAATCATCAAGGGTCCTGTGGACACCGGCCCGAGGTCCTCCCCAAGGCTGGCTGGGAGAGCACTGATCCTGGAGTGGAGTTGTTCTTTCTCCTTTTGAGTGTGAAAACAAAGGACCTGATTGGGCCTCCTGGTCTTCGGGTGTTCCTGGCTGGTAAATCATCCACACTTGCGCTCCCATCCCAGACTCCTCGGTTTTGAGAGCAGTGGAGCCCACGGCGCGATCACACTTGTCCCGGTAGTCCGGTCGGTGGAGAGCCCAGAGCCGGGCGTGTGCAGAGGCGCGGGCCACCATGGGTTGCTGCTTTCGCGCGCGTTGCCTCCTCTGGCCGGCGGGCCCTTCTTATTTCAGCACAAAGAGTTTGAGGTGCATTGCTTTCTTTGGCGTAAAGCCCTCGCCGGGTCAGAGTGAAATCTCCGCTTTTTTCAGGAGCATTGTAACACAAAAGGTTTAAGGGGGGAAAATGTTAAAAGGAAGCCCTTTTCTCTTTAGGCTGAATGCAGTGAGGAGATTAAAACTTTCATTTGAGATTTTGCCGTATTCATGGTGGTGGGGCGGTGAATAGGACTGAGTCAAAGCCCCCAGCGCTGCTGTGTGCCCTTTTATCTCGGGCACATCTTCAGACACAGGTTGTTTTGCACTTGAAAGAGGGGAGAGAGGGGAATGTGGGATTTTGACAGCTGATATTGGCCTCTGAACTCTTGATGGGGATTTTCTAATTAACCCCAAGTACCCATCAGGTGGCCAACATGGAATGATTTCTGTCAGAGAGGGCAAAAAGTTTCCCATTTTGATCAAACGGATGGGGACAGTTTTTAACGTTCAGAGTAAGGAAATTTAGGAAGGGTCTCTGCTCACAGAATTTGAAAAGCCAGTTGGAGCATGTGGGGTTGGGAGCCACAGCTCGAGGACGCCAGTAACAGGAGTTGTGGAAGTATCATCTTGACATGGCCGCATCAGAACATCGGGGAAAGGTAAATGTGGTTCCTGAGACTCAGAAAATAACACCGTTTGCTTTTCAGAGCTAAACCAGCTCAGAAATTTGAGTGGAGAGCTCTAACCTGTGGTTTACTCTTAGGTCTGGACTTGGGGATTCCCTGTAAGTTGGTTTTAATTCTAGTTCAAACCTCTGACTCTTGGCCAGGACCTGGACATACCACACTACCATGCTAAAATAAATAACACGTTGTTTTCCTGAATGCATCTCTAGTTTCAGAGATTTAGGTGGAAACGGTGTATCAGTCTTTGTAAATGAAGAGAGGACTGCTGATTCATTGGTTCAAGAGCAAAAGTGTGAGTTGTTTTAAAACAAGTCCCAGGAAGAAATAATAAGTTTGGACGATGAACTTCCAAATTCGAAGTCCCTTGGAGATTCAGATTAAGTGTATTTGGGGGTGAGGTCCCTGGAAAGTATATGCTTGAAAAGGGCCCCAGGCAGGTGATTCTTCTGAGAGGGCTGAGCTCTAGGGTAATGTTTCCTAGGCTTCTCTGATGGTAACAAGACTAGGAGTACTTGCTTAAAACACACATACACACACACACACACACACACACACACAATTTTGGTGCCTGTCTTCATACTGTAAACACCAATGGATATTTCTGAAAAAATGTATATTTCTAACAAGCTTCCCAGAGAGCTTCCAAGGCCCCCAAATCTCCTGGCTTTTCCCCCTGTGCCACTGGCCGCTGCTTCTCACTCTCCCTTACAGGTTGCTCTCCCTTTCCCTTTCCCTGACCTTTAAACGTTGAGAGAACACCATGGGACAATCTTTTTTTTTTTTTTTTTTTTTTTAAGATTTATTTTAATTCCAGGGGTGCCTGGGTGGTTCAGTTGGTTTAGCGGCCGGCTTCAGCTCAGGTCATGGTCTCACAGTTCATGGGTTCAAGCCCCTCTTCGAGCTCTGTGCTGACAGCTCGAGCCTGGAGCCTGCTTCAGATTCTAGGTCTCCTTCTCTTTGCCCCTCCCCTGCTCATACTCTGTCTCTGTCTTTCTTTCTGTCTCAAGAATAAACATTAAAAAAAAAAATTTAAGATTTATTTTCATTCCAGTTAGTTAGCATACACTGTTCTATTAGTCCAGGTGTACAATATACTGATAAAACAATTCTATACTCAGTGCTCAGCATGATGAGTGTACTCTTAATCCCCATTACATATTTCACTCATGCCGTCACCCAGCTCCCCTCTGGTGACCATCAGTTTGTTCTCTATAGTTAAGACTCTTGTTTCTTGCTTTGTCTCTCTCTTTTTCCCTTGTTTTCTTTCTGAAATTCCACATATGAATGCAATCATATGATACTTGTCTTTCTCTGACTTATTTCGCTTAGCATTATACTCTCTAGCTCCATCCATGTCATTGCAAATGGATTTCATTCTTTTTTGATGGCTGAATAATACACCATTATATATATTATATATACATGTTATATATATATGAAACATATGTTCACTATGTATACATGTATACATACATATATATACATATATATGAAACATACATATATGTTCACTATGTGTACATGTATAATACACTATGTATACATACATTCACTATGTAACATGTATATATAATATATATAATGAAACATAATATGTTATATATGAAACATATATATATATATATATATATATAACATGTATATATAAATATATATAATGGTGTCTTATTCAGCCATCAAAAAAGAATGAAATCCATTTGGAATGACGTGGATGGAGCTATATATACATGTTATATATATATATATGTATATATGTTTCATATATATAATATATAACATCTATATACAGATATATATACATTGCATACATTATGTGTTATATAATATATGTTATATATTAACATGAATATTATATATACATTACATACATTATATATCACATCTTCTTTATCCATTCATCTATCAATGGACTCTTGGGTTCCTTCCATAATTTGGCTATTTTAAATAATGGCTGCTATAAGCATAGGGGTGCATGTATCCCTTTGAATTAGTGATTTTGTATTCTTTGGGTAAATACCAAGCAGTTTGATTGCTGGATTGTAGAGTAGTTCTATTTTTAACTTTCTGAGGAACCTCCAAAGTGTTTTCCAGAGTGGCTGTGCCAGTTTGCATTCCCACCAACAGTGCATGAGGGTTTGTCTCCGTATCCTCGTAGACACCTGTTGTTTCTTGTATTGTTGATTTTAGCCATTCTGACAGGTGTCAGGTGATATGTCATAGTTTTGATTGGCATCTCCCTGATGGTAAGTGATGATGAACATCTTTTCATGTGTCTGTTGATCATCTGTATGTCTTCTTTGGAGAAATGTCTGTTTGTGTCTTCTGGCCATTTTTTAATTGAGTTATTTGTTTTTTGGGTTGTTGAGTTTTATAAGTTCTTTATATATTGTGGATACAAAGCCTTTATTGGATATGTCATTTCAAATATGTTCTGCCATTCCGTGGGTTGCCTTTTAGGTTTGTTGATTGTTTCCTTCACTGTGCAGAAGCTTTTTATTTTGATGTAGTCCCAAAAGTTTATTTTTGCTTTTGTCTTTCTTGCCTCAGGGGACCTATCTAGAAAAAAATTGGAATGTCTGATGTCAAAGAAGTTACTGCCTCGGCTCTCTTCTAGGATTTTTATGGTTTTAGGTCTCACATTTAGATCTTTAATCCATTTTGAATTTAATTTTGTGTATGGTGTTAAGAAAGTGGCACAGTTTCATTCTCTTACATGTAGCTGTCAAATTTTCCCAGCACCATTTGTTGAAGAGACTGTCTTTTTCCTATTGCATATTCTTTCCGGTTTTGTGGAAGATTAATTGGCCATATAATCATGGGTTCACTTCTGGGTTTTCTATTCTGTTCTATTGATTTATGTGTCTATTTTTGTGCCAGTACCATACTGTTTTCATAACTATAGCTTTGTAATATAACTTAAAGTCTGGAATTATAATGCCTCCAACTTTGCTTTTCTTTTCTTTAAAATTTTTTTTTTAATGTTTATTTAGTTTTGAGAGACAGAGCATGAGTGGGGGAGGGGCAGAGAGTTAGAGGGAGACACAGAACCCAAAGCGGGCTCCAGGCTCCCAGCTGTCAGCACAGAGCCCAACACAGGGCTCAACCCACAAACTGTTAGATCATGACCTGAGTCGAAGTTGGATGCTTAACTGCCAGAGCCACCCAGGTGCCTCTGCTTTTCTTTTTCAAGATTGCTATAGCTATTTGGAGTCTTCTGTGGTTCCATACAAATTTCAGGATTGTTCTACTTCTGTGAAAAATGCCATTGGTATCTTCATAGAGATTACATTAAATGTGTAGATTGCTTTGGGTAGTATAGACATTTTAACAATATTTGCTCTTCCGATCCATGAGTATAGAATGTCTTTCCATGTGTTTTGTCATCTTCAATTTATTTCATTCATGTTTTATAGTTTTCATAGTACAGGTCTTTTACCTCTTTGGTTAGGTTTATTCCTAAGTGTCTTATTTTTCATGCAATTATAAATGGGAGTGTTTTCTTAATTTCTCTTTATGCTTCTTCGTTATGGGTATATAGAAATGCAACAGATACCTGTATGTCGATTTTGTATCCTGCGACTTTACTGAATTCATTTATCAGTTCTAGCAGTTTTTTGGTAGAGTCTTTTGGGTTTTCTTTTCAAGTTTACTTACTTATTTTGAGAGAGAGAGAGGGAACACAAGTGGGGGAGGGGCAGAGAAAGAGAGAGAGAGAGCATCCCAAGCAGGCCCCACACTCTCAGTGTAAGCCCAACGTGGGTCTTGTACTCATGAACTGTGAGATCATGACCTGGGCCAAAGTCAGATACTTAACCAACTGAGCCACCCAGGTGCCCCTTTTTAGGTTTTCTATATGTAGTATCATGTCATCTGCAAATAGTGACAGTCTTCCATCTTCCTTACTGATTTGGATGCCTTTTATCTCTTTTGTTGTCTGATTGCTGCAGCTAGGACCCAGTCTTTAGTTTTCTCTTTTTCTAAATTCACCTCCTTGGTGACCTCATCTACCTTGTGGCTTCCTACCTTGTGGCCAGACTCCTGAAGTTATAGCTCCAGCTCAGATTTTCCCAAAATTCTAGACTCTTCATCTATCCAATTGCCTGCGTGGATCTCCCCTTGGCCTTGACTTTTAGCCTAGGATATTCTCTCCCCACCTACGAGAGAGAAGGCCAGTGTGGCTGGAGCATATCATGCAAGAGTGGGAGGGCACTAGAGATGTAATTGGAGAGAAAGGCAAAGGCCAGATAATTAGAGCCTTGAGGCCATCGGAAGGAGTCTAGTCTACCTGATCTAATTGAGATATTAAAAGAACACTCTAGGGGCGCCTGGGTGGCGCAGTCGGTTAAGCTTCCGACTTCAGCCAGGTCACGATCTCGCGGTCCGTGAGTTCGAGCCCCGCGTCGGGCTCTGGGCTGATGGCTCAGAGCCTGGAGCCTGTTTCCGATTCTGTGTCTCCCTCTCTCTCTGCCCCTCGCCTGTTCATGCTCTGTCTCTCTCTGTCCCAAAAATAAATAAACGTTGAAAAAAAAAAAAATTAAAAAAAAAAAAAAAAGAACACTCTAGCTGCTGTGTAGAGAAGGAATTGGAGAAGGGCAAGAAATACAGAAAACAGAAGCTCAGTTAAGAGTCTTGTGCAATAATCCAGACAAGAGATGACGGTGACTTAGTCCAAGTAGAAGCATTGGAGATGGAGAGAAATGGACAAAGAAGGCATAATTTTGAAAGTAGCCACAGTTGGACTGGTTGGAGGATTTGATTTAGAACACGAGGGAAAAAGAGAAGTCAGGATAACTTCCAGGTGTTAGACTTAATACTTTCGATGATGGTACCATTTATTGATAGAAGTAGAAGGCAGTAGCTCCTTACTTTTTTCATGTTATGACACACACACACAAATAACATTCAAAAGATACAGTAGTAAACTTGAGGGGGATTTGCAGATGTCTACATGAGGTCTGGTGAAGTTTTTTCCTTATATTTTCTTTATATGTCATGTAATGATGATAAAATACAAAGTACTAAGGAAGATATATCAAATATGTTTAAAAAATACCTGTCCAATGGAATCTTTTAAAAAATGTAATGCTGAATTTGCTTTGGAACACTGCTTGGAATCAGTGAGCTACGTTGCCTTAGTGAACATGACTTTTTAGTCTTTTAATATCAGGTTTCAAACTTGAAGTAGCTACACCCAATCATGATCAAGACTGTTTAACGATAAGCTCTTCAAATTCTTAAAAAACTCAACAATAAAACCTTTGTCACTGTACACAGGAGACAGAATTTGAAATAGTTTTCCAACCATTCAAAAATTTCAAGAATTAAAATGAAACTTAAGGACTTTTAAGGTGTGTGTAGAAATCTCTTGTAATGTTTCTGATGGATTTCAAACCCAGCCGAGTATTTCCACTTATCTATTTGTTATTCAACGATTATTCATCCAGGCTTGCTAAGTGCCAGGTACTATTCTAGGCACCTAAATAGCAAGTGCATTGAAATAACAATGAAGCTGTAAGATGCAGAATCTGCTTGCTTGCCACTAGCTCATCTGTTACAGTCTGTCATCTGATCTCTGTGAAGGGAGAGGGTGGAAGCCACCACCTGGAGCCTCACCTGTGTGGCCTCTGACCCCTCTTTGTCCCGTGCTCTGTGTTCCTCGGGCACCTGGAACTCCTCCAGTAGCTCCTTGGTGCTCTGCGGCTGTCTGCCAAAGAGATTCTTGGCCAGGCTCAACCCATCAGGCAGAAAAGTGAGGGCCAGACATGGCTCATTTTACTGGCTGGTTTTGGGGTTCATGAGATTGCTGGCATGGCGTCTGGTCCTGCCCAGTGGCGCTGCTTTCAGAGGATGCTTGGGTAGCTGCTTGGTACCCCTGATGGCCCCAGAATTCAATCGGCCACCCTCCTAAGCTGACATCCCATGGCACACACCCGGGTGCTGTGGCACTTTGTGTAAGGTGCTCTCTCTTAACCAGTTCTAGTCGGTGAGGAGAATTGTTAGGGACAGAAATGTGTCCTTCATCTCCCCGAGTTCATGTGCAAAGTCCTACCTTCCAACATGACTGTGTTTGGAGACAGGGCCTTTACGGAGGTGATGAAGGTTATGTGAGATCATAAGGGTGGAGCTGGTTAGAAGAGAGAGACAGACACACAGACATCAGGGAAACACAGGTACGGAAGAAAGGCCACGTGAGGACACTGAGAACACAGTGAGAAGATGGCCATCTGCAAGCTTAGGAGAGAGGCCGATACCTTGATCTTAGACTTCCAGGCTCTGTGCTTATGAGAAAATTAATTTCTGTTGTTTAAGCCACCTGGTCTGCAGCATTTGATTGTGGCAGCCCTAGCGAATATAGGAACGGGGCCAAACGCAGGGGTTATCAAACTTGGCTTCCAGGTGGGACCACCTGAGGCACTGTAGGCAATATTCATCAGCCTGGGTTTGACGCTCAGAAATTCTGATTTGACCGGCCAGGTGTAGTTCCACAGGTAAGCCTAAATGTCAGCCAAAGTGCGAACTGCTGAGGGAATGGATGTGAAATTTAAAGGAAACGGATTCACTTCCACCAGAAAAACAAACTTTTGTTTTGGGTCTGCCTAACAAAATGGTGAAACCCCCTTCACGGAAAGCATCTGAGCAGATGTCGGACAGAGTGAGCCTGATCACCAGAGGACCATACCTGCTGGCAGATGGAACATCTGTCCTGTCACCCCCAGGAACAATCTTCACCTTCTCCTGACCCCACACACTGTGGGCAGTTTACGAGGGCACCCTCAGTCTGTAGTTTCTTGTCCCACCTCTCATTCCCTGCCATGTCTTACATGGCTCTTTCTCTGTGCCCTTCCAGGTCCTACCACTAATGGAGAGGCTAAACTTGATGTATTCTACGTTTTTTTCCAGATCTCAGATTTCTTCACTTTAATCAAGTAAAAATATAGCTTCCTGATTGTAACAGGAGATGAGAATTAAGTTAGCAACTTCAAGCCCTATCAAGTTCCTCTCTAAGAGAAAAGAAGATTTAGTCCATGAGCTATGCCTATTTCGACACAAATTGAATTAGTGGAAAATGAAAGGGTCACCTGCTGAAGATGTCCCTTTGGCCCTGAGCAATAACTGCTTTCTTAGCCTGACTGCCTGGGAAAGCTTAAATTCGTTGTGGGGACACCTGTCAGCTTCATTGGTAGGTTTTTTTGTTTCTTTGTTTTTTGTTTTGTTTTGTTTTCTGTAAGATGCTTATTATCCTGCAAGTCAGGGCAGTAAATCAGCGCAGAAAAGAGAGGCAATATTAGACATTCAGATGATATCTGTATATCCCCTAACCAGCGCTGGAAATCGTGGACTTTTGTGGAAGGGGGGACATCAGAGGCCCTTCTCCCCTTGAGCCTTAGAACCTGGCTTTGGTTTGCCTTCCTGTGTGCTTTGTTCTTCCTTGTCATGGATTTGGGGACCCAGCCTACTCTTGTGACTTTAGGTCCTCCTCCCCAACTTTCCTCTTTGGGATTCTCTCCTTGATTAGTATAGCTAGAGACTAGAGTGCACCCTGATTTGCTGCCCCTTTTATGCCACATCAGAAACTAGCTGTGACATTTTGGTGTTGAACTGTTTTATGACTAATAATGTGGGAAACAGGCAGGAAATAACAAAAGTAGCCAACCTGAAGATATTACAGTGATTTTAAAGAATCATATTATATTTTTTAAAGCGTATTTATTTTGAGATAGAGAAAGAGTGTGCGGGGAAGGGGAAGAGAGGGAGAGGGAGAGGGAGAGAGAGGGAGAGGGAGAGAGAGAGAGAGAGAGAGAGAGAGAGAGAGTCCCAAGCAGTCTCCACACTGTCAGCTTGGAGCCCAATGTGGGGCTCAAACTCAAAAACTGTGAGATTATGATCTGAGCTGAAACCAAGAGTTGGATGCTTAACTGACTGAGCCTAGCTGCCCCACTTTTTTTTTCTTTTATTTTTTTAATTTTTTTTTTCAACGTTTATTTATTTTTGGGACAGAGAGAGACAGAGCATGAACGGGGGAGGGGCAGAGAGAGAGGGAGACACAGAGTCGGAAACAGGCTCCAGGCTCTGAGCCATCAGCCCAGAGCCCGACGCAGGGCTCGAATTCACGGACCGCGAGATCGTGACCTGGCTGAAGTGGGACGCTTAACCGACTGTGCCACCCAGGCGCCCCTAGGTGCCCCACTCTTAAAGAATTTTAGAATTTAGAGTCAAAGCCCCTGGCCTACTTTTCTTCTTTCTGAGATGGAAACTAAAAGCCTATAATGAGAATGGACATTATCAAATTCTTCCTATTCTGTGCTAACTTCATAGGCACTCTCAAGGGTTTCCTAGGAAACACACCCATAGGATACACACGCACACGCACACATGCACAAACATATACACGTATGGATAGACATATATAGAGAGAGGTATTTATTTTAAAGAATTTTGGAGCCTAGCAAATCTGTAGGGCAGGCTGGCAGACTGAAAACTCAGACAGAATTGATGCTGCAGTTTTGAGGCAGAATTCCTTCTTTGGGGAACCGTTTTTTCTCTTAGGACCTTCAACTGATTGAATGACACCCACCCATATTCTCAAAGGTAATCTCCTTTCCTTAAGGTCAGCCATTTTAGGTATTAACTACTTCTTGACCTTAATTACTCTTTTTCTTTCTTCTTTCTTTCTTTCTTTCTTTCTTTCTTTCTTTCTTTCTTTCTTTTTCTTTCTTTCTTTCTCTTTCTTTCCTTCTTTCTTAAATTTTTTTAACATTTATTTTTGAGAGACAGAGTGCAAGCGGGGAAGGGGTAGAGCGAGAGGGAGACAGAATTTGAACCAGGCTCCAGACTCTGAGCTGTCAGTGCAGAGCCTCATATAGGGCTCGAACCCACGAACTGTGAGATCGTGACCTGAGCCGAAGTCGGACGCCCAACCGACTGAGCCACCCAAGCGCTCCTTAATTACTCTTTCTTAAATAATCTAGTCTCTCTGTGGAGATTGCCCCCATTAAAAAATTAGTTTTGAAGGTCAAAGTCAAAGAGGGTGATAGAATGATGTTGATGGAAAGGACCTTTACAGAAGCTCTCTTAAACAATTTTCACTTCACTAATTCAGATAAAACACTGCTTTCCATTCTCTTTATACAGACCCAGGCTTGAGGCCCCATGAATACTCTTGGCTTGTCAAGCACCCCGTAGCATATTTATGTGCGTCTGCCCTCAGAGCTTGAGCTGTATGCTTATCAAGAGTGAGCTGTCTGTTCCCAAACTTGTTGATGCCAGTTGCTCTTGCTACTCTCTCCTTATTTGTAAATCAAGGGCCTTGACCAGATTATCTTTCTGCCCCTCTTCTCATCATCCTCCCCTGATTTCTTTCCTCTCGAAACCTCAACCAATCAAAGGCAGAAGAGAAGTGGGCACACTCTAGGGCTTGTCAAAAATATACCTCTTTGTCGAAGATATACCACTGAAATTGAAAAACATTTCAAAGGGCAAAACTACTCTTTGGTAGGTCTCCTTAATCAATCATGATGGTACTGCTGTGTAGTGTTTGGATTGTACGGGTGTATATAGAGCCTAATGAAGCTGGTAATAGGGCAAGATGGGCAGGGTGGTCATGTCAGAAGGCAGCAAAGTTGGCCAGGCTGTCAGCTTGCGTGGCCTTCAGGTTCTGCCTGATTATTTCTCCCTAACCCGTGCTATAAGAAGAAGGCACAGTCAGCATGGTTCTGATGAGTGCTGGAGCCTATAATAGTAAGCCTAATCAATCTTGCTAACACTTCCTGTTTCACCTGGTGCTATGACAAATTGTTCCTTTGCTAAAGTTCATCCCACATATCAGTGGTGTGTGTGTGTGTGTGTGTGTGTGTGTGTGTGTGTGTGTGTGTGTGTATTTTGGGGATTGTTTAAGGAAGTGTCTAAATTTTAGGAAACTGTAGAATGCCTGGTGGAAGTCACAAAAGTAACTACTTCTCAGTTTATCTTATATGAGTCTTCTCATTTAATTTTAATCCCAAATGCAGAAAGTGGCTTTTAATTATAGTCTGTGAACATTTCTAGTTTATGTTTTGGAATGTTTTATCTTCAAAAGACTACATGAAAAGTTCCTTTATTGAATTATTGTATATAATTAAAAAAAATTTTTTTTACATTTATTTATTTTTAAGAAACAGAGTGAGACAAAGCATGAGCGGGACAGGGGCAGAGAGAGAAGGAGACACAGAATCTGAAGCAGGCTCCAGGCTCTGAGCAAGCAGTCAGCACAGCCTTGTGCTCACAACTGTCAGATCATGACCTGAGCCGAAGTCGGACACTCAACCGACTGAGCCACCTAGGCACCGCATATTGTATATAATTTAAATCCCTTCTTTGGGAGCCTAGATATGCTGACATTTCTATAAAATAATTCCTATCCAAGGCAGGAAGGTTCCCATTGGGAAAAGATTTAGTAACAGAAACCAAATTCCTTTGTCTGTCTGTATCCATTGGTAAAATCCACAGGTTTTACTCTCTCCATGTGTCTGTCTCCACTTTGTATCAGTGATTTTGAGTTTCCGATGTAGAACTTCATACATTTGAGGATTGGAGGAAAATTTGGGGGGAAAATATCTTGTAACAATGACAGATGGTCTTTTATGGTCTCTTATGGTCTTTTGAGTTCCAGCATTTCTTGTACTGTTTTCGTATATCTTAAGCTATTAGAATTTCATTCAAGTGTCGCACTAGCACCTTAAAGCCAATATGTGATAATCGTGTTATTTCCTGGCCCACATATTTTTCTATTCTCTTTTTCTATTCTCTGCACTAGTAATTAGAACCATGAAGCTCAGAGCTGTCTAAGCTAGATCCCAAAGGGAATCCTAGACTTTTCTCTCTCTTTTGTGCTCTACACCTAGGGAAAACATATAATTTATCCCTCAAATCAGGACCCTTTTGTAAATCCAAGGGGGTACTGTTAATGATTAGGCCAGAACAGATGTAAATTGAAATTGTCTTGGGCAAACTGGGACCTAAGGTCTCCAAATTATTTCCACTGTACTCCTTAAATGTCACTTAACCTATCTCCTCCTTTAATTTGCCTTTGCCATTGCTTTGGTTTAGGCCCTCATCAGGCCTGACCTGGATCGTTATACCAAGTTCCTAACTAGTCTCCCTGCTTCCAGGCCTGGCCTTCTTCAATTCGTCCACCCTGTGTAGGTCACTCTCTGGCTTAAATCCCCTCAGTGGCTCTATGGACTAGAGGATAAAGACCAGACTCCTTAGTATAGAACACAAGTCCCTTCTTGATGGCTTCTTTCCTTTCTGGCATCGTTCCTGCCCATTTCTTCTCTGCATGCACTCTAGTTTTTATGGCTTGCTTACACTACCTGACACAAACCATCATGTGTCATGTTTTTGTACGTGATATTCCTTTGCTTAAAATGCTTAGCCCTCTTGCTGCCTGCCTGAAATAATTCAAGATTTAGCTCAAAGGACCATTACTGGGGATGGTCCACAATGTGTGGATTTAGCGTAAGAGTACCTGGAGGGTGAGACACTTTCAAGAAGTTTTGGGCTTCAGGACCCCTACTGATCTTTGTGTGAACTTTAAACAGGGGACCCTCTGGGCAGTTACAGCTCCCATAAACTCACAGTTGGAAAGCAGAGCTTCGCCTAGATTTTGGACCACTAATCCTACCCACTTTTTGTTCAGTGCACAGACTGTATTCCAAACCAAAGATGCAGGTCATGCCAGTACTCTGCACATAGCAGAGCTTGGGTGAATATCTGATGGCTGAATGTCTTCTAGGCTGTGAAATCACCTAGTTTCATCATTGTTACACCAAGTCTACCAAAGGGCATGTGCTATAACACCACTCTCCCTGTTGGCTACTCTCTTCTCCCTGAGGATGCCTTCTTATTTGCTGCCACCATCCTCCTGCCCCATCACACTGGACTCTTCCCAGTGAGTCCTTTGGTCCTTTATTTCATTTTCTTGCCATCTTTTTTGGCTGGTAATGCCAGTTCAGATTGTCAATGTCTTTTTTTCAGAATGACAATTGACTTATGTCCATTTATGTAACCTTACCTTCTTGACCTACTCATTTGATGAACACAGCAATTTATAGCCATCGTTTATTCATGTGATTTCTTGATGAGAAAAGTATGCTTTAATGGTATTTCTAAGGTTGCCAATGAGAGCAACTTAATCTGAATAAACTTAAGCAAAAGGGGTCTTTAGTATGTGGATTCTGCTATATCTAGTGGACACCAAGGACAGGGCTGCAGCGGCCTCAGAGCACCTGGGACTAGGCACAAGAATGCCATCAGGATCCCTCTGTCTCTTGCATTTCCTGCCCTATGCATGTCTGCTTTATTTATCTCTCTGCTAAGTTGTTGTCTCTGTTTTTCTGGCTACACAATAAAAAAAAACAAAGTCATTGAGGGGCCCTAGGTTTTTGTGGTGCAACTTTATCTACCTGAGAGAGATTGAATGACTCTCTTAATGCCACTTCCAAAATTCCGACGCAGAGTGTTGGTGTTTCAGTGTGAGCCAGATGTACTGTCCTGGCCCAGTGGGGAACGTCACATAAAAGCGTGGTAGCTTCTACAGCAATCATATAGAGACAGAGCAGGAAGGGAGAGTTCATTAATTCACTCTCAACAAGGGTTTACCATGTACCCGATGTGTGTCCACACTGTGCTAGACACTGGAGAGATAGTGGTGAGAAAGCAGACCTGCTCTCTTGGAGCTTATATTATAACAAGGGAGATAAACCATTAGCTAAGAGCCAAATGAACAAGGTTAAGTTGATAAATAAATAAGATCAAAGAAGGCTGCTCTGAAGAAGTGACACTTAAACTATAAGTTGAAGGATAACAATGAGTGAGCCCTTGTAAGAGCTGGGGTAAAAAACTCCCAGGCTTCTCAGGGACAAGGAGAGAGCAAGTGCAAAGGCTCTGAGTTGGAGGGAAGGTATGGGGGTCTGGGAATCAGAGGCAAGCCCTCTAAAATAACAGAGTGAGTTGAGGATACAGGTGTTCTGAGATGACGTTGGGCAGGAAACACTTGCTGGCCACCATAGTGACACTCAGCAGTGGAAAGGTTTTGAGAGGCATCAGCATTGCTGGGTCCAGAGGCTGTATGGGAGGCATGGATATTGGACAGGTGGGTGCAAATGTTGGGAGACTGGGGAGCTTTGGGCACTACAGACGATCCCCAGCTTACGGTGGTTCAATTTACAATTTTTCAACTTTGCCATTGTTTGAAGGCAATATGCCTTTTGTAGAAACTGTACTTGGAAGTGTGAATTTTGATCTTTTCCTGGGCTAGTGATATGCAATAGGATCCTCTCATGTCACGCTTGGCAGGAGCAATGAGCCACAGCTCTAGGTCATCCGTGCAATCACGTGGTGGAACAACCAACACACTTAAAATCATTCTGTTTTTCACTTTCAGTATAGTATTCAATAAATTGCATGAGATATCCCATGCTTTACTATAAAATAGGCTTTGCATTAGAAGCTTTGGCCCAACTGTAGGCTAATGTAAGTGTTCTGAGAATGTTTAAGGTAGGCAAGACTAAACTCTTTTGTTCAGTAGCTTAGGTGTATTAGATGCATTTTCGATTTATGGTATTTTCAACTTACAGTGGATTTATCCACACATAAATTGAGAACGATCTGTAGATGATTTAACCTCTGATGATACTAGCAGAAATCCATTGGGCATTACTTGGATAGGGAAATGAGGAAAAGAGAGGAATCCACAATGTCCCCTGCGATTTGGCTTGAATAGCTGGGTGGGTCATTGTGGTATCATGTACTGAAAAGCCTGGAAGGAGTTATAGCCTGGGGTGGTGGGATGGGATAAAATCAGTAGGTCCATTTAGATGACTAATTCTGAGGTGTCTGTAGGCTATCCAAGTAGAGTCATCAAGCAGTCACTCGGACACATTAATTTGGAGCTGTTAAGAGAGATGGAGGCTAGACACTGAAATTCGGAAGTGCACACATAAATCAGGATTTCAAGTGGGAGCACAAATAATGTGCTTGATAACCAACATGGGTCATTTAACACTCCCTCCTTTACATAACAAAATATTTTTCATAATAGTCATGTAACAGTTGGTAATACTCAAATTTTCTTGATTTATTCTTTAGTTTTAAAATAAAAAATTAATTAAAATTAAAAGAATGCATTTTCATTTCAAAGATGTTCTTCAAATTTAGTAAAATATTTATGAATTATATTTTATACTTACCAACAAAAATATTACCCTTTGCCATTCACACTCAGCTTCACTGTTTTAAATGTTGAAGACAAATACTCTGAATGCTCACATAGAATGACAGGATTGAAATAACTTTGATTTTGTCATTTTTATAGTCACTGTGCTGTCGTTGTTCATTTTGAATCAACTGCCTAATGCCACAGGAATATGTGGTACTCCGGGGGTTAGAGACATGAACAGTATCTGACACAAAATTGAATAACTTCAAAGTATTGTGAACCTCTCTTGAAAGGAATGCATGTAGCTGAGTATGCAGGTGTTCTGTGGGAGAAGGGAAGGGCTGACTGAATAAATGGTTTTTTCCAAATTCCCTGTAGAATATAACACTTTCTAAAGAAAAGTATTAAAAATATGACAATTTGAAGCATTCGTATGTTTATTAAAACTCAACAATTAAACCATTGTTCAGAACATAAATCAATAAAAGAAAGCTTTCCCTCTAAAAAGAGTATTTTATGACTGATGGTGCCTAGAATTGGTGATACTAAAATTCAGACCCATACATAATTGATCTTATTGTTTTGAAAATCTCTATAGACCATGCACTCTCTTATTGCTGGTACCAGATGAGCAGTACCCTCTGCTCTGCCCTTGGTATGCTTCCAATTTTAAGCCTGGGAAGAACGTACATCTGGAGAAAAAAGACTAGGACCACACCTTGCCACATTCTTATATGTGGGGAGTTAGAGAAAGAAGGGTGAACCAGCAAAGGAGGCATAGAAAGAGCAGCCAGTGAAGTAGGAGGAAAATCAGGAGTCTAGTTTCATAGAAGCAAGGACAGAAGTGTGTTTCATGGAGAGTGCAGTTGGTGGGGTCCAGTGCTGCTCAAAGATCATGTGAGATGATGACTAAAACATGACCTTTGAATTCTGCAGCCAAGATCTGGTTGCTGACTTTAACAGGGTCACTTTCAGGGTAGTAATGGGAGCGGAAGCCAGGTAGAGAAGCCAGCTAGAGAAGAAGCTGATCATGGAGGGACCATGCATCTGGATAGCTGATGTGAAAAGTTTTGTCAAAAAGGAGACAAAAAAATAAAGAGCAGCTGGCGGAGAATCTGGATCAAGGAACGTTTGAGATTGCATATGCTGGAGTGTACTTGTATCCTAACAGGAAAGATTTAACAGAGGAAGGTTCAGATGATGCAAGAGAAAGAGGGAGTAACTGAAGGGGTACATACAGTCCTGGAGGAAGTGAGAGGGAAGAGAATCTGGAGCAGTATTTCTCAAACAGTGATTCCCCAGTGATACTAATGCTGGTGGTCTGTGGACCACATTTTGAGTAATGAAGATCTAAGACATGGATCAGAAAATTGCATTTGATAAAAATTAGGGAAAACTTTGGTGCATTTGAGTATGAGCTTTAAAATTCTGTAAAACAAAAACCCCCATAAATGTGAGAGAGGGGAAAATATTTGCAATTTATGTGACAAATGGTTAATTATATTCATGTTGAAAGAATATACAAAGCCATAGGAAAGAACAACACAATAATAAATCGACAAGAGAGATGAACAGGTAATTCACAAATGAGGAGCTCAATAAACAAAAAAATTCTATCTCCATAGTAATGAAGGTAATTAAAATAACTGAGATACACTACCATACTCATGGCAAAACGTGAAAAACTGACAATGCTAGAGGTGAATTAGCATCAACTCCCAAACACAGCTGGTGGAAGTAATTTGGTAATATTTAATAGAGTTGAAGATGCTCATACACTAAAATATAGAAATTCCACTTCTAGACATATATGCCAGAGAAATTCTTGTAGATATTACACAAAAATATGCACACGAATAGTAATTAAAATACTGTTTATAATAGAGAAAATGACAAGCAACTTAATGTCCATCAATAGGAGATTGGAAAAATATATCTGGTATAACCATGCAATTGAAAACTCTTCAACACTGAAAATTAGTAAACTAGTGTTGTACATCAACATAGAAAAATCTTTTTTTTTTTAATGTTTATTTTTGAGAGAGAGAGAGAGCAGGGGAGGGACAGACAGTTGAGGACAGAGTATCAGAAGCTGACTCCGTGCTGACAGCAGAGATCATGACCTGAGCTGAAGTTGGATGCCCAACTGACTGATCAACTCAGGTGCCCCGGCGTAGAGAAACCTTTTTAAGATGTTGAGTGAGAGGCACCTGGCGGGCTCAGTCAGCAGAGCATGCAACTCTTGATCTTGGGGTCATGAGTTTGAGCCCCATGTTGGATGTAGAGATTACTTAAAGAAATAAATTTAAATTTTTTTAAAAAAATTATTGAGTAAAAAAGTAAGGCATAGATTTGTAGGTACAATATGATAGCAATTTATATAAAGTTTAAAACCTATGAGACAAAGCTATATATTGTTTATGAATACACACAGGGAGAAGTATAAAATATTCATGGGTCTGATAAATGATTGTACAATTGAGGTTGGTGGCTACTTCTGAGGAAGAAGGAGGGAGAGACAGAGGATCAGGGAGGGAAATACAGGGACAACCGTGTCAGTAAGGCTTTATTTCTTTGTAAGAAATATGAAGCAAACGTGACCACAATTTTAGGACTGTGTAGAGCTGAAGAGTAGATACAAGCGTGTTTGCCTGGGATTCTCTGTATTTTTCCCTGCGTTTGAAACCTAAAAAATAAATTTCAAGAAAAGGAATAAACAACATTAAGTTCCGATCACTTGAAAGTGAACAGTAGTTCTTTTCAGGGTCATCACAAAAAATCTTCATTGGACTCAAGGCCTCCAGCCTAAACATTATTCGAGTTGGCTGCATTTCCCACTAGTAAGTACAAGAATGGGATTGGAGTGGAGTGGGGGATGGAACCGAAACTACTACTGTCTGGTGGGTAGGGCACAGAGAGGGTAGTAGATGGTGAAGAAGCGCTTGGAGACTGGGCACTCATTTTCTCACCGGTCCCTTACTATCTCAGTGGTTCAAAATATCTGTATAGGCACCCTCCTCTGACAAAACTTGCTTTCCTAAGGCACCTTTCTAGAAGCAATAAAAAGCAATTTCTGGTTTCATGCTAATTTCTTCTTTATTAGTTTACTAGAAACTATATTATTTATTTTTAGAGTACATTAGCAATGCGTACTTGTTTCTTCAACCTTATGTACTGATAGACTCGTTAATTAACTTGGGAACCTAACAACACTTGTTATCTTAGGAATATGTGTTCCAAGAGTCAAATAATAGAGTACAATGTACTTTTGGATTCCAATCTATTTGCAAATTTGGGGCAATCCTTTTCCAAAGAGATCATTATGGTGGCTTCCATTCTTCCCCTTGGCAGTGTTATTTTGCAGTTCCTCACATCCAGAGATGGATTCTGTTTCCCTACCTTTGAATCTGAACTAACAGTGCCTTATTTGGAGCTAACAGAAGGTGGTAAAAAGACTTTGTGTCAGTTCTGAGGCGAGAGGTCAAGAGGCCTTGATTGCTTTTATTCTCTCAGAACTTTGCCATTGCCGTAAAAATAAATTTGGACTAGTCTGCTGGAAGACACCTCACCATGTGAGGGCAGAGCAAAGTCATACCAGAGCAGCCAAAGCCATCAATAGACCAGTCAACCCCCAATGAGCATTATGAGCGAGCCTGAGATCAGCCGTATCTCATCCACATCAGCGAACTCCTGAGAACTTAACGTAGTTAAGTCACAACGTTTTGGGTTGACTTGGTTATGGCTAAACAGCCATAACTAGCTGACACAATTATGTAGCCTTGAGCCTTGGGAAATAGTACTAAAGATGGAAGCTGAGTGCTCTGTGATTACATAGAGCAACACTTACCAATTACCAATTGCTTGAGAATTCAGTACCGCACATGCCAGAAATGCATTGCTCTGAACATTGCGTTGTGGCTGTTATTAGTTCATAACGGAGTGATGAGTTTTTGATGTATTCTGTTGAAAAGCATTCATGGGAAAAGGCCAGGTTAATTTTACTTAGATTCTTTAACCCTGACTTTCTTCATGCCTGTCATATGACCGTCTCGAATCTCAATGTTATGGCAACATAATCACATTCTTTTGCTCATTAAGTAAGTAGTAGGATCGAATTTCAATTTGGCTACTTCTTTGAGAGCAGAAAATTGCTGAAATGATACTAATGAAATGCTCACTGACTTACATGCCCATAAAAATATCTCAATTATTTGTGTCATTTTCTTTTTTCTGGCCTTTTTCCATAAGCATCCACTTGGCATAGTGCACAAAGGGATGTTTTCCAGCAGAGGGGGAAGAAAATGTTCACCTGTTTCAAAAAGCTGCCACCAGGATTCTGACACAGGCAAAGATTTTTTTTTCTCTCATCCCCATATTACTTCTCTGAACAGACTGTAATTTCATCAATTTTCCATGCTTATGGTCATGAATGCTTGGCATTACCATATCTTAGTGTTAACAAAACGGGAATTTCATGGCTCCAGTTTTCACTTGAAGACAAGGAAGGCGTGAAGACCTCATCAGATATATGGTGTGTCTCATACTGGCTTGAACATGCCTCTGGGTGTAGGCTTTCCTTTGCTTTCTCTTTCTTTTGTGTTGATGTCAGTGGCAGACCTTACTCCCCACCCTCCGGGCTCCACCCACCCATCCCCTTGCCCAGTCTCCTCAGGTGACAAGAAAGCCAAAATCGTTTCCAAAAGTCACTTGTTTTTGAGCCCTACAATATTGGTGCTTAAAAAGTCTGGCTCTTCTTTTCTTCCCGAATCAAAGTAAAAGCCATGTATGGGGAAACTTGGGTAGCATTTATAATAACAAATTTACTTCTCTTTGCATTTCCTAGACCACTCATATGGCTTTAAAATGAGAATAAATGCATTTATTCTTTTAAAATGTATTGTTGTAAATTATGATAAGACCTACTGAATGTTGAAAGAACTATGACATGTGGGGGGAACTCATTGCTGCTTGAAATTATTTCTCACTGTCCTAATTGTTGGCTGTATGACTCTGGGCAAGTTTTGTAGTTTTTCTGTGCCTCAGTTCTCTCACACGTTAAATGATAATAGTAATACCTGCTTCAGAAGATTGTTATGAGGGGCACCTGGGTGGCTCAGTCAGTTAAGCACCCAACTCCTGATTTTGGCTGAGGTCATGATCTCATGGTTTCATGAGTTCAAGCCCTCCATTGGGCTCTGTGCACTAACCACCCAGAGTCTCTTTAGGATTCTCCCTCTCTCCCTTGCTTTCTGCCCCTCCCGTGCTCAAGCCCTCTCTGTCTTTCTCGAAATAAATAAATAAATAAACTTAAAAAAAGAAAAAGATTGTTATGAGACTTAAGTTTGTTAATACCTCTAAAATGCTTAGATCAGTGCTTGGCACATACAAACACTCAATAAATGTTAGTTTTAGTTATTCTTAATTTTTATTGAAACCGTTCATACAAGGGCACCTGGGTGGCTGGGTGGGCTAAGCGTCTGACTTGGACTCAGGTCATGATCTCCCGGTTTGTGAGTTTGAGCCCCACGTCCGGCTCTGTGCTGACAGCTCAGAGCCTGGAACCTAGTTCAGATCCTGTGTCTCCCTTTCTCTCTGTCCCTTCCCCTGCTTGTGCTCTGTCTCTCAAAAATGAATAAATGTTTAAAAAAAATTTTTTTTTAAAACTGTTCATACATATTTTATTTTTAGGATTATACTCTTCCTCATAAATACCTTCTCATACTCTCTTACATGAATTTGATGTTTTGTTTTAATGTTCATTTACTTATTTTGAGAGCAAGAGTGCGTGCACGCAGGTGAGGGGCAGAGAAAGAGGAAGAGAGAGAATCCCAAGCAGGCTCTGCGCTGTCAGCACAGAGCAGAACATGGTGTGCTGTCTCACGAACTGGGAGATCATGACCTGAGCTGAAATTGAGAGTCGGATGCTTAACCGACTGAGCCACCCAGGCGCCCCAATCTTTGCTTATTTTTAAAGTAGGTTCTCTTCTTATTATTGAGTTGTAAGTGCTCTTTGTATTTATTCTGGACACAAGTCCGTTGTCGGATATATGTGTCATGGTTATTTTTTTTTCCCCAGCATGAAAATTGATCTTTCGGGGCGCCTGGGTGGCTCAGTCAGTTAAGAGTCCGACTTCAGCTCAGGTCAGGATCTCCTGGTCCATGAGTTCGAGCCCCGCATCGGGCTCTGTGCTGAGGCTCAGAGCCTGTGCTCAGAGCCTGGAGCCTGCTTCAGATTCTGTCTCCCTCTCTCTCTGACCCTCCCCCGTTCATGCTCTGTCTCTCTCTGTCTCAAAAATAAATAAACATTTATAAAAAAATTTTTTAAAAAAAGAGAAAATTGATCTTTCTTTTTTTAAAAAAAGATGTGTATTTATTTATTTTGAGAGAGAGAGAAAGAGAGCTAGTGAGCAAGCAGAGGAGGGGCAGAGAGAAAGGAGAAAGAGAATCCCAAGCAGGCTATGTGTTGTCAGCTGAAATCAAGAGCTGGACCCTTAACCAACTGAACCACCCAGGTGCCTCTAAGATCGACCTTTTTTGTGTGTGTTTTTTGAAAATCAGACTTTTAAATTTTGGTAAAATCCAATTTGTCAATATTTTTCTCTTATTGCTAGTGTATTTGTATTATGTTTAAGAAATCTTTGCCTATCACAAACGTGAGGGGTTTCTTCTATCTTTCTTCTAGACATTTTGTGGTTTCAGGTTTTACGTTTAGACCTACGATCCATTTTGGGTTTATTTTTGTAGAGGTGGGAGGCAGTGGTTAGTTTATCTTCTCCCACAGGGGTAACCAGTCTTCCAGCACCATTAACCATTAGTTGAAATGAATTCCTTTCTTTTACCATTGAATTATGTTATTGATACGATTTTTGAAAATTAAGTGAACTCTCCTCTCTTCTCTCTCTCTCTCCTTCTCCTCTTTTCTCTTCTCTTCTCTTCCATTTATCTTTATGTTTATCCTTACTGTAATCGCACACTGCCTTGATTGCTATAACTTTAGCAGTCTTAAAATCAGGCATCAAAAGCCCTCTAAACTGACTCTTCCTTTTCAAAATTGCCTTAATTTTTCTAGTTATTTTGCATTTCCACATTTACCGGCTTGAATTTTCATTTGAACACTTGGAATATATAGATCAATTTATGGAAAATAGACACTTAAGTAATAATGAGTCTTCTTATCCATGAACATTTGGGACTTCTTTAATTTTTACCAGTACAGGGGTTTGTGGTCTTAATGTACTGATCCTAACGATATTTTGTTAAACCTATCCCTAGGTTTTCATGTTTTTTGATGCTTTTATAAGTCATTTTTATTTTTTTATTATTTTTTTTTAATTTTTTTTTAATTAATTTATTTTTGAGACAGAGAGAGACAGAGCATGAACGGGAGAGGGTCAGAGAGAGAGGGAGACACAGAATGTGAAACAGGCTCCAGGCTCTGAGCAGTCAGCACAGAGCCCGACGCGGGGCTTGAACTCACATACCGTGAGATTGTGACCTGAGCCGAAGTCGGATGCTTAACCGACTGAGCCACCCAGGCGCCCCTATAAGTCATTTTTAAAGTCATTGTACATTTTTAAAGTCATTTTTTTCTTTCCTTCCAACATTAAAAAAAAAATGTCATTCCATTATCATTTGGTTTGCATTATTTATTGTGAAATCAGTGATTATCCTTCTCTTCATTCCTTTATATGTATTGTCTTTTCTTCCCCTCTCTGATTGATTTTTATTTTTAATTTTTTTTTTTTACATTTATTTATTTTTTGAGAGACATAAAGAGACAGAGCACAAGTTGGGGAGGGGCAAAGAGAGAAGGAGACACAGAATCTGAAGCAGTCTCCAGGCTCTGAGCTGTCAGCGTAGAGCCCGACACAGGCTTGAACTCACAAACCATGAGATCATGACCTGAGCTGAAGTCGGACGCTTAACCGACTCAGCCACCCAGGCGCCCCTCTGATTGCTTTTAAGATTGTCTTTTTATAACTGTTTTTTTAGCAATTTGATTAAGATCTACCTTGTTGTAAATTTTTATTATTTTTAGAATTCATTGTGTTTTGTGTATCTGCAGATTAATATTTTTTATTAAATCTGGAAAATTTCCAGCCACAATTCATTAAATTTTGTCCTTTCCCATTACTCCATCTTCTCTTTTCTGGGAGTCAAATGACTACTTCACGTTATCCCACAGTTCACTGAGGCACTGTTAAATTTCTGGACCTTTTTTTCTCTATTGCTATAGTTTGGATCACTTATGATGCAGGTAAATTCACTAATATTTTCTTCTGCAGTACCTAATCTTCTATTAAATCTATCCAGTGAGTTTTTTCATTTCAGAAGTTGTCTTTAAAAAAAAAAAGAAATTGTCTTTTTAAAATCTAGCATTTCCTTTTACTTAATTTTTATAGTTTACATCTGCCTCCTTATTGTATTTATGTTTTCCTTTAAGTCCTTGAGCATATTTATAATAGATGTTTTAAAATCTTTTTTCACTTCTTCCATATTTTCTTCTGGGTCTGTTCTAGTGATTTATTATCTTTTTTTTTTGTAAGTCATGAATAATAATTTCCTATCTCTTCATAGGCTCTGATTTTATTTATTTTTATTTATTTTTTTAATGTTTATTTATTTCTGATACAGAGAAAGAGCATAAACGAGGGAGGGTCAGAGAGAGGGAGACACAGAATCTGAAGCAGGCTCCAGGCTCCGAGCTGTCAGCACAGAGCCCGACGCGGGCTCGAACTCACGAACTGTAAGATCATGCCCTAAGCCGAAGTCAGATGCTTAACAGACTGAGCCACTCAGGTGCCTGAGGCTCTGATTTTAAAATTATACTCTGGACATTGCGGATGCTAAATCTTTGAGAGTCTGGATCTTGTGGTCTTCCTTTAAAGTGTGTTAAATTTTATTTTTTTCAGGTAGCTAGTTTTCTGGAAGATCAGATTTATCTTATAAAGGCTTTTTAAAAAATGCCTTATTAGGGTGAGACTGGAAAAACTTTTTCCCTTAGGCTAATTTAACCCTACCTTTAAGTTGTGATCTTTCTGGAATCTCTATTACATGTCCTTGATATTCTGTCAGGTCTCACCACTCTAGAAAATTCAAATGTTCTCAGCCCTGTGCACGCTCCTGTAGCTTTACAGCAACTAGCACTCCAGCAGTTATTCTCTGCCTGGACCGTGGTGCCTCGCCCTGTGCATGTGCAGCTTAGTATTTAGCCAAAGACTCATGGGACCTCATATAGATTTATAGGGATCTTCTACTGTGTACTTCCCCCCCACCCCAAATTCTGGCTGTCTCAGACTGTCTGAAATCTGACCTCTGTCTCCTCTATTCAGTGAGACTACTGTGCTCTGCTTGGATTCTTTGTATCTGCAGTGAAGTTTAGAAAATGCCTATAGAAAGAAATCTGGGACAATCATATGACTTACCTCATAGCCCTGAGCTGACTGTTGTCCAGTGTATGAAAGTACTTATTTCATATTTTTTGTCCAGTTTTCATGGAAGTTTTGTGGAAGTTTATGATAGGACGTTAATATTCTCCTTCCAGTTTTTAATTTCAAAGACGATGGGAAATTTTCTTTATCCCCAGGATTTATTGGTAGGGTGGGTGTATAATTTATTGCCCAAACCTTCACTCTTTTGAAGGTGAAAGAGAGTGCTCTTAAAAATTAATTCTATGGACACCAAGAAGGTCATATTCTGTTGTAGGTACCATAGACTCCTGAGATTCTGAACATAGATACAACAAACATTCTCTTCAATGGTTTCTGTCAAGATGAACTCAAGTTGCCTCTGGATACATAACAGAAATTCAGGGCCAAATATTTATCATAGAAACAAATATCCACCACGCTGCTTTGATTTAATTCTCTAAAGAATCTTGAAAACTTCGAATAATTTTATTTTGCGAGGATCTTATTTTTCCTACTAGATTTCAAAAAATATGAGTCTTAGAAGGGATATAAAGTTACAGATTGAGTGAAGTGCCCATCAGGTGATAGATATTATATTCAATTTTTCACAGTAAAATTCAGCATTGCTCCATACAACAATCCCAAAGGACAAAGACAAACAAAAATCTTTTAATGACATAGTTGTTAGTCACACAGTGAGAAGAATGCTGGATTTAACTTGAAGAATTAGGCTTTGCCAGTTATTTGAAATAAGGCTGTCAGCAAGTTATGGTACCTATTTCAACTTCAAAGGTTTTATCTGTAAATACCCACCTGTTGGTTTCGTGTGAGCTAATTACATAGTATTTGCAAAATAGGTAGGCATTCAAACAAAGTAGCTATTATTGTTTATAAAGTAAGCATCAAATCTACAGCAGGCATTCTGTTGATAGCTGTTGTTAATATTACTGTATTCTCATAAGTATAAATTATATTTCATCTTAAATTTAATCAATAGTAACAATAATAATAACCACATATCAAGTGTTTAATATGCCAGGTTTGTGTTAAGTATGTGACTTGCATTATTTCATTTAACCCTTAAAACAACCCTTTGAGGTGGGAACTATCTCTGTTCCTACTTAACAAATGAGGAAACTGAGGCTAAGAGTGGGATGAGGGAGGATGAAGTCACACAGGTCATGTAACTAGTAAAAACAGGAGGCAGGGGGTATCCATCTGTACAATTACTTGGGCAAGAACCAGCTTATCCATTTTGTGTCCTACTTCCTTTTCTTAATGTTTGTTTATTTTTGAGAGAGAGAGAAAGAGAAAGAGACAGAGCATGAGCCGGGAAGGGACAGAGAGAGAGGGACGCAGGATCCAAAAAGCAGGCTCTAGGCTCTGAGCTGTCAGCACAGAGCCTGACGCAGGACTCAAATCCCATGAACCGTGAGATGATGACCTGAGCTGAAGTTGGATGCTTAACCCACTGAGCCACCCAGGCACCCCTGTGTCCTACTTCCTAAGGAGAGTGTTGCCTCTATAGCACTAATGTTAACCCGCAAGAGGAACGTGAATGAGAAAGATGCTGAGGGGTACCTTTCTTCCTGGAGAGAAGCACTAGCTTAAGATGCTGTCCCGCAACGAACATGTTGCTCAGTCTCCCTGGACATCAGTTTCTTAATATGCCAAGTGACTGCACTGGATTAGATGAGCCTGCTAAAAATTATTTTCCATGTCCCAGTGTTTTCATCTTTCCGTAAAGTCGTAGCCTAAAAACTTCTCAACATGTCTGGATCCTAAAAACTTCTCAGGACAGCCTAAGTCACAACTCTTATTTTACCTGCCACCAGGGGGCTCTAATGCAGGCAAGACAAGCCAGGTTTTCATTTGGGACCAAAAACCCTGCTAGGATTTTTCTGTTCAAATTCTTAGGAAAACTTGAGAAGCACAGCTGTTCAGTAAGTATTTTTTGATGATAAATAAGAGGAGACCAGGTGATGAAGTAGAGGGAGAATCAGAAGACCTGTGTTCTGGGTGCTCACTCCTCTACCAGGTGGTTGTGAGGTCTGAGGGAAAGCCACACAACTTCTCTGGGCTTCTGTGACTCTTCCTGTAAAATGAACATAATGGGGTTATTGGGGGAAATGAAATAATACCATTAAACATTTTTTTTTCAAATCTATATTTTTGAGAGATAGAGACAGAATGTGAGCAGGGGAGGAACAGAGGGAAAGGGAGACACAGGATCCAAAGCAGACTCCACGCCCTGAGCCGTCAGCACAGAGCCTGACGCAGGGCTCGAACTCACGCAGGAACCATGAGATCCTGACCTGAGCTGAAGTGGGATGCTTAACCAACTAAGCCACTCAGGCACTCTGAATAATATCACTTTTAAAAGTCATTTTGAAAAGTATAAATATAAAGAAGTGTAAAATATATGACAGATAAATGCCCCTATGAAAACAAACCAAATTTTTTTTTTTTTTTTTTTTTTTTTTTTTGTGCTCACCGGTACACTATCTTTGTTTGTAAACCCTAACCCACATAGCCTTTAAATATGTTTGCTGACAGGGTGAGGCCTGCTCCCCTTCCCCAAAGTTCATGAGGTCTTTGTCCTGGTTAGCACACTTGTGGGTACAGGGGCAGCTCAAATATTGCCTGCTCCGATAAGGAATTACAGATACCCTCAGGGGTGATTCTTATCTTTTCAGTCCCTGGCATTGGACAAGCAGCCCAGATCTTGCCTCTCTCTCTGGGGGAACCAGTAGATTTGGGCGCCAGGCGCGTCCACGGTTCTCTGATAAACTGCGTATTCCTCAGGGACACCTCTTACTGCTTTTCCAATTAGCAAGAAATGGCGGTCTTGAAATTTACAAACCCTAACTCATCAATATGGTTTTAGCACTTTCTAGCCCAAGGACACAAACCTCTACATTTTTGCTGTCCTGAAATATAGTCTGCTGAGATTATGTTTCCTCCTTCCTTTTCTAGGCTGCCCCACACAGGTTAGCACCTTCAGCATCTTACCCTTCCTGGGATTCAAAACCTCCAATGGTTTCCCACTTTCCAGAGAATTAAGTCAAACTCCTGCAGGTCCCCTGATGTCTACACATCTCCCTTTCCAGCCCACCCTCTCCTGTGTAGGTAGACCCCACTACCAGTCAGCCTGAAGTGGTTTCTGACTTCTGTAGTACTCCAGGCTTTCCCACCTGCCTATGGCTAAGCCCCACCCAACCTCCCAGGCATAGTTTAAATGCCATCCCTTTTATGGAGTGATTTCTCCCACCTCTCCACCCTCACTTAGTACTTTCTGCTTCGCATTTTAGGGGGCTATGACTTTCTTCCTGTGGTGTCCAATTTATTTTTGCATTCCCACAATATCAGCACATGATAGCCCCCCCCCCATAAATACTTGTTAGACAACATGAATGAGTGCAATTTAATCCAAAACATCTTTCGATGGTATTCCATTCAAATACATGTTTATCCAAAGTTAAAGGTTCCCTTTTATTTAGACATGGCTATTCGGGGCCATTTCTACTCTTCCAGTTCCCTGGCTGACCCTTTACCGAGGCCTGTGCCTGCTCTTGCTAATTTTCTGCTTTTCTCCATATTAAATTTACAGCTTATATCGAGCCTGCTTGTTTAAATTTTTTTTTTCTGTTCCCACTGTTCTCATGTCCCTTTACAATGTATGCAATTACATGAGCTGCCTTTGAAAGCAAGATTAGATTTTAAATCTTGTGATTAACCTTTCACATTGCGAGATTGCCAGCCCCAAGTTTCTTGTGCGGTTCTCTTGTTTTGCTTTAGATTAATTTCTCTATTTCATCTCTTCTGTTTTGTGTTATTTCGCAACTCGTTTCTTGGCTACATAGGCCCAGCTTGGGAGAATTTCTTGCCTTGCTACATTTTATAGAATGACTCTTCTGCACAAAATCAAACAAATCTATACATGTTGGAAAGCATTCAACCTAAGTCTGCCGGTTAAGAGTGTCAGTGTAGCTGCTAAAATTGCAAAGTTCTTGTTATTTCGATACTTTGAACACAAGGTCTTTGAGAGGGAAGTTTTGAAAATTTACTGAAAATACGAATTATATATATTTACACATGGACAAATTTTCCTGAAGAGAAAACTACTTAGCTTTAAACTGGAACATCAAATTGGAAGTCTTTTTGAACTGATAAAATACTGAGTTTTCGTCTATATTTTTGAAACTTTACTTTTATCTGCCTTGTTATTGAAAGAAGAGAAACTATTTTGAGCTTAGAAGAACACTTGAACTTTTTAGAGCTCAATGAAAAAGTATTTTGCCATTCACCCAACAAAAATGAGAAAAGTGTCTATTTTTTAAAATGCAGCGTATTCCTTCTGGAAATAACCAATGGCTGGTCTTAAAAGTGAGGATTGATATTTTTAAAGTATTTTTTCTTAAGATAATTGCAACAACTTTCAATTATACTCGATTTCCTGGCAGTCAAAATAAAACTAACATGAATAAACAATCAGTATTTAGACCTATAAAAGAGACTCATTTATAGTAATTGGTTATAGTCAACATCCTAGGCATGAAATTAATTCAAGCCCAATCTGAAAACCCTGATAGTGTTAAAATGGATGTTTAATGTGTTATTAGTTAATGATATTTCATCTGAGGACCTTATCAAGTTGCACACTGCAAAGCTCTTGTCATTATTTTTTACTCTCCCAAAGTGACACTTTAATGAAATGTGTCAGCACACCAGTGTTAGGATACGTTTCATTAATGCCCAGCACTTTTGTTCTATGCTTTACATTTGGAAACAGATTTAAGTATTAAGTGCCTCTAATGTCTGCAGCCAGGGAATCCTTTCCGAATTTGTAACAGTGACCAGAACAGACCGCATTACACTCTCCAAATGGTGCAGTTTTGCATTTGAATGTCTGAATTATCCCGGTTTCTTAGAGACGACCACAACACCAACATCTTAAATCCTCAAAATACTGTCCGCTTCATTGAATGCTCGTGATCTAAGCATATGTGTAATTATTCTGTAATTCTCCCCAAAATGTGATTCCTTGGAAATGCATACTAGGTTTCCCCTATTGTAAATCCAATGACTATTTCTTTGTGGCCACTTCTTTAAATACGGTAACAAGCAAGTCTGTGTGTCTGGGTGAACCGCCTTGATAATGATGATTTCTTCCCAAGCTCTCCTTGGGACACCCATCAGGGAAAATATGCCCTGCATTTGTTTAAGGGTAGAGACCATGATCACAAAAAGACCATTTAAGATGGTCTACATTATAACTAGAGGATTTCTTGCCAGAAACGGGCCTAATGTCACTCACAATAGCCTTAGAAATAGTCTTAGATAGTAAGTTAGAATTTGCAAGTGTTACCAGAGCCAGCTGTGGCAATGCACGGCTGCATATAGATTTTAGAGAAGAATAGAATCCCATGCCCCTTAAAACAGCTTTGGATGTGGTCAACCGTGGAAAATTAAAACATACACTTTAAAAACTGACAGCTGGAAAGAAAGGTGGGGGGGGGGCGGTGGGATGAAATAGAAGGGTATCTTGGGGTTATAGTTTAACCTTACTTTTAATTTTATAGTTTTGCACATTCTTTGGGGAAACTCATTGGTAGTGACTTTCCCAGGGCACAGTCTTAGTGTGGCAATGATTTCAAGCCACAAGTGAGATCCCGTGTGTGGAAGTCCTGAGCAAATTGTTAATGCCTCGTTCAGATGTTGCCGGGCTGGTGTTATTACAACCCCTCATTAACTCCTGTGTGAGTTGCTTAATTTGGCCTTTTGGTTTAGCAGAGTGCGGGATTTGTGGGTGTTTACTGGTAAATACAAAAGACCATGGAGGGGGTGGGGGTGGGGGGGGGAAGGAAAGTCAACTTGCAGGGTCATAGTTACGCTGTGGATAATTTGATAATCGCTCCGTAGCAGGTGTTTGCATTGAGTAATTCCCCGTCTTGGCATACGTTTGCAAATCGCTTGGCTTTTACAGCCCATGCCGCTCCCACAGCACCATTCCTAATGGTAGCTTTAAAAATGATTTCAGCATCACGTGAGCTTGGACGTTAGCTGTTTACTAGTCCATCTTGTGTACTTGTTTATTCTTGGTGAGGTTTTGGTTTATTCCTAGAAGTCTAGAATCTGGGAGAAGACATTGTGACAGAGTAGGAAAATCAGTCTTACTGATCATTGAAAAGAATTGTGGAGTTTAGAAGAAGGGACATTTGTTTTAATCTTTCCAAAAATACACAAGCAGCAAGTGAAGAAGTGACAATGTTGGCAACTTTTGTACTTCCGAGGGGGGGTTGCAGCTGCCGGGCAAAAGCAACCCTGAGACAGGAGACTGTCCCCTCCACTTGCCAGGCCCTCACAAGTGGAGCCACGGCCATATTTCTGTTCGTTCTCCTTTAGGGAGGACCAATTTTATGTTGGAAAGTGATTTTATTTTATTTTATTTTATTTTATTTTATTTTATTTTATTTTATTTTATTTTATTTTATTTTATTTTTTCAAAGGTTTATTTATTTTTGAGAAAGAGTGAGCAGGGGAGGGGCAGAGAGAGAGGGAGACACAGAATTGGAAGCAGGCTCTGCGCCGACAGCAGTGAGCCCGGTGCAGGGCTTAAACTCACAAACCATGAGATCGTGACCTGAGCTGAAGTCAGACACTCAATTGACTAAGCCACCCATGTGCCCCTGGAAAGTGATTTTAGAAATTAAAAAAAAAAATGAAAGCAATAACTTAAGAACCCAGAATCCACTCTTGCTTAGAGATTTAGATGTCTTCTCAAGAAAAGGCTGACGTGCATAAATGAGCAAGAGATATCTGAATTCTTCATGTCTGTTTATATCTACTTTATTAAAGTACTGTGCTGTATCATTTATTCAGGCATTATTTATTTGCCAATCTAAAGAGAAAACAAAATTAAAAGGGCTTTTGAGCAATCAAAATAAATGTCCATAAGTCTGCTCACTAGGTTTATGACTGAGAGCCCCTTAGTACTCACTCAGAGCCCATTTACTCTTATATTACAAATACTTCTAACAAACATGGATATCTGCTGCCCAGCACACAATAGATTAAAAACAGCATAGCAGATGGGAAACAAATGAGGAGAGGGTCTCAGACATATTGGGAACAGCAAGAAATAATAGCTGACAGCTTGATTGTGAAGGAGGAGACAGAAAATCCATATAAAGCAAACATAAAACTATGAAAGCTTAGCAGTCTGGAGCCATTCAGGGTTTTACAATTACCAACCCCAGAAGGTCTCACTGTATTACAGCACAGACTAGAAACTGATGCTCATAATTATGACTTTGAGTCAAGACAAGATTAAGTGTGATTAAATGTGCCTGTATTTAAAAAGGCACATTTAAGATAATTTCCACTGAAATTGGTTAAAATTAAACTAAAAGTCTTTGTGCTTAAAAAGCTGGCTCTTAGTAGTTTGGAAATTTGTATTTATGTGATTCTTTGTCCGTAATGCCAAATAATTAGTACATAAAAAGCCCTTGTACTTTGAGTTCTGGCATAGCCAAATGTTCTTACTCAAATTGAATTTTATGAGTATAATTCTTTCTATAATGAGACAACTGGTATAGTGATAGGAAAAAAACACTAAAATGAGAACCAGAAGATGGTTTTCTTGGTCCCTGTTCTCCCTCTGAGATGTCAGGTGTTATGGGGAAGGCAGTCACTCTCTGGTGCTTGGTTTTCTCACCTATTCAGTGGGTTCTCAGACTCCATCCAACTTGACAAACTAAGATTTCCTGGAAACAGTAGCTCAAGAAATTATTGGCAATTCTTTTTGTGCTTGACACAGCGCTGAACTGCCTTCCATCTTGCAGGGATTAGAGGGACCAACCTCCACGTCTGTACTCACCAACATCCTGTCATGGTATTTAAAAATGACTGTAGGGGCGCCTGGGTGGCTTAGTCAGTTAACCGTCTGACTTCGGCTCAGGTCATGATCTCACGGTCTGTGAGTTCGAGCCCTGCGTCGGGCTCTGTGCTGACAGCTCAGAGCCTGGAGCCTGCTTCGGATTCTGTATCTCCCTGTCTCTCTGTCCCTCCCCTGCTCACATTCTTCTTTCTCTCAAAAATAAATAAATATGTAAAATTAAAAAAAAATGACTGTAAAAGGACATGGAACACTAATCATAATCATAATCATAAGTAAAAGGACTTGGAGCCTAAAATGTTAATGACCTCTATCTCTTAGAGGTGAGACTATAGATTTTTATTTCCTTATTCATGTTTCTCTTTTAACATTTCTAAATATATATATTACTTTTTATAAGAAAAAAAAGCATAAAAGCTCTTTTTACAATACAGACACAAAAGAGAAAAGCTTGAGACTCGAGGCTTTCCGAATAGAATACTGAGAGAAACTCATTGTTTGAGGCAGAGCACATTTGAAATAGAGGATTGATCATGTTGCGTCCCAGAAGCAGAACACCCACTTTGAGAGACATCTTTGCAACTATTATCCCTGTCACATCCATCTCTCAAAATCAGTGGCAATTTCTCAGATTTGGGAAGTAAAAGTAGCATCTGGCAAACCAGAGCTTTAAACCATTAAAAGCAAAACCCCCAGACAAACAGCTTCTTTTAACCCTGGGCTCCCAACGGCTCCCTGTCTTCTAGAGTATTATGGCAAAATGTCCTCTTTGCCAGGAACAATCTCATTATGATTTGTCAGATGCTAACTGATAAGGAAGGAGTATTGTTCTAGACTCTGAATCTCTGGCTGTGTTCCCTAGGATCATCTCCTTATACAATTGTTAGAAAACTTGCAGCCTACCAGAAGCCTGCATAAAAAATATCGGAGAAATAGAGAAGGATCCAGGAGGCTGAGGAGGCTGTGAATGTTTAATGTCCCAGGAAACTGGCTGCCAGGACACTGCCAGCAACTTGGGAACGAGTCGACTGTGGCTCAGGAAAATGGGCCTGGCCTGGACAGCCCCGACCTGGCAACAGCTTGTGGAGAGTAAATCCTCTCACTGAAGGTTTTGCTTAATCTGAATAAATTCAATTTCAAAATCTGCCCTTGATCTAAGCCCCTTAAGCTTCTGGGGAGGACTGAGGGCCTTCAGGGTCAATGCCAATAACAAAAGATAGGAAAAAATCCACCTTTCCTCATATCTCATTGCTGCATTCTATAAGCTGTTAACTCACTGCAGAAAATGTTCCTTTCAATAAAGTTGTCTTTGGAGAACCCTCCTCCCTTTGTTATGGAACGAGGCTGGAACGCTGGCGGAAAAACCAAGCCACACTCAGAGATCTTGGTGGATCGGAGATTTATTTAACACTGGCGGGCTCAGAGGAGACCGTTTCTCCAAAGCTCTGAGCTCTGAATGAAGGGGGGAAGTGTAATTTATAGTTGTCAGCTTCCCTATCTGTGGTGGGTTTTCGCGCGCGTGGCAAACAGGGCAAGAAGAACCCGGAAGAGGGGTCTCCAAGCTAGAGACCAGAGCTTGTTTTAGCCCCGTTGGCCATCTTATGGTGTAAAACTTTATTCATTTTCCCAACACCTTGATTTTAAAGATGACATTCAGTGCTTTATTTTTAGATGTTCAGCATGTCTTGTAGAAGGAATACTGGACAGAATGTGGGGAGGCCTGGGTTATAACACTGAACGTGCCACTGTAGGCAGTGGGATTTTGGCAGAGCAACTGGTCTGGACTTCAGTGTTACCATCAGGGCCCTGAGGTGGTTGGGCTAGACATTTTCCTTCTAACTGTACTCTTTTCAGTACTTGTCCTTAGAAGTGTATTCCCTGGAGGGGGGCTAGGGGTGTGGAATGATTACAATCAAACAAGCTTGGTAAAGACCACATCCTGCTTGGAGATTCACAGTGTCCATTAGCATATTAAAGGCTCTGAGAGGTCCTGTAGTAAAGAAACTTCACAAAAATACAGTATGTTGAGTTCAAGCCTCACGTTGGGAGCTAACAGCTTGGAGCCTGCTTGGGATTCTCTCTCTTCCTCTCTCTCTGCCCCTCTCCCTGCAAAATACATAAATAAACTTACAAAAACTATTTTCAACTCAGTATTTCCCAAACTTCCTTACTAAACCACAAAGTCCTTTGTCTGGTAATTGCTTCTGTGGAACAAGAGTCCCACTCTGACAATGACATCGATGAATCCTGTGTTTGGTCTACATTTTAGCAGTTACATGATTATACATGTAGAGGGTGTGATTTTTTTTTTTTTTTTTTTTTTTTTTTTTTTTTTTTACATTGCTGCAAGCTTAAGGTTGGGAGAATAATTTAATCATTGGTAGAGGGAGTTAGGATCCAAAACGACTCAGCAGTTGCATTAGCTTCCTGTGGCCACTGTAACAAATTACCACAAATTTGGTGGTTTTAAACAGTAGACAAGTGTTTCTTCATAGATATTGTATTGGTATTGTGTAACTATCTGTACAAATGTAATATGATGCAAAGTTATAACCCAAGTTCCTATGTGCCGTATAAGGCCCCTTGCCCCAGGCCATAAAAGCAGTATTATGTAGTGGTGAATGTAGTATGAATTCAATTCTTATAAGCCTCCATTTTCCCATCTGTAAAATGGAGATAATTAAAGTGCCTGTCTTGTAGAGGGTTGTTGTGAGGATTAAATGAGATAAAGCTTAAATGAGATAAAGCTTGTGGCAAGAATTTAGCACAATGCCTGGCTAATAGTAAATACTTAATCTCTCTTGGCCATTATGGTTATGATTATAATTAACAGCGGGGGAGTGTATTTGGTGAGACCTCCAGAGGAGTCTGAACACTGATAGAGGCTCTGGGAAAGGCTGTCTCTGAGGGAAAAGAGATCTGTCTTCAGGTATCTGAAGCATCACATAAGGAAGAGCAAGCAGGCTTGTTCTGTGTGGCTGCAGTGGACTGACTCAGTCTATTTGTAGAAGGTGCAGAGGGAGAGATTTCAGCTCAGCAGGAATGTCTGACGAGGATACTTCCAGAAGTGAGTTTCCCATCATAGGAAGAGTTCAAATAGCCTGGGCAGCTGATTGTCAGGAATACTGTAGAGACTGCTCAGCCCCGAATGAGCTTCTACGAAGACATGGCTCAAGGCGAGGTTCTGTGACTCTTCTTTCTTAGCATCTGTTCTCAAGTTTCTTAAGTAAAAGGTGACTTTTTTTGGTTAATGTCTTGATATTAGCCAGGATTGTCACTGTTGTTTTCCACAAGATAGAAATCCAGTTTATATTGGATTAAGCGGGGGGGAGGGGGAAGAAATTACTAGTTTATCACCCCTGACTAAAAAACTTAGAGCAATACTAGCTTTGGGTCACTGGACACAGGAATTTAAACATTGTCCTTAGGATTCATCTCTTTCTTTCCCATTCTCTGTTCTGCCTTTCCTCTGTGTTGACTCCATTCTTGGCCCGGCTTTGCAATGACACCAGGCTTCCACTTAACTTCTCAGCGGTTCAGCCAGGTTCCAGAATATTTTGGAATTGATTTTCAAGGTTGTCTGGCATCCTTGTAGTACAGAAAATTTTTTTCAAATGTGGGCAATCCAGTATTGAACTATAATTGGCCGGGCTTAGGTCACATGCCTATCCCTGAACCAAACCCTGTGACCAAGGATTTGAAATGCTGCGACTGACCAGCCTGGGGCACATGTTTATGCCCAAGGCCCTGTGGCTTAATAGTAACAGGAGTGAGTTTTCCTAAGCACAGTGAGGAGCATTTCCAGAAGGTGTGGGAATGAACGACAGATAGATAAAAGCAGTAAGTGTCCACTAAGGCCACATATAGGACCTAGTGGCAGATAATGAATAGAACCTTTCTTCCACCTGGCTGATTGCTGGTTTGTTGTTCTGGCTGGCTCACTGTCCCCTAAGCAGAGTCTAGTTAGAAAGAGGCTGAGATTCCACCAGAGACCATCTTAACATTGCCTGGGGCTGCCCTGCTTCTATGGTCCATGGGCCCTAGAGCTCCTGAGCATACAATGTATTATCCAACCTGGGGCAGTGTGAGAGTACAAGGGCTGCTATGAATAATTATGCCAGGACAATAGGCAGAAGCCAGACTGTCCTAATTATACTATTGTGAATAAACCCAGTGCAATTCCACTCAATTCAGCCGGTATTGACAGAGCCCTTACTGTGCTGTCTCTGGGGCAGTGAGATGAAATGACAGCAATTTGGAGTGCTCTGATGTCCATGCCCGCCTTAGCAGCTCCACACTCCCTCTCTCCTTCCCCAGCTCATCAAAGCCTGTTTGCTGGCAGAAGTATACTGGTCTATCTTGTTCCTCAGCATTAGAATGAGCAACCTCTGTGCTAACGCCCTCAGAGACATAAATTTAAAGCCTGTTCTTTTGTTCTGGAAAGCTGGTTCAGGCTAAGGAATTCAAAGCATGAGTGAGTAGTTGGGTGTGGTAAGTTTGAGACAGTGTCCTTCCCTGGCCCTTAAGATCACACCCTAGTTTCCCCAATCATTTATTAAAGAGACCGTCCTGGGTGTCTGGGCGACTCGGTTGAGCGTCCAACTTTGGCTTAGGTCATGATCTTATGGTTCATGGGTTCGAGCCCTGCATTGGGCTCTGTGCTGACAGCTCAGAGTCTGGAGCCTGCTTCGGATTCTGTGTCCCCCCCTCTCTCTCTGCCCCTGCCCTGCTCTCTCTCTCTCTCTCAAAAATAAAATAAACATTAAATCATCTTTAAAAAATACAGAGACCATCCTTTCCCAGTGAGTGTTCTTGACTCCCTCGTCAAATATTAGTTGGCCATGTATGCACGGGTTTATTTCTGGGCTCTCCTGTTCTGTTGGTCTGTGTGTCTGTTTCTGTGCCAGTCCCATACTGTGTTGATTATTATAGCTTTTTAATATAGTTTGAAACCAGGAAGTGTGATGCCTCCATCTTTTTCTTTCTTTCAAAAAAAAATTTTTTTTAACGTTTATTTATTTTTGAGACAGAGAGAGACAGAACATGAACAGGGGAGGGGCAGAGAGAGAGGGAGACACAGAATCGGAAACAGGCCCCAGACTCTGAGCCATCAGCCCAGAGCCTGACGCGGGGCTCGAACTCATGGACCGCAAGATCATGACTTGAGCCGAAGATGGACACTTGACCGACCAAGCCACCCAGGTGCCCCTCCATCTTTTTCTTTCTTGAGATTGCTTTGGTTTTTGAGGTTCCATAGGGATTTTAGGATTGTTTTTTTTCTTTTTCTGTGAAAAATGCCATAGGAGTTTGGATAGGGATTACATTGAATCTGTAAATCACTTTGAGTAGTATGGACATTTAATAATATTAATTTTTCTAATTCATGAACACAGGGCCTTTCCATTTCTTCAAGTCTTCTTCAATTTCTTTCATCAAAGTCTTATACATAGTTTTCAATGTTTATATCTTCTATCACTTTGGTTCAATTAATTCCTAAGTATTTTATTCTTTTGATTTAATCATAAGTGGGATTTTTTTTTCTTAATTTCTTTGTTGGTTAGTTTATTGTTAGTGTCTAGAAATACAACTGATTTTTATATGTTGATTTTGTATTCTGCAACTTCATCTAATTTGTTTATTCTAACAAATTTTTAGTGGAATCTTTAGGACTTTCTATATGGAAGAGCATGTTATCTGCAAACAGAGGCAACTTCCTTTCCAAATTTTATGCCTTTTATTTCTTTTTCTTGCCTAACTGCTCTGGATAACACTGCTAATACTGCACTGAATAGAATTGGTAAGGGTGGGTACCCTTGTCTTTTTCCTGATCTTAGAAGAAAAGCTTTCTTTCAATCTTTCACTGTTAAATAAGTGTTAGCTGTGGACTTGTCATATATAACCTTTATTATGTTGAGGTACATTTCTTCTACACTTAAATGTTGAGAGTTTTTATCATGAACGGATATTGAATTTTATCAAATGCTTTTTTTGCATCGAGATAATAATACTATGATTTTTATCCCTCATTCTGTTAATGTGATGTATCACATTTATTGCTTTGCATATATTGAGCCATCCTTGCATCCGTCCCAGGGATCCACATACAAGTGAATAAAATTGGACCCTTATCTTACACCATACACAAGACTTAACTTGAAATTAATTAAAGATTTAAATGTAATACCTGAAATCATAAAACTCCTAGAAGAAACCATAGGGAAAAACCTCCTTGACATTAGTCTTGGCAGTGATTTTTTTGGATATGACACCAAAAGCACAGGCAACAAAAGCAAAAATAAACATCAAACCAAAAAGCTTCTGTATAGCAAAAGAACTAATCAACAAAATAAGAGGCAACCTAGAGAATAGGGGAAAATATTTATAAACTGCAGATCTGATAAGGGGTTATTATATAAAATATATAAAAATTCATACGGTTCAATAACAGAAAACAAATGATTCAATTAAAAAGCGGGCAGGGGTGCTTGGGTGGCTTAGTCAGTTAAGCATCCGACTTCAACTCAGGTCATGATCTCACAGTTCATAGCTTTGAGCCCCACATTGGGTTCTGTGCTGACAGCTCAGAGACTGGAACCTACTTTGGATTCTGTGTCTCCCTCTCTGTCCCTCCCCTGATCATGCTCTGTCTCTCTCTCTCTCAAAAATAAATATGCGTTTAAAAAAATTTTTTTAATAAAAAATAGAATAAAATAAAATAAAACAAAAAGTGGGCAAAAGGCCTGAATAGGCATTTTTCCAAAAGAAAAACATATAGATGGCCAATAGGTACATGAAAAGATGCTCACCATCACTAATTATCAGGGAAATGCAAATTACAACCACAATGAGATGTCACTTCACACTGGTTAGGATGACTGTTATCAAAAAGACAAAAAGTAGTAACAAGTGTTGGTGAGGATGTGAAGAAAAGGGAACCCATTATACATTATTTGTTGGGAAGCAAATTGGTACAGCCAATTTGGAAAACAGTATAGAGTATCTTCAAGAAATTAAAAATAGAATTACCATATGATCCAGCAATTTCACTTCTGGTTATATATTCAAAGGAGATGAAATCAGTCTCACGAAGAGATATTTTTATTCCCATGTTCATTGCAGCATTATTCACAGTAGCCAAGATATGGAAACAACCTGTGTTTGTTAGCAGATGAATGCATAAAGAAAATGTGATACATAACACCCAAAAAACAAATAATCCAATGAAGAAATATGCAGAAGACATGAAGAGACATTTCTCCAAAGAATACATCCAGACGGCCAACAGACACATGAAATAATGCTCAACGTCACTCATCATCAGGGAAATACAGATCAAAGCCACACTGAGATACCATCTCACACTGGTCAGAGTGGCTAAAATGAACAAATCAGGAGACTATAAATGCTGGTGAGGTTGTGGAGAAATGGGAACCCTCTTGCACTGTCGGTGGGAATGCAAACTGGTGCAGCCACTCTGGAAAACAGTGTGGAGATTTCTCAAAAAATTAAAAATAGAACTACCTTATGGCCCTGCAATAGCACTGCTAGGAATTTACCCAAGGGATACAGGAATGCTTATGCCTAGGGGCACTTGTACCCCAATGTTTATAGCAGCACTTTCAGCAATAGCCAAATTATGGGAAAGAGCTTAAATGTCCATCAACTGATGAATGGATAAAGAAGATGTGGTTTATATATACAATGGAATACTACTTGGCAATGAGAAGCCATGAAATCTGGCCCTTTGCAGCAATGTGGATGAAACTGGAGGGTGTTATGCTGAGTGAAGTAAGTCAGTCAGAGAAAGACAGATACCATATGTTTTCACTCATGTGGATCTTGAGAAACTTAACAGAAGACCATGGGGGAGGGGAAGGGGGAAAAAAGTTACAGAGAGGGAGGGAGGCAAACCATTAGAGACTCTTAAATACAGAGAACAAACTGAGGGTTAATGGGGGGTGGGGGAGAGGGGAAAGTGGGTGATGGGCATTGAGAAGAGCACTTGTTGGGATGAGCAGTAGGTGTTGTATGGAAACCAATTTGACAATAGATTATATTTAAAGAAAGAATAAAATGTGATATATACATAATGAAATATTGTTCAATCATAGAAAAGAAGGAAATTTTGCCATTTAGGACAACATGGATGAAACTGGAGAGTAGTATTCTAAGTGAAATAAGCCAGACACAGAAAGAGAAATACTGTATGATCTCATTTATATGTGGAATTAAAAAAAAATTAAAATTAAAATGAACTCAGAACCAGAGGATGGAGTAGTTAGTCGCCAGCGGTTGAGTGGTGGGGGAAATGGGGAGGTATTTGTCAAAGGATGTAAACTTCCAGTTATAAGATGAATAAGTTCTAGGGATCCAATGTACCTCATGGTGACAATAGTTAATAATAATGTATCGCTAAGAGAGTAAATCTTAAGTGTTCCTATCACACATACACATGCACACACATGCATACACATTCAAATGGTACTATGAGAGGTGATGGATGTGTTAATTAACTTAGTTGTGGCAATCATTCATAATGTATACATATTAAATCATATTGTACACCTTAAATATACACAATTTTATTTGTCAACTATACCTCAATAAACCTGGGAGAAAAATTATATCCCAGGAAGCCCTGAGTATATAACCTTTGGAAAATAGTTCCTTTCTACATGGACTCAAATCTGGGAGTGCTCCTGATGGCCAGCTGTGAGCCCTCGTTTTCTGTCCACAGTTTCAGAAGACTTCAGCAGGCCAACCACTCAGGTGACTTTTAGAATGTATCTAACCAAGAAGAGGTGAGTATTGCACAGGAGAGTAACTTAAAGCCAGCCATTACTTGGGTTACATCTTATTTCTGCTAATGAGCTCTGTCATCTTGGGTTAGATGCTCTCTGAATCTCTAAGTTACCATCTGTAAAACAGGGATACTCATACCTCCTTTAGAGTATCATGGTGATGATTAGATAATGCAGTATACTTTTATAAGAAAACACATTTAAAAAAGCATACATAAAGTTCTTGCACGGTAAGTTTTATTTAGAGAGATGTTATGTAAATGGAGGATAGGAAACAATATCAGTGATGGGTAAAACACCATGCCGAAGAAGGGTACAAAACTGAGAGTCAGATCAAGTTCTCTGCCAGTGATTTGTTTTATGACCTTACTTTGACTCTGAGTCTTGGTTTTCCCCATTTATAACATGATTGCTAATATACTATTAAAAATTTAAAATTTGTTTTTCAATTTGTTTTTATGTCGAGCAGATTTCATGGTGAACAAGGCCAAGGGAAGCAGGGTTAGATTTCTGTCCTCAACTACACCAAACTTGTTTCCAAGATTGTTGTGATTTCTCTGATCATTTACATTCCTCTGGTTAAGGCTTATGCTCTGCCTGACTCTCTGGTCACATGGGGCTATCTCTCAGCTTCTCTTTATTCTAGGTTCCTCATTGAGGAGGAATCATTTCCAGGAACAGATACTAGAATTGGTGGGGAAACTAATGGCTTTTATCCGGAACCATGAATAACAGGCTGATAGATACACTTCTCCCTGTGCCTTTCTGCACAGGGCACCGATTGGCTACAGGATAGAGAGGCAAATCTAGCCTACAGATGTAAAATTATTGGTCTGGCATGGTGCTTTTTATATTTTAAATAGTATGGCATTAGGTGAGGCACATACTCTCCCAATTTATTGTGGCACTGCCGTATCAGTGTTTTGTATCACTCCAGTCCACACATCTCTATACCTGCTTGGCCACTGTAGGCAATGGAAGTTCATGACCCATCGTGCTTTAGACGTAGATGTGCTCATCTATTCTATTTTTTTTTTCAACGTTTATTTATTTTTTTTTGGGGGGGGACAGAGAGAGACAGAGCATGAACGGGGGAGGGGCAGAGAGAGAGGGAGACACAGAATCGGAAACAGGCTCCAGGCTCTGAGCCATCAGCCCAGAGCCCGACGCGGGGCTCGAACTCACGGACCGCGAGATCGTGACCTGGCTGAAGTCGGACGCTTAACCGACTGCGCCACCCAGGCTCCCCTGTGCTCATCTAGTCTAGTGCTCATCTAGAATATTGGAATATTCTAACTCCAGTCTAATCACAAATAAAATATGATGCTGCAGAAGATGGATGGTAGGACAGCTCTGTGGATCATTTGTGTTTCTACTATGGTTCCAGTGTCACAGGCTCCAACTATATTTTATTTATTTTCTCCCTTAGGTAGAGGATCCTGGACTGGATAGAAAGTGTTCTTTGCTCCTTACATTAGCTCCTGCCTATTTAGAGTTGTATTCCTGAGTTTAGGGGACTCTGAGAGTAACTAGATGAATCCAGGTGCCCTCGTATGATTTTGGTGGTCTTGTGCTATTTGAAGTCTCTTCAGATTCTTTCTTGGGTTATCTCACCTCTAAACAGTGGATTGCTGAGAAGTTAAATTTTATCATTCTTTAGGCAAATATGGGCTGGGGCTTAATTTGACAAGTGCATTAGAGTAAATAAAAACTAAGCTGAAATACTCTCTATTTCCTGATGAGAAGAAATAGTCTATGAAGCCTCTATTCAGATTAAAATATTCCTATGAACTGCTTATCACCTCAGTAACAGTTCTTGTAGGATTTAATAAACAGTTTACCTGTTACATCTTCAGAGAAACTTCCTCTCTTAATTTCTATGACAAAGCATTTGTATATTCTAAGACCCATTTTTCATTACTGTTTTTCTCTGTATAAGAACCAATTTCTCCTTTTAGTCTATCAGCTCCTTAATTAAAGCCTAATACCATGCTATCATGTCCAACAGAGGGCAAAGACACACAGGAGGCACTCAATAACTGTTTGGTGGATGACTGAACATATAGTTTGAAACTTGGGAAGGGAGGATTGTGTTGCAGTTTTAAAAAATAATACATTTTTTACAAAAAAGGCTTAGAAAACACAGAGACGAATAGAAAACATAAGTTGTCTATACTCCCATTGTTGACATTGTAAATACTTCACTATACCTTTTTTTGTAGTTTAAGACATATTTAGACAACATATTGCGCCATGACATTGAAATAATACTGGAATCCAAGTGTGCATCATGCTTTATTTTTGCTCCTTGTTATGTATTGTGAGCATTTTCCCAGTCATTAAGTACTATTCCAAAATACTATTTTGATTGGCTACAGAGTATCTCAGTGATGACTAGAAATAATGTACTCATGGGCATTGGACTGGTGTTGATAATGGGCTACTGCAAACACTACTTTGATGGACTTCCTTTTACAAAAGATAGGGTATATATTTTGATACATTCTTAGAAGTAAAATTATTATGCCAAAAGTTATGAATATTTTTGAGGCTTTTGATACACATGTCTACAATACTCTTTTATTTTCTCCATACTTGCCCCAAGCAATAATTTTTCAGATAGCACTGTATTTACGATAGTAGTAAAGGAAAGGACCAATTTACAAGCAGCAGTAGCAGCAGCAATAATAATTACAAGAAAGATAGTAATAATGGCATTTCTATAAGTTACAGTTTAGAAAGCACTTCTCACTTGTCTCCTTTTGTACTTAAGACTTATTTCCTTTTGTACTCAAGGAGATATTATTTCCATTTTACAAACGAAAGAACTAAAGCTTGAGAAGATTAAATGGTTTGTTCAAGGTCTTACACCTCAGCAGGAGTGTTACACGTCCTTTTGACCACAGCAAGAGGGCTAGATACAAAAATGAACAGCAGGGTAAATTTTGAAGGTTCTCATCACAAGACAAAATTTTGTCTCTGACTGTGGGTAACCATGGATGTTAACTATATTTATTGTGGTGATCATTTCACAGTATATGCAAAATAGTGAGTCATTATGCTTATACGTGTGAAATTACTATAATGTTATAATAACATGTCAATTCTATCTCAATTAAAAAAGAATAGGAGATGGTGAAATGGAAGGACAAATACAATGCATGTGATAAAAACAAGCTTTGAAGATTGGAAATATAACCTCAAAGGAGAGAGTGCAATATTTTGTGAGAAAAAAACTATTGGAGCTGGAGGTATAAATGAAAATTTCAGGAACATTTCATAAAGAGTGGTTCCTTAAGCTCTTATACTTCAGAAATACTTTCCTAAAATACCCTGATCAGCTTGTACTTCTATGGGCCCCCAAATGTTTATGGTTGGAGATAATGAATATTCTGGGCTGGAGATGATTTTATCAGAGAGGGAAGGATATTTAGAACTTGTTTTAAATGCCCAGACAATGTCGGTGCTGGAAGGGACTTCAGAGATCATCTTCTCTAACTCTATCATACAAACCACATCTCATAGAGGAGAATTAATTCATTCAAGATCCCACAGAGCTTCCATGTCATGGTTGAGGCCAAACCTGAGAAATGCAGTAGGATCTGAACAGAGTACAGAGAAGAAACCAGTTTAAGATAAAGCAAAACAAATTTAAAGTTCTGAACCAAAGGAGGTCTTAATTCATTTAGCATAGTTTGCGTATTCCTGTTGTTTCACATTTAAATGCAGTTCCAGTTCACACATAAAGCAAAGAAACATTTATGTAACTCAGTCAAGTAAGCTTTTCTGTTTTCTTTATTTGTGTTCTTACATTTTGTTTGTTTGTTGTTTTTTTTTTTACGTTTCACTAAGTACCTTTATTTAATAGGATCATATGAGTCATACAAATAAGAAAGTAGAATCATGCAGTATAAGGCACCTTAGTAAAGTGCAACTAACCAGACCTGTTGATTTTCAAAATCACTTGGGGAACTTTTGAATATGCAGATTCGCGGAGCCCCATCCCACAGAGTCTATTCAGTAGATCAGGTGAACTTCACTACATCCTTCCAAACTTGCTTAAAAACAAGGAGTATGCAAGCATTTTCAGTTTTAACTGAATCCCGGCAAGTAAGACTGAATTCTCAAGAAGACTTGAGATACAACACAGAAAGATTTTTTTTGACATGTCAAAGCCAAGTGATCATTCCTGCTTAAAAACTAAATTGGGGCAGTAACTTCTCAATGTCTGTTCAAAATGACCCTATACTGAGAAATGCCTGAAAAAGTAACTTAGGGAGGCAGTAATAGTCAATAAATGGATTTTCTGTTGTGTAAATGTTTATACAGATGTTGTAAGTGAGACTTTTCAAAAAAAAAAAACCCATAGGTTGCTGACAGGGGACAACTTTGCATATGTGTGTTAACAGGAGAATGTGCTGTGTTTCAAATGAATGGGGAAGCGGGTCTAAATGACTTTCAGATTAGCTGGAACAGATGGAAGGGTCACAGTTGAACAACTTGACACACCAGCATAAAGGCAACGTTGAAGTGGAGTTCATTGCCTCTGACAGATACTGTCAATCAACCCAGGCGCTCTCAGTTAACCAACAGCCTGGATCTTCAAAGATTTAAAAAAGAATTTCTTAAAAAAAAAAGTATTTTGAGGCAAGAACTGGAGTTGATCTGATTTTTGTGGGCTTTTTGTGTGCGTGTGTGTGTGTCTTTTTTAAGAAACAGAATAACAGATTATGTATAGACATTTTTGAAACGAATGGGCTATTAACTTGGCATTTAGGAGCTTTCACTAATAAATCGTTTTGTAAATTTAGTCTACATTATGGCTTCTGAGGCTTCTATCATCACACTAATTAGAACACAGTATAGAATACCAGAATAAAAGAAATGTAATTTTTAAAAACTATTCCACTTCAGTCTTGATCACCTTTTATCAGAACAATATATGCAAGCAAGGATTAGAATGTATTATATTTAGGTCATTCTTTTTCTAGGTCTAACTTTGTAACTTAATATGTGTTCTTTTGCATGTGGCCCAAAGAGTAAAAAATAATTAACCGGATGGTCTTTGTTGTGAGCTACTCCCCAAGACTAAGATGGAGCATGGGTGGTAGCCTTGCCCCCTTCAGGCCACTAGGGGACCCTCGCGGAGTCGGAGGCCCTTCCAGACCATCAGCCTTACATGGGTATTCTGCAGATAGCTACCATTCTCTTTTCTGCCTCAACACAGCAGATGAATCCAAATAAACACACTGGTCCCTACAAGCTTCTATGCATGTTGTTAGAAGGTTGGGGTCCTAGAAAGTTCAGCAAGGACTTGCACTTCTCCCTCAGGGAGGGACTCTGATCTTGATCATTGGCTGACTGTAGGCCCTAATAGTCTGAGAGTACCCATGGGAGGTGATGCCAATTATTAGAAGATTGCTGGTGGTATTTCAGTGGAAATGGTGGTGTTTTATATCCTAAAGACGTTTTCGTAGGACCATGGGCTGTGGCCCAAAGCTCTGAAGGTTGGAAAACCATGCCCTTAACTCTGTGTTTACCCATGTCACAGCATCACCATTTCCCCCATCTTAGAAAACCTAGCTCCCTCACAGTTTATAAGAGGCAGCCCAAAGAACTGTGTGAATCCAGCCTGGTCACAAGTACTTAGACGGATGTAGATACCTGGCCTAAGATTAGCCATTTAGGGTTTCTCTCCTGCAAGTTCGAAATTTAGGTGGAGATTGAGCCAGTAGTCAGTGCAGGTCATTGGAGCTGCAGGCACATGGGATTTGGGGAGAATATAAACTAAAAGCTTGACAGAGGAAACTAATTTATAGAGAAAGAGTAGATGAGATATGGACAAAGAAGCCAAGGTAGAAATCCACATGGCTTCAGGTAAGGGGAAAGAGTGGATATTTTTTCTGTTCTCCTAAGACCCTGCTATACTTCAGCAGCTTGGTTGTGGGAAACTCCCCTTTATCCTCACACTAAACTCACTTTTACTTAAACTAATTTGGTGGGGTTTCTGTTCTTTACAAGCAAATACTGTGGCTAGAGCACTATGAAATTTCTGTGTTTTAATTTAATTTAAAACATTTATTGAGCACCTACTATGTAACTGGCATTGTGGATACAATAATGAATGAAAAAGGCAGGGGAGACCCTCTGTAGGGGTTTACAGTTCATGTCCACGTCTTGTATTTCCCTTCGCTGCCTCCTTCACCTCCTCCAAGCCACTCATGGAGCATCTGCTGATGAGCACAGGGAAATAAGCTCCAGTCTTCCTCTTCTCCAATCTTTCTTCCCTTTTCCCTTTGTTTCTTTGGTAAATTGCCCTTTAGGTGTCAACATGCACTTGATGTGAGCCACTATAAGGTGGACTTTTTTCTCTTTGTTCTCTGCCTTCCCATCTTACAACCTCCTTCTCCATGTCCAGTTTTCTAGGTCCCTGCTAAGGAATAACTGTGCATTAAGAGGAGGGAAAAATGAGGCACCTGGGTGGCTCAGTCAGTTGAGTGTCTGACTTGGGCTCAGGTCATGATCTCATGGTCCCTGAGTTCGAGCCCCATGTCAGGCTCTGTGCTGACAGCTCAGAACCTGGAGCCTGCTTCAGACTCTGTCTCCATCTCTCTCTGCCCCTCCCCTACTTGTGCTCTGTCTCTCTCTCAAAAATAAATAAACATTAAAAAAAAAAAAGAATCTGGCAATTAGGGCAGGTCCTCGTAGAACAGCTCTGTCTATGATTCATGTGGTATCAGTGGGGGTAACTTAGCTCAGAACTGGAAGATTCATTTTCAAATGGCTCATTTGCTTGGCTGGCAAGTTGATGCTGGTTGTCAGGTGGGAGTGCATCTGGGGCTATAGGCTGGAGCCGTCCGTGTTCCTCGGCATGGGCCTGTCTGCTAACTGCTTCAACTTCCTTACAACATGGAGTTGGGTTCCAAGAGCAAGTATCCCAAGAGGACAAGACACTTTTACGACCTAGCCTTGGAATTCACGTAGTGTCATTTCCATTGTACAGTATTGGTAACAGCAGTCACCAAGACCCACCCATACTGAGGGGGAGAGGACATAGATTTCACCTTTCAACTGAAAACAGCAAGGTTCTAGAAGAGTATATGGTATAGGAGATGTTACCATGTCCCTCTTTGGAAAATACAGTCTCAGTATCTCAGCCACTATATCTCACCTAGATAAATATGCATCTAATTGGGCCCCATTTTAAGCAGAGCTCATCCAAGAAAACAGAAGGCCCCCCAAACTAGTGCAAGTTGAAGGGAGATTATAATGAGGCAAGGAAATCTCACAGTAACAAAATATAGGAAGTACAGCTCAGCCCCAGAGGAACTGGAAATTGATCAGATAGCTGTCTTTCTATCTCCTTCTCCTTTAGGAGATACATGATCTCTGACACAACTTCTCCCTGGGCATTTGGTTCAAAATCCCACAGACTGCATTGTCAGCATTCATGCGGTTGGAGATGGATGCCCAGCAAACTCCGTATAAACTTGTCACACAAGTGCCGACATTTCTCTAATGTCTCTGTGTCTCTTGGTCAAAATATAGAAGTGATTCAGCCTAATCTATGGATTGATGCCCTGGTTCAGATGTCGAGCCAGCCCCATTCCCATCAGCTGTGGCACGGGAGGGATGTCACATTATATATGAACTTGACTTCCCGGCAGGGGTGTGGAAAGAGACACTGCCAAAGAAAGAAACATGGTGGTGAGGTGTGAAGAGTTAGGGAATGAAGTGGTTAAGATCACCATCTTTTTGTGAGGATTATGTTATCTGATATAAGTAGGGCTTTTGTGAGAGCAATCATATAATAATGGCATATTTTAGGGGTAGATAATGCTCAGTAAATATTTGGTATTTTTGGTTTGTATTAGGGAACCATTGTCCAAACATTGTCACTCCACTATCTTTTCCTCGAAGAATAAATACATCTGTGTTTTAGACACTCTGACTGAGACAATACATGCAATATTTTGGGACAAAATTATACTTGGAATCAATGCTGAATGATTGCCATAAAAAACAGTTCAGTATTAGTACTGAAAACAACTGCAAAGGTAGAAAAGATAATTAATAAAGGCATGCACACTCTCTTGTCTGGAGTATGCTCATGGTAAAAGAAAATCCTTAATAAAGTAAATAGTAGAAGTTATATTGATAAGAAGTTTAATTCACAGGAGAGAATCAATAGAACTTTTATGGGTCAACTAATGAAGTATCAAAAATATGTAAAGCCAAAATTGTGTGAAATATAAAGAGAAATCGACAGAGACAAAATTATTGTGAAAGATGTTATCATTATCCAATATCAAGTAGACAGAAAGGACAGTTTGCAGAATGTAATTAGAAAAATGTATATAACAGAGCTTGTTAAGCAGTCATGGATCACTCATATAAAACATTGAAAATATGTTAGTCCACAATGAAAGCCTCAGCATGTTCTAAGAACATTAAATGCCCTCTGTAATTGAAACAAAATTTAAGTATACAATTTAAAATACTCTTCTGAGGGTGCATGGGTGGCTCAGTTGGTTAAGCATCCGGCTTCGGCTCAGGTCATGATCACGCTGTTCATGGGTTCGAGCTCTGTGTCAAGCTCTGTGCTGACAACTCAGAGCCTGGAGCCTGCTTCAGATACAGTGTCTCCCTCTCTCTCTGTCCCTCTCCCACTCTGTCTCTCTCTCTCTCTTTCTCTTTCTCTCTCTCAAAAATAAATAAACATAAAAAATAAAATAAAATAAAATACTCTTCTAAACAACCAGTGGGTGAAAGAAAAAAAAAATCAAAACTTTAACAATTGTTTAGGAAGTGGCATAAGTGAAAACACTGAATATCAGACACTATCAGATGCAGAAAAGCTGTATCTGCAGCAACACTGATGAGCTTAGAGGTATCAGCTTTTAAATATAACTAATAATTAAATGGAACATTATGTTTAAGAATAAATGAAAGATTGGGGCACCTGGCTGTCTCAGTTGGTTAAGAATCTGACTTCGGCTCAGGTCATGATCTCACAGTTCATGGGTTCGAACCCTGCATCAGGTTCTGTGCTAGCAACTCAGAGCCTGGAGACTTCTTTGGATTCTGTGTCTCCCTCTCTCTCTGCCCCTTCCCAACTCACACTCTGTCTCTCTCTGTCTCTCAAAAATAAATAAACATTAAAAAAATTATATTAAGAAAATAAGTGAAAGGTTATATACACAACAGAATTGCTCTCACAAAAACTTGTATGTGAATATTCATAGTAGCAATATTCATAATTGCTAAAAAAATGGTAACAATCCAAAAGTCCATCAATTGATGTATGAATAAATAAAATGTGGTATATTCACATAATGGAATATTACTTGGTCAGGAAAAGAATGAAGTACTAAATACATGTTACAATGTGGATGAGCCTTGAAAACATTATGCTGAGTGAAAGATGCAAGACACAAAGGGTCATATGTTGGATGATTCCATTTATAGGAAATGTACAAAAAGATAAGCCTATGGAGACGGATAGTATATTAATGGTTGCCAGGGGCTGGGGCAGTGAGGAATGCAGAGTGACTAATAGGTATGAGGTTTCTTTGGGGAATGATAAAAAATTTCTAGAATTAGATAGAAGTGATGGTTGCACAACATCATGAATATAGTAAAAATCACTGAATTGTTCACTTTAAAAGGGTAAATTTTCAGAGTACGGGTCTTCTACTTTCTTTGTTAAGTTTATTCCTAGGTATTTTATTCTTTCTGATGCAATCATAATTAGGATTGTTTTCTTAATTTCTCTTTCTGCTAGTTTATTATTAGTATATAAAAATGCAACAGCTTTCTATGTATGGATTTTGTATCCTGCGACCTTACTGAATTCATTTATCGGTTCTAGCAGTTTTTTGGTAGAGTTTTGGGTTTTCTGTATATAGTATCATGTGATCTGCAAATAATGAAAGTTTTATTTCTTCCTTACTGATTTGAATGCCTTTTATTTCTCCTCCTCCTCCTTGTCTGATTGCTGTGGCTAGGACTTCCAGTACTATGTTGAATAAGAGTGGTAAGAGGGGGCATCCTTATCTTGGTCCTTATCTTAGAGGAAAAACTTTCAGTTTTTCCCTATTGAGCATGATGTTGGCAGCAGGTTTTTCAGATATGGCCTTTATTATGTTGAGGATGTTTCCTCTAAACCTACTTTGTTGAGAGTTTTATCATGAATGGATGTTGTACATTGTCAAATGCTTTTTCTGAATCTATTGTGATAACCATATGGTTTTTATCCTGTTTCTTGTTAATATGGTGTATCACTTTGATTGATTTGTGAATATTGAACCACCCTTACAACCCTGGAATAAATTGCACTTGGTCATGGTGAGTGATTTTTAAATGTATTGTTGGATTCAGCTTCCTAATATTTTGTTGAGGATTTCTTTATCTGTGTTCATCAGTGATATTGACCTGTAGTTTTCTTTTTTTGTAGTGTCTTTATCTTATCTGGTTTTGGTATAAGGGTAATTCTAGCCTTGTAGAATGAATTTGGAAGCTGTCATTCATCTTTTTTTTTTTTTCTTTTTGGAATAGTTTGAGAAGAAAATATAAAACTATATAAAGAACTATCACTTCTCAGCCTTTTGGCTAAGATCAAGTGTAAAACTATATAAAGAACTTACACAACTTAACACCAAAAAAATAAGCCATCTGATTAAAAAATGGGCAGGGAACCCGAATAGACATTTTTCCAAAGAAGACATACAAGTGACCAAAAGACACATGAAAAGATACTCAACATCACTAATAATCAGGGAAATGCAAATCAAAAGCGCAATGAGATAGCACCTTACAGCTGTCAGAATAGCTAGACTCAAAAGACAAGAAATAACAAGTGTTGGCAAAGATGTAGAGAAAAAGGAACCGTTATGCATTGCTGGTGGGAATGCAAACTGAGGCAGCCACTATGGAAAACAGTATGGAGCTTCCTCAAAAAATTAAAAAAGAATTACAATGTGATTCAGTAATTCCACTACTGGGTATTTATCCAAAGGAAACAAAAACACTAATTTGAAAAGATATATGCATTCCTATGTTTATTGCAACATTATTTACAATCATGAAGATATGGAAGCAACCCAAATATTTATCATTAGATGAATGGATAAAGAAGATGTGGTGTATGTATATATATATAATAGAATATTATTCAGCCATAAAAAAAGAACGAGATCTTGCCATTTGCAAGAACATGGATGGACCTAAGGCGTGTTATGCTAAGTGAAATAACTCAGAGAAAGACAAACACCATATGATTTCACTCATATGTAGAATTTACGAAACAAAACAAAGGAACAAAGGAAAAAGAGACAGACTCTTAAATACAGAGAGTGAACTGGTGGTTGCCAGAGGGGAGATGAGTGGTGGAAAAAAGCAGGGAGGTGAATTTCATGGCATGTGAATTATATCTCAGTAACAAAATATGCAGAGAAGGAGAAGAAGAGAAGGAGGAGGAGAAAAGGAAGCAGCATTCAGACATGAGAGCAAAGGAAGGCACACTGGCTGTCAAGCTCCCATCTCTCAGCTCCACACTCATCCTGCTATACCCTGCTCTGTGATGCTGGGCCTGGATTCTGGAAACTACATTCCTCTTCTGCTAGTGGATACCTCGTAGGAGGAATTGGAGAGAGATTGGAAAGCTGGAGGAGGAGGAAGTGATGTGCTTCTGCTGTTGCTTGCTGCTTCTCTATCGTCTCACAATGTTTCTTCAGCATGGAGGCTACATTGGGTCCGGTTTCCTGCTTCTGTCCACCCTCCCAGAGCCAGCCTCATCATGACGCCTCAAAGATCCTTGTAGCCTCAGATAACTGCCCCTCCTCAGAGACCAGCTCCCAACTTTCCAGGGTTCTCTCCTCTAAGACTCCAGTTTCTAAAACCTCAAACTCCGCCTTTGCTCCCCTGGGGACTGGCAGCTGCTGTTTGTATTTACTGGCTCTGTGCCACCTCAGAGGCCCCTCTACCTTGTAAGTCTTTGCATACTTAAATAAGTATAACTGATTCCTTATGATCCATTTTCTCTGTTCACATACTGTTGTGGTTTCTATTTTCCTGATAGGATACTAGATGATACAGAAGGAAATAATGCAGATAAGAAAAGAAGTCACTGAATTAGAGAAGAGAGAGACTGAATTTACAGCTATCATGCAGTAGTTCTTGGATAAAATCAATAAAAAAGACAAGCCTCAGGAAAATCATGAGAGAGAGAGTAAAAATACATATGTTTCAAAGCACAGGAAAATATAAAGTGGTGTCCAATTTTAGTTTTTGAAGCAAACAAAGTGTTAATATATACAAATTTATCCCACAAGAAAAATACAGCTGGAATTTCCCAATGGTATTATAGGCAACACACTTCCACATTATGAACACTGTTCCAGTAATACGTGTGACCTGAAAAATGTGTCCTGTGGTCAGATAAATGTGGGAAATTCTCAGATCTTTGCCTTGGAGATTCACAATGCATGTTTGCATATTAAAGGCTCTGGGATTCCTGCTGTAAAGACACCCTGCTAAAGGCCTTTCCCCAAATGTTTTCCAAATGTATTTGATGTTCTGCAGATATTCCAAAGCACCAACATGGAAACGCTGCTATGGATCTTCTCATTTGTGAATATGGGTGGGAAAAAATGCTATTACAAATACTGAATTCAGTAGTACCTTTTGACCAAGTAAGATGTATAACAGGAATCAAGAACAGTCTGCTCTAATATATAAGTAGAAGTTATTATGGCAAAACAAAAAATATCATTATCTCGATCAATGAATGTTGAAAAGGCGCTTGATAAAATTCAGGACTAATTTCTGATTAAAATTTCTGGTCAGAATACTAAGAATAGATTAATACTTTAATCTAATTTTTAAAATGTATATCAAGTCAACTGTCATTTATCACATTCTGAGTCAGATTAATGATAAAATAACTTTATTTTAATATTGAGTTAAAAGCAAAACTTAAAATAACTCAAATATTGTACAATAAAAGAATCAGTAAATAAATTATGGCATGGCCACACAATGTAATTTTTTGCAATTATTATCATTTTTATAAATTGTGGTAAAATATATATAACCTTAAAATGGACTATTTTAACCATTTTAAGATGTATAATTCAATGCCACTTATTACGTTCACAGTGTTGTGCCATCATTTCCATCATCTAGTTCTGGAGTATTTTCATTATCCTAAAAGGAAACTCCCTACCTGTTAAACATATCACCCCAGCCCTTCTTCCCCAAGCTTCTGGCAACCACTAATTTACTTTCTTCTCTGTGGATTTCCCTATTCTGGGCATTTCATACATATAGAATCATACAATATGTGGCTTTTGTGCCTGGCTTCTTTCTTTTACTTAATATAATGTTTTCAAGATTTATTAATGTATCATGTATATGCATTTCATTCCTTTTTATGGATGAATAATATTCCATTGATGGCTATAACACATTTTGTTTATTGATTCATCAGTTGATGGATATTTGAGTTATTTATACTTTTAGCTGTGTGAATAGTGCTGCCATGAACATTTGTGTACAAGTTTTTGTTTAAATAAATATGTTTTTGGACTAAATAAGATGATATAGAAAAATTAAAGTATTACATAAAGTGATAAAAGGCCTATAACACTATAATTACAGTAGAATTCAATTTTATATTCTACTATATAAAGACTAGATGCATAGAAAAATCTCCAAAATAGTCACAGTAATTGTCACTGAATCACAAATCTATGGATGATTTTTATTTGATGTATCTTTTTACATTTTTCAAATTTTCTACAATAAATATATTTTGCTACAGGGAAAACCAATTCACTTAACAGCTTGTTTAAGCAACTTATTTAAGGAACAGTGCTTGGGAAATGAGAAAATGGAGGTAGTGTCACCTGTTCTTTTGGGCACCATGTCTGGGACAGGAGATGATAGGTGATGTGGCACTAGTGAAGGATAAAGAATTGCAGGATTTTTAAAAAGATGGGTGATTTGAACACATTTGTAATCTGCACAGAAGGACTCGGCAAAGAATGAAAGGGTAATGATGTAGGAGACAGAGGAAGAAAGAAGTCCTGATCTTAGGCAAATCAGAAAAGGGGGGGATCAAGGTTAGAGATGAAAAGACCGGCATTAAAGTACAGGAAAATAAACATTTTCCTCTTAGATTCGAAGATTTTTAGGTGAGAGTGCAGGTAGGTAGGAATTGGGTGTATGTGTACAGAGAAAAGTTGGAGAGATTTCACACCTAATAGACTTAACTATTCATGAAAATGGTGATGTCAGATGCTGGAAAGAGTGGGACGGACTGTGCTTGAGGAAGAAAAATAAAAGCTTGGAATGTGCAACGTGGGCAACCAGGGACGTCCAGGTTTCTGCAGTATTCAGTCTGTTGTTTATTGCCTTCGCTGCATTCTAAAGTTCATTAGTCATACTTTCTTCATTTGAGAAAACTTGCCTGTACATACATTCTTTTCTTTTTGTTGCAGGTTTCATCCTGTATTATAGATGCAGTAGCTTCTAGAGCTTACTGACAGTACAAGCTGGAGTGGTTTCTGTAGTTCTCCTTTGTTTCTTAGGGCTCCACATTTTCTCGTCCCTTTATTGGCCCTTTCTTTTGAATTGCTGAATGTTCCTGTGTACGCAAGGAAGTCTCTCCTTTTGCTCATGTTTATAGTGGAAAGTATTTGTCCAGTATTGAACGTTCTGTGAAGAATTATGTGTGACCTTTATATAGCTCTTTAAGCTCAGATGAAGGGGAAAGTGCACACTTCAGAGTTACTATAGTTTTACTCTTTGAATCAGTTAGAATTAGGTTGGGCTGTATTAGAGATATGAAATAACAGTATTTTAAATGAGATAGAAATTTGTTTCTGTCTTATATAAAAATTCGGACGTAATCAGTCTAGGGGTGGAAAGGCAGCTCTCTCCAAGTCCTCAGGGATACAGGCTCCTTGTAGCTCCTTGTAGCACCATAAAGGTGTGTTCCTTATTTTCATGGCCCAACATAAATTTGCAGCTGTCACACCCACATTCCCAGTAGCAGATAGAAGAAAGGAGAAAAAAGAGACTGACAGAGGTTTATGGAAGCTGCCATGTGATACTCCCACTTACACCCCATTGGCCAGACCTTAGCCACATGACTAAAGTCTAACTGCAAGGAAGGCTGGGAAATGCTCTTTTTATTCTAAACAGCCATCCATCCCAGTAAACATGTCATTACTTAGGAAGAGGAGGAGAATGGCTGTGAAGGGTAACCCATTGGTCTCTGTCCATCTTTCACTGATTAGAGACACCGTCACCTGATGGGGCAGAAGGAAGTAGCCAGCCATCAGAGGTGTCAAAGCAGGGATATGTAATTGTGTGTGTGAGTTGCTTTTTTCCTTTGATGTAGTTGTCTGAATTTACCTCACCACATTCTTTTCTCTTCCTTACAGGACCACTCTTGCTAGGAGCCACCTAGGGTGGGTTCTTCTGGGTGTTCTGACAGACCATCCATCCATGTCAGGTATGGTCTCCTGCAGCAGGGCTCCTGATTCTTTTGGATGATAGCACTCTCTCCTTCTGCAGCTTAAAAAGCTTGAAATTTGTCCCTTCACTGATATCCCCAGAAATGATGCAAGTTAGGGACTGTTGTCTGGGTCCATAGAGGTTTCTTCCTTTATAACTCAGGCAGTCTTTTTTCCCACATGGCATATTGTTAGTCCCTCCAGAAATATGGTACTGCTTACACTGCAGTCTGCAGAAATTCTTTAAAATTGTTGACATGTGAGTGGCACCATTCCCTAGTTTCCACGGATAAAATGGATTTTTCCTCATAACAGTTGATTTTCTTTGATAATTTTAGTAGAAATTTTGTCATGAGAAGGGAAGTTAAACATAAGGCTTACTATCACATTCTTGGATCAGAATCCAGTCTTTGTCTTTCTTATGGTTTCCTGGATTGTAGCTTGGCATATCCCCTCTACAACTAGACTGCATCCAAAGTTGAGATATTGATGTGCATCAAGACTTTTCAAAGGAGTGGAATCACTTTTTCCGGGAACTTCCAGGGGAGAGATACACTACCATGCTTAGAGATGTTTGGTTATGTAGGATCATAAATCCACTCAACTAACCTTAAGGAAAGGGGGGTTTTTGTAAGGATGCACATAAACTGAATCTGGAACCAGAAAACTACCTGTATCATGGGTATCTGTTCTCTATGTCTCTCTCATGGGCCATGTGGTTTCTCATAATGAAGTTGCTACTCCTGTTTATGTCTAATCCAGTCTCCCAGCTGTCTGTCAACTGGCTTCCCCCTAACTTCAGTGTGCCCATGGTCCCAAGTGGATACCCCAGCCCCTGGTCTGCCTTGAGATTTCTCTGCTCAGCTCTAGCCGTTAGTGTCTTGTTCTTTTCCAATTCCCCAAAGAAGAATCTGATTAGCTCAGCTTAATTTTGCTGCAGGCTGTTAAAGCATAAATCACAGGTTATGGACAGGCTGCCCTCAAACCCAAACTGACTTCAGTTCATGTTAGCTGAGGTGTAGAGAGCAGTGTGAGAAGCACATGGTACAGAACATGCCTGTTTAGAGAAGACCTTGCCTGCTATTGGCTCTAACCTCAGTTGTATCTGGGACTGTTCCACGTTCATTGACTACTCTCTTCACCAACAAGAAAAAATGACAACCTTCTTAGCCAAGCATCCAAGGCTTCACACTCCTGAATGTGTCCGCCCTGCCAATCATGCCACCCACTGTCACCCTCTTTGCCAGCCTAACTGAAGTATTTGCTTTGCACCCAAATACCCACCATGCATATTCCTGCCTCCAGGTCTCTGTTCATACTGTGCCTACCTTCCCTTCCCCCACTCCTGCCGTCCTTCAAAGACAGGCTGAACTTACTTTCTTTATAACCAATGACAGTTAATATTTATTTGGCCTCAGCCAAATAAATGTATTCTCTTGATACTTTATATATGTATATATGTGTATGTATATATGTGTATATATATATATATATATATATATATACACATATATGTATGTATATAATTTAATTATTTCTCCATATCTTTCAAAGTAGGTGTTGTTACTCTCACTCTCATTCTATAGGTAGAGAAAAGAAAACTTGGAGAAGTTAAATTACCTACCCAAATGCACCCAAGGAATAAGCGTCAAAGTTGGGATTCTGAACCCAGGGCCTATCTGACTTCAAAGTCTATACTTCTTCTGAAACTATACTTAGTTATGAAGAACTTCCTGGGGACCTGAACCCATGGCTTTCTTGCCCTCTTTTGAATAGTATCTAATGTCTATTCTGAATGACTGATTTGACACTGAGTAGATGGTACTGTTGATTGTTTTTTGGGGTGTGAACTTACGCCTCTCAACTGAACTCTAAGTTAGTGGTTTTCAATGGATGTGGCTCTGTCCCGAGGAGGCATTTTGGAAATGTATGCATGTGGGAGGAGCATTATTATTTACTGTGCAGGGCAGTGCACAGGACAGTCCCAGGCAATGATGAAGAATTATCCCATAGCCCGTAAGACTTTCCTATGTTCTATTAGACATCCAAAGTTAAAGACTTGTTTATAATTATCCATAAGGCTCAAACCTAACTCTGCTTTAAATATAGACTTTAAGTAATTTCTGTGCAGTTTTAACATATAGAAATTTTCCAGGAGTGCAGGGACCATTTTGGGGGGGGGGGGGGAGAGGATGATTATACTTTGTTTAGCTTGGCCTTTGGCCAAGAATTTTTCACCATTTCAGAAAATTACATCTACTGATGGCAACACTGCTTGTGGTATTTGAGTCTCCAACAAAATACAGCTATTACATTACAGTCAGCTTTTATAGCTATTCCATTTACAGCGATTCTATATGTGGATGAAAACTTCTGACCTCTCTTAATGACTAGCATAACCTACTTCGAGTATTCACATATTAAAATACATGTTGTCCTATTACAAATTCTTTTCTTTTTATTTCTCCTTTATATTACTGACAGGGCATACATTGCTTTTTCTGAGATGATATATGCCGGTAGATTATATCATATGTGATAATATCTATATTTCAATACAGTAAAGGGGATGTTAACATTATAGTGTTGGGAGAGGAGAGGACCGAGAAGCAGGGCCATGACCCCTGGGAGGACAAGGACCAAGTGTCATGCCGGTTTGACTTCCTAGAAATCCTGGTAGTGCTTTGCCTCAGGGAACTTTGCACTAATCCGAAAGGGAGAATAACTAGAATCATGCACGAATATGTTGATTCTTATTAGAGAAAAAACCCTAGTGTGCTCAGTGGGGCAGCCTCCTCTCTAGCCTCCAACCCTACTGGTTTTTTGAAGATCCACATACCAATCAGCATGGGGATTCAATCCTTTCTGGTTTCATCAAGGAAGTGCTTGCTTGGTATTTCAGAATTGAGATCTCAGAGATGGATCTCCTTGAAGTCTGCACATTGTATCAGTGATGTTCCAGGGAGGGACATGCTGGGGGAAAGGGAAGGGCGAGGTGCCACTACCATGCTTTGACTCATTTGCCTCTTTCTGGCTAAAAGGATCTTTCAAAGGATCTTTCAGTCTTTGTGGAAGAGGAGAACAGAGCATTCATTTTGTTTATTTCACCCAATGAAATCAAAGGAGAGCAAGGAGTACAGAATAAAAAGAACAATAATAAAAATCTCAGATGATTTCCTTCCTAGATACTCTTATGCCTGTTGCCTCGGTGACCTTAAAACAGTCCTTTGGGGTCCCAGGGATTTCTACTCTAATTATTTGGATGGGGAAATATATCCATGTGCATCTACCTAGGACATTTTAAAGAGTTGGGTTATAAGCGTTACGGACGGAGTATTGTCTCCTTTACTGAGAAGCCAGATTAGAGAGATCTGAATAGCAGGTGGGTGAATATACTTCAGAAGCCAAAGACTGGTTTAAAGGGGCTCCTAAGAGTCTGATAAATCCAAAAAAGACCGTTAAGAAGAACAGAATAATAATTAGTAATGAAATCTACCTTTTTATTGAGCTCTCTCTCGTACTGAGCATCTTACTAAATGCTTCACATAGATGATCTATTTTACCCTTTGAAAAGAGAGAGGGGTTAACTGTATTTTATAGTTGAGAAAGCCATGGCTCTGAAAGTCAGATGACTTGCCCAAGGCCCAGGGAGAGGTAGAGCTTGTATTCAAATCCAGCTTGGTGCAGCTCTAAAGCTCACGCTCTTCTAGGACTCTCTGAACAAACATGCCCCCAGAGACTCTATGCCCTATAGGGATGCCCTTCTTTCTCAAAACCAAAAGACATAGGGCTCAGACAACAGACAGAGGCTTTTTCCCTTTACAGAAAAAAAAAAAAAAAAAGTCTCCTACAACTCAAATAAATAAACCCATAAGAACAGGAAGAAGGTCTGAGCCACTGGGAGTTGGCCTTCACCTGCAGAAGAAAGCACAGATTCCTCCTGGGGACTGACGGCCCAGTTTTTTTTTTTCTCTTGTTTTGGAAAGAGGCTTGGCTGTCAGGCTTTGATTCAGAACAGGAGTGCATTCAGAAGCATCCTCCGGCGAGGCTGGGAAGCTGCTCACATCCCCGGAAAATTCAGTGGGAGAAAAAGTTTATGGAAGCGAGTAGGAGTTTATTCAACAGTGTCTGAGCCCTTTCAGAACCATGAGTGAGTGTCTATAAAGGGGCAGTCAAGCATAGGCTGGGAATTATCCCTGTTGGGTGCCTACCTGTGACAGGCCCTCATGAGCTGCTAAGAGGCTCATTCAGTGCTCAGGGGACAATGGCCAGTGGGGACAAACAATTCGGAGGAGTCTATCATTCTGGTGGTGTTATCTTTAGCACTGAATAAAACCGGAGTTCCCCCTTTCTGCCTCCTAGTCAGCACTATTTTTAGGAGCCAGTGGTACTTTTCAACTCTCTTTCACTATTTTTCAACAGGTTCACAAGGGCACGAAGTGCAGTATATAAAAAGAGGATAATGACTTGACTTGAGTGCAGGAAAAGGCCCAATGAACAGAGCAGCCAAGCTTGCCCGGACGAGAATAGATGAAAGTTTGGAGAAGAGTCAAGAAGAAATGGCATTGTCTGCATGGTGAGACTCCCCATTTTCCATACAGTACTTCTGAGATGCCAAAGTAGACTTTCTCAAGTTCAAAGTTTAGACAAGAAAGAGTCAACTCTGAACAGTTAGCAGTGAGAAGGTGGAATAATGCTGGGCGGCCTTCTCTGTTCACAGTGGTCTAGTGTGTGCCTTTACTACACAATCCTGATGCAGTAGCTCTCTTTGCGTGGCTGGCTTAATGGGTTTGTGACCTGTGCAGTTATACAGGACCCTGTGCTTGGAAGGGCCCTGCACTTGGTCTAATGCCCTGCTCTAGCTATCTTGAAATTCATCATATTTAAACAAAGGCCCCACATTTTTATCTTGCCCTGGGCCCAGCAAATTATGCAGCTGGTCCTGGATTAGAGAGACAAAGAGCTGTCACATTACACAGTCCCAGACACCAGGCCTTGCTGTGTCAGAATTATATGGGGAGTTAAAAATATAATTTATGTTTTATAAATCCCTGACTGGCATAGCCAGTCCTGTTTTTTTCCATTTTATGTGTTGTTCCTGTTACAGGGAGAAAATCGGTGCTGGATTTTCTTTTTTAATGCATGCTGTTTTAAAATTCCCCAAGGAAGTGGTCGTCTTTGTCCAAACCTGTGTCTGCGTTCTCTGGCTAATTCTTACCCCATATTCCATATGGGATTCTGCATTCAAGATTCTCTCATGTGGTTCCATGGCCAGAGGCTCAGGAGGAAATGAGGTCCTTACTGAAGTCTAGGGGGAGCTGGATTCATCCTGGGGAGACTTTTTCTTGGTCTGCTAGGTACGGAGAGGAACAAAAGGAAAGTCAGCCAGCCTTCCTGTCTCTCACAGAACAAAGATCATAATACCTGCTGTTTCATAAGCCCAATCACAGCCCCACAGTTGGTGATAGCCAGAAATAAGACGATATTCACAGAAAACAAAGGAGGAATACAGATTAACTCTGTGGGGCAGTGTCTCCCTGGACTGAGATTGGAAACCTCTCACATTAAACTTCGAGCAGGACCAAGGGCACACCCTGGGCAGGGGTGAAGAGAGATATCATGCCAAACTATATGTGGTCTGTAAACTTTCTACCCTTTAAAAACTTTCTAATTTTAAGAGGAAATCTATAAACAGTAAAATAATGACAACAAACATCAGAGACATACCGGAATAACGATTATAGATGTGGCTTCCAATCTTGATTTCTGCATTTCTAACTCGGACAATGGGCAATTTCCTATCGGTTGCTTCACCTTAAAAAGCTGGAGGTAATGAGGCCTATCCTGTACCCTACACAAGGTTTTTGTGAACCTCAGACGTGGTTAACGTGTGCCTTAAGCCACTTGAAAGTGGATAACATTGTCATAAATGGGTACAGGCAATGCTCAGCATTCCAGACTCTCTTATTTGGACAGAGTCCTTCCCATCTCTACCCCCTCCCGCCTTCTCTTCCTACTTCAGCTTCTCAGTCTTACTGTGCTCAGGGAGCGTGTCTGGGCCCCACATCTGGAATGTCCAGGCTGCCTGCAGGAACCGGAATCTTTGTCTAGGGAGAGTTCTGGAGGCCCCACTCCCAACCCCAACACGCAGTCATCTTTGTGGGGTTACCATCCCGATGGCCATCGTTCCCTCGCCACCGGAGTGTTACCTCACAGATGGAGGACCTAGTCTGTGGGAAAGAAGAGACCATGACTTATCGGAACATATGGTTTCTTAATTCAAGTTAAAATGTCTGAACCCTGTTGCATCTGGTGCCATTTTAGTTTGTTAAAAATGCCACACAAGGCTGTGACTAAAGGGGAAGAAATGGAGAAAAATACAGTTATTACACACTCAAGAGCCAGGTTTTGCGGCTCATTACCCAGTGGCCTCCGTGACTAATTAGGTTTTGTCACTGTTGCTGGGTCATTATGCCTTAATTTTTTTGCATAGTTATTCAGCCGTCACTTGAGGAAAAATGAAGTAGAGAAATACCCTTCTCTGTCTCTCCTGCTCTGAATCACTCAGGCTAAAAACTCTCCGAGCAGAGAGTACCCAAAACTGATGAAATGATCATTTTGCCACAAAGGGACAAAGAAGTGTTAGTGGATTAAAGAAGCGCTTCTTTATCTGATGGCATAGACCTCATTGAGGAGTGGAGGGCGCAATTCATTGGGGAAGATCATTAACTTTGAAGTCAGTCATCCAAAGATAATGTTTGTCCCTTTGCTTCCTTTGTTGCCCAACTGGCCTTAGCAACCTCTATTTTTTAACTCATCCTTGAAAAACTGGGGGAAAATGCATAATAAAATAAAGGCCTTAGGTTTTCTACAGGCCGGAGACCTAGGTTAATTTTTGCTGGCAGCAGAGGAAATTGAAGACACCATGGTATTAGCACAGTGGGGCTTGTGTTGGGTCCGGGATAGTAAAAGGACCCATGGTGAGAGGGGAGACATTGGTGTCAATCATGGGGTGGGACGCCACAATGGCTGGTAATTGGCGTGGGTCCACCTTCTACGTCTGTCCTGCTGAGCCTGCAGCCCCCCGGCCCACTCTTGAGCCCCATCGCTAACAAGTAAACAATTTATCAGGGTTAGGTCTCCTGCGGGTTGCCCCATCACACGCTCCATTCAGCCCCGGTACCCCCCCAACCCCAACCCCCGTGCCAGGCCCGCCACACACACAAAAATTTACGTACACCGTGCAATTTGGGGCAGACGCAGCATGTAACAACAAATTTACAACAGGCCTACCATGAAAATGGCTGTGTCAATATAGCTTCAAACTGGGGTAGCAGAGCAGCTGTGTCGGGCCAGAACTGGTGGCCCCCAGAGGATGTCAGTGGAAGAGGGTCGCAGGCATTGGATCATATCAGAGCTAATTATGACCCCTGCATTTTTGACACAATAACTCACACAGATGTTCGCTAGAATCAGTCAATGTCTTATAAGTACCCTAGCCCATTTTGACGTTGTTCTCTGGATTTGTTTATTCTGAGCTTCGTCCTTTCAATGGGTTGTGGCTCTTCAGGACCTAGAGTGTGGGTCTTGGGGCCTGTGATGAGTATTTTGATGGAGTTGGCTGTTGTATAGAAAGTAGGGCACTAGACTGGAAACCCCAGCTATGTCTCTTTCACCAGGTGTGTGACCTTGCTCAGATTACCAGTTCCTTACCTGATGGGCAAGTTTTACAGATTGAATGAGTTTTATTTATTTTTGTTTCGCTATCTGTCCAGGATAACAAATAATTCTATATAAAAAGAGAAATAGCATTTATCGAGCATCTCCTATGTGCCATGCTTTATCTCATTTAATCCCACAACTTCTGGGAAGGAAATGTTGTAATCTACCTTTTACAGATCAGGTAAGTGAGGCTTCAAAACAGAAAGCAAGAGATGCCTGGGCAGCTCAGTCAGTTAAGCATCCAACTCTTTTTTTTTTTTTTATGAATATAATTTATTGTCAAATTGGCTTACATACAACACCCAGTGCTCATCCCAACAAGTGCCCTCCTCCATTCCCATCACCCATTTCCCCCTCTTCCCCACCCCCCATCCACCCTCAGTTTGTTCTCTGTATTTAAGAGTCTCTTGTGGTTTGCCTCCCTCCCTCTCTGTTTGTAACTTTTTCCCCTTCCCTTCCCCCATGGTCTTCTGTTAAGTTTCTCAAGATCCACATATGAGTGAAAACATATGATCTGTCCTTCTCTGACTGGCTTATTTCACTCAGCATAATACCTTCCAGTTCCATCCACATTGCTGCAAATGGCATGATTTCATTCTTTCTCATTAAGCATCCAACTCTTGATCTCAGCTCAGGTCTCGATTTCAGGATCGTGGGTTCAAGCCCCACACTGGGCTCCATACTGATCATGAAGCCTACTTTCAAAACAACAACAACAACAACAACAAACCCAGAAAGTGGATAGTAAATATTACCAATACAATTTAGAACCAAGTCTGTCTGCCCAAAGTTGAGTCTGTTTCCATACTGTTTGGCTAGGAGCCAGGTACTCTCATATTCAGACTGCGAACTAGTACACAATCTCATATTCAGACTGATAAAACACAATCCACCTCCTGGAAGATATTTCTTTGGTGGGTTAGGATGGGGAGGGAAATGTCTTCAAAATGAGCAGAGTTTGCCAATACAAGAGGTTTTTTTCTTTGTTTATCAATGTCAAACATTTTGTCATTGACTTTCACTGGGAGTTTTTTTGCCAATCCAAGTTACCCTCAATTGTTATCCACACCATTATTTTATATACCACCAAGAAAGAAAATTTCCTGCCATTTATAAGTGGCTTATCCCTATTGGAACAATATTAAATGTAGAAAATTATGCGTCTTGGAAATCAAGTATATGTATTTGGATCTCAGTATCATGGGGCTGGTGAATTGTTCCAAGTTCTTCTTCAAAAAACAATGGCTTGATTTGCTGTTTCCCATCTCTTTCTCAGAGTCCAGGGTTCTGGAAAAATCAGTACTTAGCAAATGTCCAGAACATAGTAGCCAGTGCATAAATAGCAAAAGAATAAATGAGTAAATGAAGTGTCTCCTGTCTTAACTTTCAACTCTTGAACAAGAGTAGAAATTGCACTTTAGGGAGGTGTATTTTCTGTCCTGTCCAGGTGTCCGGCCTGTTTCATACTTAAACATGTCCTGTTTCATACTTAAACCCAGCCATAAAGGAGGTTGGGGCCAGAACGCTCTCCCCTTGGCGTTTACAGTTCGAAGTCAGCCTGATCCTGGTTCCCTGGGGTCCTTGTGTGGCCTGGCCTGTTGTGCTCAGGGCAGAGGAAGGGAGAAGGAGAATCTCTCCAGGCAGGAGTCTCCGTGTCCTTGTCCTTTCTAGCAGCTGAGACAAAGGAGCAATTTTATGCTAATCAGTGTACATGAAATGAGCATTTTTTACAAATTTTACTTCTTTCACTTGGAAACCTGATAAATGAGCGGAGGCTGTACAGCCGCATTCTTCAGGAGAGGCACACAGCTGGTGGGGCCTTGGTCAGGAATGTGTGCAGGCAGTGGAGAATGTGACAGAACCCTCCTGGCCTGGCCTGGCAATCTCTTTAGTTTGTTCTCCAACTTGGGGTCTATGGATTTGTGGGCAGTGTCACAGTGGCAATGAAACTAATACACTCACCTTTTTGAGGAGAGGATAATCTGTATTGCAGTTGGAGGGGTACTATCTCCAATGTCAGAGGCAAAGGAGAGTAGAAAAAAGGCTGCATTAACCAGACCTACAAGAGGCAACTATATAGGGAAGGCTTCTAGAATAAGGCCAGTCCTTTGAAAAAGCGAAACACTTACACATACTCTGGTGGGCACTTTCTGTCCTTCACAATGTGTCCCCAACCTCCTAGATGCCCTACAAGCCTCCTATGCCCTCATGTTCCTGCTGAGCAGTCTACGAACTCATCGGATTTCATGCTTTGCCCTTGACCGCGCTGCTCTCCTACCTCTGTGGTTGCCTTTTGTTCATCTACCTTATCTACCTCATCTGCCACAATCATACTCATTTTCTTCATGTTCTGAGTCAACCCCCATCCCCACCAGTTTTTCCTCTTTGTTTTGTTTGTTTGTTTGGTTGGTTTTTGTTTAGAGAGGCAGAGAGGGGGAAGAGAATCCCAAGCAACCCCACACTGTCAGCACAGAACCCGACATGGGGCTCCATCCCATGCACTGGGAGGTCATGACCTGAGCAGAAACCAAGAGTCGGACGCTTAACCAGCTGAGCCATACAGGTTCCCCTTTCCTGATTTCTTATCTCAGAAAGGATGTCGTCTTTCCGTCCTGTTTAAAATTTTTTTTTTCAACGTTTATTTATTTTTGGGACAGAGAGAGACAGAGCATGAACGGGGGAGGGGCAGAGAGAGAGGGAGACACAGAGTCGGAAACAGGCTCCAGGCTCTGAGCCATCAGCCCAGAGCCCGACGCGGGGCTCGAACTCACGGACCTCGAGATCGTGACCTGGCTGAAGTCGGACGCTTAACCAACTGCGCCACCCAGGCGCCCCACTTTCCATCCTGTTTAAAGATAAACTGAGGCTTACAGGGTGCCTGGGTGGCTCAGCTGGTTGGGCGGCAGACTTTGGCAGATCATGATCTCACAGCTCGTGAGTTTGAGCCCCATGTCAGGCTCTGTGCTGACAGCTCAGAGCCTGGAGCCTGCTTCAGATTCTGTGTCTCCCTCTCTCTCTGCCCCTTCCCTGCTCATGCTCTGTCTCTCTTTTTCTGAAAAATAAATAAACGTGTTTAAAAACTTGACAAAAAGATAAACTGAGGCTTATTAAAATTTTTAAGAGTTTATCTGAGAAAACAGTGACTCTAGTTGGACTACACTAGACCAGAAGTGGTTAGGAGTGCTCTACCATAGGAGCTAAGGGAAAGACTTTTACAGAGAAGAGTTACAAGCAAAGCCAGGAAATTATTTGATCGGCTGTAGTTCAAAGCCCAGGTGGCTGTTGGTGATTGATTGTCCTTAGGTTTTGATGCCAGAACCATAAGTTGTTAATAGGGTTAGATTTTGGTTTGTATTGGGGATCCTGGGAAGATGGCAGCATAGGAGGACGCTGGGCTCACCGCGTGTCCTGCTGATCACTTAGATTTTGGTTTGTATATATACACTCCCATTGCATTAGACCCCACCAGAATCTAATGGTCCCCTTGTTTAATTAACTTACACTCTAATTAACTTACACTCCTTCAACCCCAGTGGCACTGTCTTAGAGCTCTCATTGTGCCTATGTGATTGATTGTCATTTGTGTTGTTTCATGGATATAGCTTAGGACTACCCAATACTTGCAGTTGCCATGATCTGCAAAGGAATTGTCTGGGAAAAAGACCCTCTAGTGGGCAAAGTATGACACTAAGACAGACACAGATATAGACACTCACAAGTACCGTTCACCAGGCTGAACACAGAGCAACTTTTATAACTTTCTTAAGAATAAAAATAGAACATCTTTAATGTTAAAAAATACAGAATACTAAAAAGAAATTTTAAACAGTTGCTGATCTGACTCTCAAACACCACCTTGCCTTGACTTTCAAATGCATTCTTAAATTTTCTGCAGCCATTTAATTAGGCTAACTTGAAGAGTCTTCTACTGACCTAAGCTGGCACGATTTGAATATCAATGAGTCTAATAGCGACAATGGGTTGAACACATTAAATATAATGAAATTCATAATTCAGAGTGCTCATCAGAAGATTCCAAAATAGAGCTTCATTTGTGATCTTTGGAAAATCTTAAGGAACCAACTCATTATTTTAAAAATTGATAAACAAAGGGAGAAAAGTTGAGCGTTGATCCTGCCTTCCTATACTATCAGATCATTATAATATATTCTTTCATTTATTAATTTACTTCTTCAGCAAACATATACTGAAACCATCTCCCTGCCAAGCTCTGTGCTAAACACTGGGAATATAATGAATATGAAATCAGAAGTTATCCTATCGACTAGGGCAACATTATGGCTGAAGGTAGGCACTAAGTGACCACAGCAGTGAGTCAGGGGGGGTCTGATGGATTGTGTACCTATCTTCTACCCCTCCTCAAAGGCAAGTTTCTCAGGTGTTTGGATCGCTTTGTTTTGCTCCTTTAGTGTTTATCCCTATGCCTTAGGCATCAGGGGGTGCCAGAAATAGTTTGATAAATCAGCCTGGGCTTTTGCCTGTAAGCCACAGAAAGTATCTCTGGAAAACTTAATCCAAAGAGGACCATGCTTTAACGAACAAGATAGATTACCAAACTGATGGGCAAGTTGGGGGCTAGGTTCAGGAAAAGGGTTATGCTGCAAGAAATAGTACTAAGATCATGACATAGCAACAGTCTCATGGGGATCCTGGATGTCAGTGTTGCTGCAGGTGTGAATACATCCCCGAGTGTCTGAGGCCCCATGGGAACATTGGTCATGTAGCGTGAGGGCCTGTCTGATTTGTCAGTTACTGCTGTGGGACGCAGAGTTGAATCTCATACTAAGACCATGAAGGCAGGGAGGTTGGTGCTTACTAGCCAAAAACAATGGCAAATGTCTGCTACAGTTGTTTGAAATGAAATATCAATCAAAGAGATGCCTTTTTTTTTTTTTCTATAAATACATTCCTGCACTGTAGGAGAAACCCAAGGAGCCTACGTGGGTAATATGCTTTTTTGTTCACCTGCCTAACTCTGGGGGGTGCCTTTGCATCCTGAACTCTACTTCTGCTTCCTTTCTCTCCTAAGCCACCCAGATAGAAACAGTGGGATCGGGAGCACGGCAGTCTATAGAACTTTCAGCCAGAATGGCTGCTCAGCCAGCTGGCTGCGGGTGGGGCATCATTCAACTCACAGAAAACTACGAGCTGAGGCCTTCCAGTAGAGCCTAGCTTCTCCTCTGGGCAGAATCTCTCCTTTCCCTCCAGGAGACAGCATATCTTAGATGAAGTGGAAGAATTGGGATATTTGAAATTACAACAGTAATTACCAGCGGGTCACACGTACTGAGCACTTACTTTATGTTAAGCACCGATGTAACTTTGCATAATTATCTTTTTTAATCTCCACAACAATGCTATGAGGTAGACAGAATTATTACCTGCATTTCGTAGATGGGAAAACTAAAATGCAGAGTGAAGTGACTGTCCAGGTCATTGGTAGAAATCCTAACCCAGAGCTCATGTGCAATCAATGAACCACAGAGCCTGAAATATCACCAGGAACACCACAGCTGTGGTTCAGTGACTCATTTGCAAAGCTGGACTTGAACCCGTGTCTGGCTCACACTAATGCCTATTGTTATGAATTGACCTAACCCAATTGCTCCATGAATAACTCAGGTTCATTTTGGTAGATAGTTGTAGTTAGTGGTGGGTAAGTTAGCTTTTCTCCCAAACCCTGTTACAAGATTGTAATGAAGGTAAGCCTTAGACTAAACTCTGCACACATATAGACATTTATTAGCAGTTGTATGTGGTTTCTATACTGTGTCCTGTGGGCTTGATTAAGTGCCAGCTATCTGTTCTGTCAGGTATTCCAACCATAACTTGCATGAAAGACTCACTTGCAGTAGACACCGCAGCATTTCTGGGTAATGTTCTCTGCCTTCTAGTTAGCATCACACAACCAGAGACCCTCCTAAAGCAGTGGCTGGATGCAGGCCCAATTAAAGGTCAAACCACGAGTGCCATTCTTAAGGGGTTGCATATAGCCTCAGTAGACTCTAACACCTGGTTCACACAAAGTTGGGGTGGGATCCTAACCTGTTTTAGTCCATCCCTGTGACTTGAATGCCTCTCACGTCACCGATGAGAGCCACCCAGCCCAACCATACTATCACACAATTACACCAAGGTATTTTAAGGCATTGCAGACATCAGAAACCGCATACTGCTGACCGCTAAACTGAGCTGTTGACAGGAAAAGTCCCCTAGTCATACAAGCAGAGAGGCAAGAGTCTTTCTTTAGTAGTTTTATGTCCTAGACCCATTTTACCTCTGAGAACCTCAGTTTCTTCATCTAATATAGGAATAACTGTACCGGCCAAACCTTACACCATATAAGACTGTTGTTGAAGTGAAATGGAAATTGGCATCCTCTCACTATATCTCTGTCTACTGACCTGTCCCAAGCTTCTTGGAATCACTTTTTTAAAGTTTATTTGGTGATTGAGGCTCTGTAAAGTAAAAGAATGGGTTTAATCTCCAATTTAGACTCTTTGTGACACCGAGATGTGTTGAAAAATGAAATTAAGCAGAATATCTATTTTACCAATACAGGACTTAATATTCATATATTGCAAAGCATTGCAAAGTCTTCCTGACTTTTTTTCAGATTTCATCTGAATGCTGAATAGGCCTGGTCTGAGCTTTGGTTTGGACATTAAGCCCTGCTAATTAACATTTGCCTAATCCCCCCTGTGGTTCCAGGGTTGTGTTCTCAAAAAAAGTGAAAAAGAGCTAATTATTAGGGCTTTGATATGAGAGTCCAGACTTCCAGAGTTTTCCCCCCCATTTCAGTCTTTGGTGGTACAGAGACAAAGCACTTGAGAGATTAACTTAATGTTTCAATACCAGGTTTCATTCTTTGTTGTGCAAAAGGAAAGATTTTAACTCTTTTTCCAAGAACAGAAACCCCTTTCCTCTTTGCAGGAATGCACACAACCAAGACTGTCTCTTGCATTAACTTGATCAATTTTCCCTTTTACAGTTTTAAAAAATGGGACAAAGTCTTGTTGACATTACTATTTCACTCTTAGGCCATTTGGTGTCTGTGGGTCCATTTCTTCATCTTTCAAAATAGGCAGGATGGGGGCGCCTGGGTGGCGCAGTCGGTTAAGCGTCCGACTTCAGCCAGGTCACGATCTCACGGTCCGTGGGTTCGAGCCCCGCGTCGGGCTCTGGGCTGATGGCCCGGAGCCTGGAGCCTGTTTCCGATTCTGTGTCTCCCTCTCTCTCTGCCCCTCCCCCGTTCATGCTCTGTCTCTCTCTGTCCCAAAAATAAATGAAAAAAACGTTTAAAAAAAAAAATAGGCAGGATGATTCCCCACCTAATGGACCCATGGAAACTGTGATAACAAATGAAGTAGTGAAATGAGCCACCTTTGGAAAATAAAGTCTAAAGTCCTTAAGCCATCGTCTATAGTGTATATGTGAAGTTTTCATTCATGCATTTGTGTCTTTATGTATTTATTTAATGAATTCAACAGACATGTATTGGATGCCTTCTATCTGCCAGGTACAAAAGTGCATAAGATAGAGTCTTTGTCTTTAGTGAGAGTCCAGTATGTTGGATACAGAGGATTCTCTTGCTTTCTCCCTTTTTTAAAAATGTTCTTTCCCCAATCTCTGAATCGTCAGTGTCCTTTCAAAAGTGACACAAACCCATGCTGTTTTGGCTGGACTCAAGGTTGACGCAGCAAAGGTTGGCTAAAGTGGTGGATGTGATCACTTACTGGGGACAAAAGGCAGCAAACTTTGGCCATTCCACATTCATTCCACTATGAGAACAGTTCTTTCATAGCAAGTCGAAGAGTAAAACATTACCTTATTTCAGTGATTCCAATTTTTATGAAACAGAAATGGTATGAATTCATACAAATGTTTTTCGGTTTAGCTCAACTATTTATTGTGTGCCTACTGCTAGCACTGGAGTGATGGCGATTGCATCCCTCCGCTGATTTCTTTCACAAAGGCAGTAGACTGTAGGTGTTGTATACAATGCATAATTCATGCCAAAATATCCGCATGTCTTGCCTACACAATACTAATCACGTGTATCTCACAAATTTGACTTCATATCAGCAATATATCTGGATTATTAATTCATTTAAAAATGTTTGGACCCTGGTTAACAAAACAAAACAAAGCAACAACACAACACAACGCAAAAACAACAACAAGAATAAAGGAAGGGAAATCTGGTGATTCAAAAATTGCAGATGCACCCAGGAAGCCATTCTGCCCTGAGAATGCTATTGCAATTTTGATATGGATGATACATTCGTTCGTGTCATTGATCTCTAAAATCTCTCTATTGTGAAAAGTAGATAGCTGTATTTCTGTTCAGTCATCAAATGCAGAGGAAGAACTACTCCATCGTGGAACTGGCATTTGTGAGAGAACTCTCTGAAGTGGCTGTTCATACTACACAGTCTGATGCATAATTGGTTAATTTCTTCTCCTGGTGGCAGTGGCTGTATGGGAGAGCATGAAGTTTGAAGTCAGTGTTTCCTTACCATCTAGTATCTGCAGGACCTAGGAAAATAATTTCTCTGCAGCCTCTTTATCTAAAAGTGATAATAATTTTGCAACTTACAGAGTTTTCATAAGGATCAAGTGAGATGGTGTATCCCATTGTGATGTGTAAGAGGTAATAAAATATTAGTTACATTTATCACTTTACTTCTAAATAATGACCATTAAGCTCTCAGTGCTAGTTGTCACCTTACATTGCCGGGTTCTCATGGCACATTGGTGTTATTACCACAGAGTTAAAGCTGTGTCCTTGTTTTTTTCTGCTACGTCTTACTGCCTTTCTGCAAATGCCTAGACCGTCTGGATTCCAGAAGCTTGCTTGAAACTCTTTCCGTGATTAAGAATTGTAGTCCCTCTCACAATCTCATCCAAGGAACATCTGCTCAGAGAAGCCAGTCAATATTGTGGAGAAGTTCAAAGAATGCAGACCATTAGTAGTGTCAGCTTTACAACCAGGAGGTAATGGCATTAAAGGGAATGGTCATAATACCCAACAATAGTGACCTCATTAACCAGTGATTTATCATGATGAAAAGACCTGTTTAACCTTTGGTCTCCACAAGCTTTCTCCTTTTAACAAAAAGGTCTATTATTTCAACTTGTCAGGAGATAATTTGTGAGTTGTTAAAGGACAGATTCAATTACTCTTAAGACAATTATATGGAAACTGTACTCACTGCAAGGTGCCTACACCACAATTTTTGTTTTCTTCAGTCGTTTTTCTGGGAACAAACAAAAAACACAGGAGTTCAATGAGTTTTGCCACAAGAAACAATTGCAGTTGTACATTCTCGTTGCTCTGCTGTAGATATCTGATTAGAAATTGGGCTTTCTTTGAAACTAGCGTAAGGGGGACTTGAATGAAGTAAGCTCATTGACATATAAGGTGACATGTCAACTCCTCTGTCAATCCTATGTAACATTTATGGAGGACCTATCCTGAGATGCCAAGTTGGGCATTGTGGCAGGGGATACAGCAATGAGTAGGCTGGGCTCTGCCTTCCAGAAGCTCAGAGACTTCTATGGGGATGTTCTCTCAGCTTGCATTTATTAGGCCCTTCTAATGGCTCATGAAATGATTGTGTTCCTGTAGGTCTCCTGCTGCTTAGATCTGGCAATGACTGAGGGGCAACTTCTCTCTCCCTAAGGAAACATATCAGAACATCAGGGAGATAGGAAAAAAGAGGTAGAAAAGGTGCCTGTTTGGGGCTGTACAGATTGCTTGGAAGGATTAACTCTGCTGTGTGAATTTTGTCCCCCTGTTCCAAACTGAGAAAATGGAATGAGAAAAACTATAACATCTGTGCCACCCCAGATCTGGGCCTCTTTAGAGCAGAAACTGTCAGTTGTGACAAATTGAGCCCAATTGTACGGAGGCTTTTGTGAGGTAGACAAATGTCCATCAGGGTCTCAAATGACCACCAAACTCAGTTCACTTGTGCTTTCTCTCTAATTTACGCCCTGGGTCCCTGAGGTGAGAGACCCTGCTATTTGATCGCCTGACCACAGTAAATAACACCAAGCTAGAGAACTTTTAAATGAAGATGTTTAGAAACAGTCCAACTTTCAGAATGTGATGGCAGGCACTTCAGTTGCTTGCTCACATTGTTTTATTGCTGATGCAGGGGTATAAGAGATAGTGGAAATAGGATCATCTTTGATGAAGCTTGTATTCCACAGTAAACCTGAGCCCCAGAGTTTGATCATGGGTTGAAATTTTTGATGCTCTCCTTAAGAAAACGTGTTGCTTATCATTCATGTTGCCCAAATACCTTGTATATTATTTTGGATTTTTGTTCTTAAAGACTCATTTCAGATGTTTACACTGGGATTTTCTTAGGGAATAGGATTCCCCACTACCTGGTTTTAGCTGCTTGTGCAATTTTTAATTTTTGCTTAAAAAAAGGTCTTTTTTTTTTTTTCCAGCAACCTAGTAAGTCATCCTTGATTTCATTAGGAGGGAATATAAACAATATCCAATTTTACTGTAATAAATATTTCTACCTGATTACATCATTACGTGGATTTCATTGAAAGAAATACATCTAGGCTCTTGGAAGACCTTAAGAGGTAAGTAATTAAACAAAATAGTAGTGAAAATAGAGAAAGGATCTAATAGAACCCGTTCTTAAACAGCCAATATTAGTTTAATCAGTCTGCTTTTGAGTTGTATACCTGCCAACTTCCACAGAAGTTCTGAGCTTAAATAAAGTTGCAAGACAGATTTTTTAAAGATCATATAAAGGAAAGATTAAGTAATTATAAACCGGAGACATAACTTTTGGCTTAAACCAAAGGGAAATATGATAAATTATATAAATCCTAATTTATAATTAATGGAAATACATGGATTTATCAGGGAAGTCAGACCTTATTCTAAAAGAAAAAAAAAATCCAGAAAGAAGTTTTTTATTGATGGTTGGGTTTTAAACAATTAGTTTCAAAATGAAAATCATTTAGCTCATTATCTCTTAAGGTCCTGGCCTTCATGTTTCAGCAGAGAAAAAGACTGGAAGGTAGGATCTCTATATACACCTTATATTCCACCATTTGAAAGTATCAACAAACCGGAGGAAATTAATGCTGTGTGTATTATTTTGGCTGAAGAACCTCTAAGTAAAGATGTAAGTAAATACAGAAAAATTTTAAGCAAAATCACAAGACAATAGGATAAAACAGTGGTTTATCAAAATCAAGCTTGTTATCTAATTGCCTGTTACCTAAGGAAGAAAACCCAGTTGAATGTTTTTTGACCATTTTTGATCTCACTGGCTTTGAAATCACCATTTTGAAGAACAGTTCTTATCATAAAATAAGCTATACATTCTTGGAGGACACAGATTTTACCTTGTTCATCGTCCCTGTTATAGAGCTATTATATGAGCAGGGGCCTGGTAAAGAGTAGGTAGGTATCTATAACCATTGGCGAGGTTGAAGGGAAGTGTCCACAATGGTGAAAAGGACTAGAGTAAGGAGATTTCTCTGTGCATTGACTCTGGCAAACACCCCAAGCATTGGTTGATTGTTTGTTTGTTTTAAATAAACCCTTGGTAGAATCTTAGGGTATTAAAACTGGAAGGATCTTCGTGTTAAAGTTTGATGTGTTCAATCATACCCCCTGCCCTGCCAATTTCAGAAAGAGTTGAGAATTAGTCATAGATTGTCAGTAGAGCTGTATTGGAAAATACTTCTGTACTCGAGATCCAGTGGAATTTCTAAAATTGTTACCTGCTTATGAAGAGAAGATTGGGTCTGCAGGATGGACAGAGACCCAAAGCAGTTATAAGGGAATACACACACACACACACACACACACACACACACACACACACAGATGGGCCTCTACGCCTGCCTCTAGAATGGTACTTCTAGAACTATCTGTGCTAAAGAACCAATTTAGAATGAAATTTTTGACTTTAGAAAATTTAGATAATTTAGACAAAAATGAGAGTAAAATCACTATTAACATTTTGACTTAGTTTTCTAATATGTTCTAGTATCTAATACCTAGGATGACAAACTCTGTGTCCTTTTAAACTGTTTGTGATACCTTTCAAAAAGTTCTAGACTATTCTCAGACCTTAATGTTCTGGATGTACTTAAAATTATATTTGGGTTTTAAAATATTCAGTTGGAATTTTTATTGAAAATTCATTAAATTTATAGATTAGTCTGAAAAGAATTTACATCTTTATAATAATCAGTCTTGTCACTGAAGGACATGTTAGGTCTCAGCATTTACTCAAGTTTTAATTTATGTGCTTCAGTAAAGTTTTATAGTTATTTTAGTTTACTTATTTTAATTCCAGTATAGTTAACATACTGTGTCATATTAGTTTCAGGTGTAGAATTTAGCAATTCATCACTTATATACACCACCCAGTGCTCATCATGATGGGTGCCCTCCTTAGTCCCCATCACCTATTTAACCCATCCCCCCCCCCCCCCAGCCTCCCCTCTGGTAACCATCAGTTTGTTCTCTGTAGTTAAGTGTCTGTTTCTTGGCTTGTCTCTCTTTGATCATTTGTCTTGTTTTTAAAATTACACATATGAATGAAATCATGTGGTATTTGTCTTTCTCTGACATATTTTACTTATCATTATACTGTCTAGCTCCAACCATGCCATTGAAAATGGTAAGATTTTATTATTTTTTTTTTGTTTTTTTAGTGTTTATTTATTTTTCAGAGAGGGAGAGGGAGAGAGAGGGAGAGAACACAAGCAGGAGAGGGGCAGAGAGAGAGGGAGACAGAGGATCTGAAGCAGGTTCTGTGCTGTCAGCACAGAGCCGAATGTGGGGCTCGAACTCATGAACTATGAGACCACGACCTGAGTCAAAGTCAGATGCTTAACTGACTGAGCCACCCAGGTGCCCCAAGACTTCATTTTTTTATGGCTGAGCAATATTCATATATATGTATATATATATATTCAATATTCAATATTCAATATATATATATATTCTATATATATATATTCTATATATATATGTATATATATCTCACATCTTCTTTATCCATATATCTATCAATGGACACTTAGGCTGCTTCCATAATTTTGCTATTATATAAGATGCTGCAATAAATATAGAGGTGCATATGTCCCTTTGAATTACTGTTTTTGTATTTTGGGGGTAAATATCCAGTAGTGTGATTACTGGATCATAGGGCATTTCTATTTTTAGCTTTTTGAGGGATCTCCATACTGTTTTCCACAGTGGCTGCACCAGTTTGCATTCCCACCAACAGTAGGAGAGGTTTCCTTTTTCTCCACATCCTCACCAACACTTGTTCTTTCTTGTGTTGTTGATTTTAGCCCTTCTGACAGGTCTCAGGTGATACCTCATTCTAGTTTTGATTTGCATTTACCTGCTGATGAGTGATGGTGAACCACTTTTCATGTGTCTGTTGGCCATCTGCGTATCTTCTTTGGAGAAATGTCTGTTCATGTCTCCTGCCCATTTTTTAATTGGATTATTTGTTTTTGGGGGTGTTGATTTGTATAAATTCTTTATAGATCCTGTATACTAACCCTTTATTAGATATGTCATTTGCAAATATCTTCTCCCATTCAGTAGGTTGCTTTTTAGTTTTGTTGGTGGTTTCCTTCGCTGTAGCAAAGCTTTTAATTTGATGTAGTACCAATAGTTTATTTTTGCTTTTCTTTCCCTTGCCTCAGGAGATGTATCTAGAAAATTATAATTTTTTCAAATAGGTTCTGCACGTTTTGGTTCATCCAAGATATTATATTGTGGTTCTTGTCATTAATACTGACACCTGTTTTTCCATTATATTTTCTGACTGTTCGCTACTTTTCTGTAGCATTCTATTCATAAATTATTGTTTAATAATAGAAAAATACTCTAGTTCCAACAGTAGTTTTTTGTGGTTAAAGAAACATATAACATAAAATTTACAATCTTAACCATTTTAAGTGTATACCACAGCAGTGTTAATTATATGCATATTGTCATGCAATGAGATCTATAAAACTTCCTCACCTTGCAAAACTGATACTCTGTATCCACTGAATAACGACTCCCTTTCCCCCTCTCCCAGGCCCTGGTAACCACATTGTAATTTCTCTATTGGTTTGACAACTTTGGATGCTTCATAGAAATAAGAGAAAGGAGTTTATATATTTTTGTAACTGTCTTATTTTACTTAGCATAATGTTCTCAAGGTTCATCTATGTGGTCCCATATAACAGAATTCCCTTGACTTTATTTTCTTGCATTTTCTAAATGGCCAATATAATCATACAATCTATAAATAATTAGCACTTTCTCTACTTTTCTGATTCTTCATTTCACATCTTCTTCTGGTGTTTTATTATTTAGAAGAATTTTAGGGGCGCCTGGGTGGCGCAGTCGGTTGAGCGTCCGACTTCAGCCAGGTCACGATCTCGCAGTCCGTGAGTTCGAGCCCCGTGTCGGGCTCTGGGCTGATGGCTCAGAGCCTGGATCCTGTTTCCGATTCTGTGTCTCCCTCTCTCTCTCTGCCCCTCCCCCGTTCATGCTCTGTCTCTCTCTGTCCCAAAAATAAATAAATAAATAAATAAATAAATAAATAAATAAATAAATGAATGAATGAATGAATGAATGAATCTTGGCTGATAATTGGAGATAATTTCTCCTAATGGCATATTTTAGTAGCATAGTAGGTTACATTGTTACTTGTTTATTGAAGTTTTAAGTCAGGAACAAATGTTAATAGATAATCTTACATTGAAACATTTTTGAAATTTTACAATAAACCCTATTTGGCCATGTTACATCACTCTTTTAAAAATATGCTCAAATAGGGGCGCCTGGGTGGCTCAGTCGGTTAAGCGTCTGACTTTGGCTCAGGTCATGATCTCTCAGTTTGTGAGTTCAAGCCCCGCATCAGGCTCTGTGCTGACAGCTCGCTCAGAGCCTGGAGGCTGCTCCAGATTCTGTCTTCCTTTCTCTCTGCCCTTCCCTTGCTCACACTCTGTCTCTGTCTCTCTCAAAAAATAAAATAAACATCAAAAAAAATTTTTTTTCAATTTTGCTTAAATAGGGACTCCTGCATGGCTCTGTGGGTTGAGCATCCCACTCTTGATTTTGGCTCAGGTCATGATCTCAGAGTCATGGGATCAAGCCCTGTGTCAGGCTCCACACTGATCATGGAGCCTGCTTGGGATTCTCTCTCTCTCTCTATCTCTCTCTCTCTCCCTCTCTCTCTCCCTCTCCTTCTCCCTCTCCCTCTCCCTCTCCCTCTCCCTCCTCCCCAGCTTGCTCTCTCTCTCTCTCTCTCTCTCTCTCTCTCAAATAAGTTTTAGGGCACCTGGGTGGCTCAGTTGGTTAAATGTCTGACTTTGACTGAGGTCATGATCTCACAGTTGGTGGGTTCAAGCACCTCATCGGGCTCTGTGCTAACAGCTCAGAGCCTGGAGCCTGCTTCAGATTCTGTGTCTCCCTCTCTCTCTGCCCCTCCCCCACTTGTGCTCTGTCTTTCTCTCTCACTCTCTCTCAAAAATAAACACACAAAAAAATTTTTAATCTTTAAAATAAGTTTTAAAAATGAAAAAAAAAATATGCCCAATAGGTTTGCTGTTATTTCATCTGATATATTTATATCTATAATCCTAACCCTGGCATTTTTTGTTAATTGCTATCTGTTAAGATGTGCTATCAGTTTTGAACTATATTCATGTTGTAACATTAGGAAAGTCTTCATGGTTTTCTGTTCTCTGGAATAGTTTAAATGCAGGAGCATACCTGTTCCTTAAGAGTTACACTTATCTCACATAGTGGTTTTCTTTCTTTCTTTCTTTCTTTTTTTTTTTGTTTTTGTTTTTTGGGGTTTTTTTTTGTTTTTTTTTTCAATATATGAAGTTTATTGTCAAATTGGTTTCCATACAACACCCAGTGCTCATCCCAAAAGGTGCCCTCCTCAATACCCATCACCCACCCTCCCCTCCCTCCCACCCCCCATCAACCCTCAGTTTGTCCTCAGTTTTAATAGTGGTTTTGTTTCAAACTCTTTTATAGGAGGCATCAGTCATGACACTCTAAAAAAAGGAATCAGGTTTGTTGAGGTATAATTTACATAGAGTAAAATTCACCCTTTTTAGATGTATATCTCAATGAGTTTTGCGATATATGCAGTCACGTAAACACCAACCACTCTAGATATAAAATAGTCCGGTTATCTCCAAAATGTTACCTCATGCTAGCCCCTGACAACTCTGAACCTGTTCCTTATAGTTTTGCCTTTTAAAAAATATCATATAGAGAGCCAAAGCATAAGAGACTGTTAAAAACTGAGAACAAACTGAGGGTTGATGGGGGGTGGGAGGGAGGGGAGGGTGGGTGATGGGTATTGAGGAGGGCACCTTTTGGGATGAGCACTGGGTGTTGTATGGAAACCAATTTGACAATAAATTTCATATATTAAAAAAAATATATCATATAGTGCTCATTTTGGCAACACGTATACTAAAATTGGAATGATACAGAAAAGATGAGCTTGGCCCCTGAGCAAGGATGACACACAAATTTGTGAAGCATTCCGTATTTTTTTTAAAGTCATATAAATTAAAAAAAAATTTTTTTTAACATTTTTTTATTTTTGAGAGAGAGAGACAAAGCACAAGCAGGGGAGGGGCAGAGAGCTGGGGAGACACAGAATCTGAAGCAGGCTTCAGGCTCTGAGCTGTCAGCACAGAACCCGATGCGGGGCTTGAATCCACGAACCATGAGATCATGACCTGAGCCAAAGTTGGACGCTTAACCAACTGAGCCACCCAGGCACCCCAAAAGTCATACTAATATTAAAGGGGATTCTTTGAAGGGAAAGGAGAGACAAAAGTGACAAAGACAAGAAAGGAACAGAGAAAATCTCCAGAAACAATAACAGAACAAGTAATAAAAAGTCATATAAATGGAACCATATAGCACAGAGCCTTTGGTCTCTGACTTCTTTGACTCAGCATAATGCTTTTGTGATTCGTGGTGTCATTACATGTATCAGTCATTCATTCATTTTCATTGTTGAGTAGTATTTTTCATTGTTGAGTAGCTGGATTTAACAAACTTTGTTTATCCATTCACCAGTTGATAAACATTTGGGTTATTTCTAATTTTTAGTGACCATGAATGAAGTTGCCAGCAACAGTCACCTATAGGTTTTGTTTGTACGTGTGTCTTCATTCCTTTTGGGTAAATAGCTAGGAGTGGAATTTCTGGGTCATTTGGTAAGTACATTTTTAACTTTATTAGAAGATATCAAATTGTTTTCCATAGTGACTGTACTATTGTATATATCCACCAGCAATGTATGAGAGTTCCATTTGCTTCACATCCTCACTTGACCTTCCTGTTGTCTAGCTTTCTTTCCTTACGGCCATTCTAATAAGTGGTATCTCATTGTAGCTTTAATTTGCATTTCCCTAAAGATGTTAGCATGTTTACATGTGCTTATTGGCCATCCAAATCTCTCTTTTGGTGATGTGGATGTTCAGATTTTTTGCTAATTACATTATTTTCTGGGGCACCTCGGTGGCTCAGTCAGTTAAGCCTCCGACTTCAGCTCAGGTCATGATCTTGCAGTTCGTGGGTTCGAGCCCCGTGTCAGACTCTTTGCTGACAGCTCAGAGCCTGGAGCCTGCTTCAGATTCAGTGTCTCCCTCTCTCTCTGCTCCTCCCCTGTTCGTGCTCTGTCTCTGTCTCTCTCTCAAAAATAAATAACATTAACAGTTTTTTCTTATTACTGAGTTATAAAGAGTTCTTTAGACATTCTGAAGGTAAGCCCTTTATCACTTTTTTTGCAGATATTTTCTCTTTGTGGTTTGATGTTTTATTTTCTTAGTAATGTCTTTGAAAGAACAGAAATTTAAATTTTTTATTAAGTCAATTTTGTCGACTTTTTATGTGTCTCAAATTTAAGAAATATTTGCTTAAATATAAAATCATAAAGATTTTTTTCCCATGAATTTTATAGTTTTGGGCTTTACATTTAGGTCTCTGACCATTTTTGGTTAACTTTTGTATATGTGGTGAATAAAATTGAGATTTTATTTAATTTCAGTTTTTTTGGCATATAAATGTTCCATTTATCCATCACCATTTCCTCAAAAGATTACACTCTGTCCATTGAAATATATGGAAACCTTTGTCAAAAATCAGTTGACTAGATCTGTGACATATTTGTAGACCCTCTATTCTGTTTTATTGATCTATATGTCTTTATCTACTGGAATATCTCACTGTCTTTATTAGTGTAGCATTAGAGTAAGTCTTTTTTTTTTTTTAAGTATAGTTGATGCACAATGTTACCTTAGTTTCAGGTGTACCACTTAGTGATGTAACAAGTTTTTATATTGTGCTATGTTCACCACAAGTGTAGCTACCATCTATCCCATTCCACCCCTATTATAATATCATGACTATATTTCTTATGCTATGCTTTTTATTGCTGTGACTTACTTATTCCATAAGTGGAAGGCCGTATCTCCCTCACCCTTTACCCATTTTGCCTATTCTCCCACCCCCCTTCCCTCTGGCAACCATCAGATTGTTCTCTGTATTTATAGGTCTGATTGTGCTCTTTGTTTGGTTATTCATTTGTTTGTTTGTTTTAGACTGCACTTAGGAATGGAATCATATAGTATTTGTCTTTCTCATTCTGACTTATTTCACTTAGCATAATACCCTTTAGGTCCATTCATGTTGTCTCAAATGACACAATTTCATCCCTTTTAAGACTGTAATATTTCATTGTTTATATATGCTGTATTTTCCTTATCCATTCTTTTTATTTATTTTTTTTTTTTGAGAAGGAGAGAGAGAGTATGTATGTGAGTTGGGGAGAGGAGGAGAGGGAGGGAGGGAGGAAGGGGGAGAGACAGAGAGAGAGAGAGAGAGAGAGAGGGAGAATCTTAAGCAGATTCCATGCTCAGCATGCAGCCCAACGTGGGGCTCGATCCCACAACCCTGGGATCATGACCTCAGCTGAAATCAAGAGTCAGACACTGAACTGACTGAGCCACCCAGGTGTCCATTCATTCATCTACTGATAGACAATTAGGTTGCTTCCATATCTTGGCTATTGTAAATAATGCTGCAATAAATATAGTGGTGCATTTGTCTTCTTGAATTAGTGTTTTCGTTTTCTTTGGGTAAATACCCAATAATAGATTTATTGGATCATATGGTATTTTTATTTTTAATTTTTCGAGGAAGCTCCATACTTTTTTTATAGTGGCTGTACTAATTTATATTTCTGCCAATAGTGCACGAAGCAAAGTTGTTTTGGCTATTTTAGGTACTAGATTTTCTATATTAATTTTAGAATAAGCTTTTGACTTATAATTTCTGCAAAATATCCTACTGGAATTTTGATTGAGATTGATTCAGATATATAGATCAATTTGAGGAAAGTTGACATCTTCCCAGTATTGGGTCTTGCAATCCATGAATATAGTATATCTGTTTATGTAGGTATTCAATTTCTTTCATCAGTGTTTTGAAGTTTTCAGCACATAAATCTTGCACATATTTGGTTATATTTATTTCACTTTTTTGATGCTATTGCAAATAGCATTTAAAAATTTAATTTCTGATTTTTCATTGCTAGTAGATAGAAATAATTGATTTTTGTATATTGACTTGCAGACTGCAGCCTTGCCAAACTCACCTATTCTAGTACCATTAAAAAAAGTAGATTATGTGGGATTTTCTACTTAAATGATCATGTTGTCTGCAAATAGTTTTATTTCTTCCTTTACAATTATTTTATTTCTTTTTCTTGCATCTTTGCATTAGTTACAATCTCCAGTACAATGATGAATAAGGGTAGTAAGAGTAAACTTCCTTGCTTCTTTGATTTTAAAGAGAAAAGCATTCAGTTTCTTACCACTAAGTATAACATTAGCTATAGGTTTTCATAGATGGCCTTTATAAGGTTGAGGCAGTGCCTTTCCATTTCTAGCTTGCTGAAAATGTTATCATGAATGGATGTTGGATTTTGTCAATTTTTTTTTTTGCATCTATTGATGTGAGCGCAGAGCATTTTGTTTTTAGTTCATTGACATGATTGGTTAACTTTCAAATATTGAATGAACCTAAATATTTGAATGTCCCCAAATATTTTGGGGACAACCTCAATTTGATTGTGTTATATAATCTTTTATATGTTGATAGATTCAATTTAACAAAATTTTATTAAGGATTTCTGTGTTAGGATTCATAAGATTCTCTTCCTATAATGTCTTCCTCTGTGTTTGCTATTAGGATGATGCTGGCTTCATAAAATGACTTGGGAAATGTTTTCTTCTATTTTATGTACACATTTGTACAAAGTTGGCATATTTCTTCCTTAAATGTTCACCAGTGAACCCATCTAGGCCTGAAGTAGTTTGTATCTTTCAAGGAATCTGTCCATTTTTCCTAAGCTATCAATTCATTGGTATAAAGATGTTTACAATATTATCTTATTATAATTTTAGTTTCTGTAGGGCTTATATTGACATCCTCTCTTTCATTGCTAATGTTGGTAATTTGTGTTTTCCCTCTTTTTTTTTTCATGATCAGCATGGCTAGAAGTTTATCAATTTTATTGATCTTTTCAAAGAATAACTTTTAGCTTCATTGATTTTTCTCTATTTTTCATATTTTATTGATTTCTGCTTTTATTATGTCCTTCCCTTTGCTTGCTTTGGTTTTAATTTGATTTCTTTTTTTTTTTAATTTCATAAATGGAATCTTAGATTATTGATTAAAAGACTTACTTGTTTTCCAATATAAACATTTAGTGCTATCTATTTTCCTCTTGGCGACATGAATGTGAAAAATGAACTTGTTTCATGCTTTTTATTTTACCCAGTCTAGGTTGAATTGACAATTTCTAATGCTTAATGACAATGTCTGCATTACTTATCATTGATTGGTCATAATCATTTTGGTCAGCAGGTCACATTTGAGTATCTCTGCTTTAGATAATAGAACCTGGGTTCTAACCCAGGTTTGCTCACCACATGGATTAAGTGGTGAGGGCTGGAAGGAGACTATTGCACCTGTAACCTGTGGGCCAGCCACCCAGAAGGAGAAAGAGACAGGCCTTGTGGAAACAGCAACTTTAATGCCTCACACCCCCTCAGGAGAGAGAAATAGCTGTAAGGAATCAGACTCCAGCCCTCTCCCACCTTAGGGAGTAGCCATTAGGAGGAAGGACTAACTGTCATTCTAATATCCAAAAGAAAGTAGAAATTCTGTCTCCACAAACCTATATAAATAAGGAGAGAGACAATGATTCCACTTGCCTTGTTACTCTCCTATTACATCCACTTCCCTGATTTGCCCACCTTAAAAATCAATTATATTTAATAGTTTCCTACTAAACTCACAGTGCTTAAGTGCTATGCATAAACTCAACCAGCTTGTTAGTGTTAACAAAGAGAATGAAAGAGTTCTTGACTCTTAGCCTAATGTATTCTTTTCACAATAGTAAGTTTAAATTATCTTTCCCTTGCCTTTTAGCTTATAGTCGAAGTGAAGGTGTCTGTGTGTGTGTGTGTGTGTGTGTGTGTGTGTGTGTGTGTGTGTGAAAAGAAAGAGAGATGTGGATGTTCATTATTTAAAGGTTTTGATTAATCAACTTCTGGTTAATAGATATGAATATCATAACAAAGATTTCTGTATTAAGAAATAGGAATTTGAAGATACCATATTGTCAACAGTGAGATATGTCAGAGTCACTGAACTTTGGAGCTGGGATCTGTATGACTCAAAACTCTGTACTCTTTTCATTTTGTCTCTTTGCTTCTCACATGTGATTACAAGTCCCAAGTCATAAAGGCACTTGGCTGTCGAGTCCCAAAGGCATCATTTTCTTGCTGTTTTCTCAATTGCACAACACTTGCCCCCAGAGTACTGACCCTGGGACATAGGGCTCTACTGATTGCCCTTATTCTCACTTTACAAGAGGAACGAAGGTTTTCATGAAGTGGAGTGTTTGAAGCTGAAACTAGTGTTGAAAGAACAGTTGCTCCTCTTACTAAAGTGTCCCAAGAGCAAGGAGTCCATTTGCTCTCTCCTCCCAGCCAGCCTCCCACCCCCAACTCACACCCCTTTTACCAAAGCAAAGGAGTATGCATCTATCTGCATAGTCATTAAAATGCACCAAGTCTCAGAACTGGCTTTCTCTCCCCCCATTCTACTGCTTGACAAAGGATTTGTGACAAAAGACCTTCTTCCCGGTTTGTAAAACAGTTGTGTAAAACTCGGACTGTAAAGTCACAGTTGACTGCTTTAATGTGGAACAGCTGGGAGGGTGTAGACACACTGGCAGGTTGAGACAGGGACTGGGAATGGTCCCCCATTCTGCGAAGGGTCGACTTAGTCACACCACCTGCTGCCCCTATTATTTCAAGAGCAAACCAGTCATGACAGCCTCAACAGACGGACACACGGCACCAGACGGTGCAAGGGAAGTTAAGAAAAGATAAATTAAGTGATCAATAAAGATAAGGGACCTGCTCAGCAGTAAATGGTGCTGACAGACCAGACAAAACATGAAGCAAACGGGCATTTGATAATGTGGGGGTGTGTGGAGCTTAGCGTCAACCTTCATAGTATTGACATTTCGGACACCACTGGGACATTGGCAGTGGATTTTCCTGGCTAGGCTGACTTGAGTTGGAGGTGGTTGCCTTTATCTTTCCATTGTACATGCAGAAGAGTTCAGGGTCCATTTTAGAAGTGTACTAAGCTATATACATGGAGGAAGTCACAGCCGGCATTGACCTAAGCCAAACTAGATAGTGCATGGGTATGAAATTGGAGGTTTAAGGTCCACAAAGATGCCTCTCCTTTTGACTTATTTGAACATTCATTAGTTTGTTCACTCCATCTAATCTTGAACAAGCATCTATTATGGACTAGGCACAGTGCTAGGCCATACTAGGTATGGGGGTATGGTGGTCGTAGTGGTGATGATGGTACAAAATTGCAGTCATTTCCCTGAGGGTGTTATAGACTAATGAGAGAGACACTCCCAACACCCCACCCCCAAACTAGTTTAGATATCATACTACCCTTAAGTAGTATAGTGGAGGGATGTACAACATGCCAGAGAGTGACTCAGTCTGCTTGAAGGAATCAAGAACATGTTTACAGAGGAGGGTAGGAGGGAGAAAGTCAAGGAAAGACATTTCTGGCAGAAAAAAAAACAACACAAAAAACACAGATATGACAAATGTGGCCTTCCTTCCCAGTTCTGTATGTGAGGAATTCTCAAAACCACAGTCTACTCAAGGGTGAGTGATTTAAATAGTTTGGTTTTATTAATGTAAACACAAGTATATAGTAAAGGAGAATGAAAATTCAAATTAATTTTTTGAAATCAACTCTAATGCTTCCAAGAAATTCTGGGCTTTTCTATAAGTCTGCTTCAGGCTTTCTCCCCAGATATTCCTGGGGCTTATGCTTATTCTTCTCTGCCATAAGTAGAAAGAGTCGAAACTTGTGTTCAATTTGGTATAGCTAGAAAATGAGATGCCTGGAAGGGGAGGTTGGAATGGGCAGGAGAAGAGAGAAGGAACAGGGCTGGTCAGAGGAGGCACAACCATACTGAGAAGATGTCTTGATGCCTCCTGTTTAGATGGAGTTTTACAATATACAAAGTACTCTTACAGAATCATTTCGTCTGACCTTCATCATGACCCTACCAATGACTTTTAAATGGGGATAACATGGGCATATCTGTGGACATTGTTGTTTAATATTTGAATTCAAGAAAGATTCTCTGGCTTTTGTAAGAAGAATGAACTTGATGGAAAGAGAAGACAAGGAACTACAATTATTGAGGGCCTACAATGTGCCAAACATTTTAACATTCATTATCTTACATGGGTTTGGCCACAGCTGGCAGAAAACTCAAAATAAAATTAGCTTAAAGAGGTGGATTATTTTTAATTATTCATAAGGTTATTCAGAGGTAGTCTTTGCAGGGCTGGCACGGGAGACCCACTGTCTCAGGATTTAGGCTCCTCCAGCTCTCTGTTCAGTCTTCCTCAAGGGCCAAGGAGTTTGTTGAGTTCTAGCCATCATGCCTTTGTTCCAGGAAATAGGAAAGATTAAAGAAAGGCATGGGACACTTCTAACTAAATCTTACTGGCCCAGTTTAGTCATGTGACCCACAGCTAGCTGCAGAGGATATTGGGAAATATAGTCTTCTAATCAGGCAGCAACATGCTCAGATAAAAAGGAAGAGCATGGATCCTGGGGTTGACAACTGGAAGGTTGTTTTTTTTTTTAATTTTATTTTTTATTTTTTAAAATTTACATCCAAATTAGCATATAGTGTAACAATGATTTCAGGAGTAGATTCCTTAGTGCCCCTTACCCATTTAGCCCATCCCCTCCAGTAATCCTCAGTTTGTTCTCCATATTTATGAGTTTCTTGTTTTGTCCCCCCCCCGTTTTTATATATTTTTTATTTCCCTTCCCTTATGTTCATGTTTTGTCTCTTAAAGTCCTCATATGAGTGAAGTCATATGATTTTTGTCTTTCTCTGACTGATTAATTTCACTTAGCATAATACCCTCCAGTTCCATCCACGTAGTTGCAAATGGCAAGATTTCATTCCTTTTGATTGCTGAGTAATACTCCATTGTGTGTGTGTGTGTGTGTGTGTGTGTGTGTGTGTGTGTGTGTGTGTATACACACCACATTTTCTTTATCCATTCATCCATTGATGGACATTTGGGCTCTTTCCAGACTTTGGCTATTGTTGATAGTACTGCTATAAGCATGGGGGTGCATGTGTCCCTTTGAAACAGCACACCTGTATCCCGTGGATAAATGCCTAGTAGTGCAATTGCTGGGTCATAGGGTAGTTCTGTTTTTAGTTTTTTGAGGAACCTCCATACTGTTTTCCAGAGTGGCTACACCAGCTTGCATTCCCACCAACAATGCAGAAGAGATCCTCTTTCTGTGAATCCTTGCCAACATCTTTTGTTGCCTGAGTTGTTAATGTTAGCCATTCTGACAGGTGTAAGGTGGTATTTCATTGTGGTTTTGATTTGTATTTCCCTGATGATGAGTGATGTTGAGCATTTTTTCACGTGTCGGTTGGCCATCCGGATGTCTTCTTTGGAGAAGTGTCTGTTCATGTCTTTTGCCCATTTCTTCACTGGATTATTTGTTTTTTGGGTGTTGAGTTTGATAAGTTCTTATAGATTTTGGATACTAACCCTTTATCTGATATGTCATTTGCAAATATCTTCTCCCATTCTGACAACTGGAAGTTTTGCCACGGAATTATCACCTAGGTGTTCAGAAAAGGTAGATGAATTGTTCCAAGTCACAAAACCATAACACTGCAGAGCTTAGATTCAATTCTAGTTCTTACTGAATCTGAATCTGATGCTGCTTCTACAGTTGTGCTCCACTTGGACATGGGCTCATGATACGTAAGAAATAAAATTAAAGCTGAAAATTAGGAGTACATCGAATAGCATAATGAAGATCTGAACTGATGATAAAATAAAGCCATATATTTGAGAATATATCAAACCATCTATTTAACAATAATAATTAACAATCATATCTTGAATCTTGGCCACATATAAAGCTTTATTCTACATTAGCCCATTCATTCTCCCAAATTTGGGAGATAGTTATTATTTGTTCTTATTTACAGATCAGGAACCTAAGACTCAGCGAGGTTAAATAATATGCCCGAGTATGATTCTCTGTTCTATTTTTATGCCATGCTATCTCTCAGTGTATCACTAGAAAATAAATATTTTGATTTATGGGTTTTTATTTATCTACAGTTTTTCTAAAATATTACTATCATTAATCCAGAACTGAAAGGAACCTTAGTCTTCCTATTCAATTTCCTTTTCATTGATAGTGAAGACAGGAATGTAACAATGGCAACAACATCAATGACAGTGATTATAGTTACAGTACATTGGGTGCTATAAGGTTGGTGAGTCTCCAGCCTTGTCTCCCAATGCCTACCTCCACTCACCGTCTTCCATGACCCCTGTCAAGGGAAGAAGAATTGCTAAATGAATAACAAGAATCTAAAACATTGAATGGGCCATGGCTGTCAACAGACAAAGTCACCATGCTAAAACACTGCTACCATCGGGGCAGTAGGTGGAGCATCTGACTTCAGCTCGTGTCATGATCTCATGCTTCATGAGTTCGAACCCCACATCTGGCTTGCTGCTTTCAGCAGAGCCCACTTCGGATCCTCTGTCCCTCTCTCTCTCTGTTCCTTCCCCATTGCACTCTCTCTCACTTTCAAAAATAAATAAATCTTTAAAAAAACAAAAAACAGTGCTACCATTTCCTCCTACCTTTGTGTGATAAGCAGATCTAGACAGGGCCTGGCACATCAGTGTGGACCCAATCATCTCTCTTTTTCTTCCTTTTCCGCCCCACCCCTCCTTCCTCTGCTGCTGCTTCCTTTATTTTTTCCTCCCTTTTTCTTCTTTCCAAACCCGGACAACTTTTCCTTTTTCTTTTCTGATTTTTTTTTACTTCCTTTTCCTGTGAATCCCCTTGAAGGTAGATGATTCTCAGGTTGAATTTTGGGAGGAGAGTGCAAACGTTCTACCTGGTTGTCAAGCTGAAACCATGTGCTCCACCAAAGCTTTTCCGAAACTCAGAACAAGGGTGTGCCAACAGCTAATGCCAAAAAGGGAACTTTGATTTCCATCTGCTTTTGTTCTTCACGTGTTTAGCTCCCTCAAAAGGAGGGGAGATTGCAGGGCAGGATTTGGTGCTGCCTAGGCTCCTCACTCTGATATTATCAATTCATCCCTCACCAATAAGAAGAGTTTACCATGCACCTGGCTCAGTGTTCAGCATTTCATGTGCAGGATTTCACATACTCCACACCCATCAGCCATCTAAAGGTACTCTTATTACTGAAGAGGAAATCAAGATTCACAAAGTGAAGGACTTGCCCAGTGCATGACCATCCCACCAGGATCAAAAACCAGGTCTATCTGACTGCAACCCTGCTCTTTCTGATGGCATTTCTCGATCCCCTCCAATGTGCAAAAGGAGCCCACATGCGCCAGTCAGCCCTGGCCTTGGAGCTATAGCAATCCTAGATTTCATGGAAGATCCCCAGTCTTTTACAAGCTGTTCCGGTCATGACCATCCTAGTCTTTGGTTAATGCTTTGCATTTGTGAGATGATTCCAGTCCAAGCTGGCCATGGAAGTATTTCCTTTTATGAACTGGCCTCCATGACTCTAGGCCTAAGAAGGCCATGGTCCATTAGTGCTGTCAGATCTTCTCAGTGGGCACACCACATCCAAGCATGATCTCAGCAAACAACTGCAAGTGTTATGCCAGGGTGTGGAATGCACCAATGGCAGCCATCTTATGCTTCACTTGGCTCTGTCTTCTTCTAGCCAAGTTTTTCTTAGCAATTTCTGGGCATCTTTTTCTTCCTCACATGACAATTACTTATCTAAGTAAGTGAGACACTGAGACATTGTGGAAAAGCTTATAATGGAGTGCCTGAATCACCAGTCCTAATCCATGCTCTTCTCCCTGCTAGCTTTGGACTTCTTCAAGGCTTAACTTCTCAGCACACCAGTGTCTTCAGAGCTTAATAGGGATGACAAAATGCTATTGAGCTCCAGCGAGTTAGAAATGCATAGCAGTATCTTGTGAAATAACCAAACAAATGACATTTTTTGGGTAATATTTCTCACTCTAGAATCTGAGCTTTTTGAGAAAAGAGATCTGTTAGCACATATTAAACTTTAGCACATATTGAGATAGCAGTACAACATATGGATTACGAACAACAGCAATAACAATCGTTATTAATACTCGTGCAGACTCTGTACCAGGCAGTATTCTAAGTGCTTTATATATATCTACTCACTTAATCCTCATAATTGCCCTTCTAGGAAAGTCCTGGTATTATCCTCATTTTACAGATGAGGAAACAGACAACAAGAGGTCACTTACATTTCCCAAGGCATCACAGCTAACACCTAGCAAAGCCAAGATTTAAACAAAGACTGTCTGGCTCTAGAGTTAAAAGCATAGATCGGGGCGCCTGGGTGGCGCAGTCGGTTAAGCGTCCGACTTCAGCCAGGTCACGATCTCGCGGTCCGTGAGTTCGAGCCCCGCGTCGGGCTCTGGGCTGATGGCTCGGAGCCTGGAGCCTGTTTCCGATTCTGTGTCTCCCTCTCTCTCTGCCCCTCCCCCGTTCATGCTCTGTCTCTCTCTGTCCCAAAAATAAATAAACGTTGAAAAAAAAAAAATTTAGAAAAAAAGCATAGATCACAGACCATGTGTTCAATTGCAAATGATCAACAATTCTTTATAGCTCTTCCCATTAAGAGTCAGACTCTTATTTGCCCACCCATTGAGCCTGGACTGACTTTGTGACTTGCTTCGATTAACAGAATGAGTTCTGAGCCTGGACCTCAGTAGGCCTTGTAGTTTCTGTTCACACCGTCTTGAAAGGCTGCCACTATCTGAACAAATTGGCATTAGCCTCCTTAAGGATGATGTGGAGAGAGGACCAGCCCTGTAAGTGAGACCATCTTAGACCATCTAGCCCCAGCCACACCAGCCCAGAACAGCATAACCTCCGAGCCAAACCACAGAATCATGAGAGGTAATAAAATGGCTGTTGTTTTCAACCATGAGGTTTGGAGTGATTTGTTATGTAACAGGAGGTTGATCTGCTTAGAGGCTGTGTGTCCTTGGGTAGGCTGCTTAGCCTCACTGACCTCAATGTCATTACTTATAAGTGAGACGAATTTTTCCCACTCCACAGGAGACTGTATGTTTGGCATGTATAAGGAAGTACTCAAACAATGTTAAGTTTTTTCCCCATGAGGAATATATTATGCAAAGACAAGCTTTAGAGGGATACAAAGTGGCTAGAAGATCAATTTGTAGATTCGGATTACAAAAATGTAAGGACATGGTAGGTCACAAGTGCCTAGACAAGGAAGGGGGTATATTGAATTTTTGCTAAGAGGGGATTCAGAGTCTCGGTTGCATGGTTGGATTTGAGGACCCTTAACATTCTTTCTGTTCTCGAGATTGGACGAATCTCTGGCATCATGGATCATATGAACCAGGTTAAAACTTTTCCTCTTCTCTTTTCCTTACTATCTTTCCTAACTATATTTCCTTTAATGCATGCTGGTAATGCCCAATTGTGGTTGAAACTATGCATGATTTGTCGAGTGAATGTCTTTGCTAACTAATTTAAGCACAGCAGAGGGTGGGGGCTCAAAAATGTTAGCTAAATTGAGCATCCAACACGGATGATCCAACCGCTTTTACTAAAATCTTACCAGGAGTGGACAAAGTAATTAAAATAATAAAGGCAGAGGGATATAGAAATGGAAATCTTTGTTTTGCAGGCTGGTAAAACACACATCAGTGTGCCCATAGGATGATTATGATATGGTGTTTTTATTCATCTGTTTTTCTGGCTTGCTAGCTTGGTTTTTCATTTTGTTTTTAAAGATTTGACTTTACAGTGGGAAGCCTTTTATAACAACTGGTCTTGCCGAATCTCTGTCTGTTGCTTATAGGGGTCTCATTTGAATCCCTGAATCCCACTAGCCAATTTCACTAAAAACCCCATAAATGACCAAACTCAGACACTCAGACTTGCATTTGGTGGATATTTTAATGTGTTCCTTCGGTAAAGACATTCAGAAGCATAAACCTAATTGAAATGGAATATTTCAACAATTGATAAAAAGTATTTGCACTGTCCATTTCACATCAGAATTTGGGGTGTGTGTTCAGGGGCTGTGGCTTTTAATAAAGAAAACTAAAAATATAAAATCAACCCACCGAGAATCGAAGTGAGTTGAAATATTCTCCTGTACTTCTCCAATATTTTTATGGAGGAAAAATAAAATTCCTTGTCCGCGTTTCCCTTCTGTATTCCCTGGCTTCAAACTCTGGCCTTGTGATCCGTCCACATTCCCCTTCTTCACTCTTTCCTGGTGCCAGTTATCTCTCAGCTTCGCAAACCCCAGCACTGCTGATGAATAAACATCGTTCCGTCTGTGGCGCCCCATACACTTTGGAGACAATGTTCAGCTTCAAAGTTTTCAGAATTGCCTGGTCCGGTTTTGTTAACGACATTAGTGGGACCGCATTGTCGGGGTTAGGGGCGAGACAATGGTGCATCTCTTACATCATCAGGCACAAGGAGCTCTGTCTCCAGCTGTACAAACAGCACAGGAAATGGATTTTTTTTCTTCGTGTTATGTTTCGTCTATTAAAATTATGCAAACCCGGCAAATACAATTGCTTTGTTAAGACTCCGAAATGTCTAACCATTCATTTCCCAAGTAAGGAGCCTGCGGTGCGTTTGATGCTGAGGATTGTTAATCCCAAACGTGGAGAACTAATAAAATAATCAAAAAAGGACCCCAGAAGTGTTGATAAATTTCAATTATCTCTTGCTCTGTATCCCAGGATTGGACTAGCAGGATGGGACTGCCTTCAAGTAGTACTTGAGTCGGGGCTGCGTTTTCTCCTCGTTGGGCCCCTAGGCACCGACGTCTCTCCTTTGTGGCTGAATCGCCTTAGCAGGGCTGGTGTTTGGAGGTGCTCAGGGCCAGAGGAGACAAAGCGGGCCTGCTGCACAAAGGCGAGGGAGCCAAAGAAAGCAAAATTGAATCTCTAGCACCCTGCTCCTGAGTAAACAGACAAAACTAATGGGTCTGCCATTTCTCCTCCCATCCAATTACTGGGTTCCAGTAGAGAGAATATGGCAACATCAGCTCACACAAATCCTAATACTCTTAATCCCTTCCATACATATAAACCTCACATCCACCCACATGACTTCATTACCCAAACCACCCAGGCAGACAGTGTGAAGGAATGGGCCCACCAGCTGCAGAAACCTGCCTTCTTCAGGTTTTAATCAGCTAATGAGGGATATGCAAATGAAAAGCTTATGGGATTATGGCTTGTCCGACAGCAGTTCACCCCTAGTGATGGAGGACTAATACAGGTGTTAGTAAACGGGTTATTAGGCCCGGCCTAATTTAGGTCTATTCATGCTGCGCTTGCACTCTTAGCCTAAACATTTGTCCTCGTCCTGGGGGCCCAGCAGGAGCCATCTTTAGGCCTGTGGTAGGTCTCACATGAACTCCTTGCTAAAGATATGAAGTTAATAAATCCGGCCATTGGGTGTTTAGGCATACACAGCGACATCAGAGTGGCCTCTGGTAGGGGCTTTTTTCTTTCCCCACGGGGGGAAGGGCCTGAGAAACTGCCGGGGAGCAGTGAGAGGGAGTCTGACTCAACATCATTCACCACTTACTTTGATTCACAAAGAAATAGGGACATAGACACGTTTAACAATCAGCTCTCTAGAAGAGGAAAAAAAGGCCCTGATTCATGAGTCCACTGATTTCTATGGAGTAAATGCTCCTACCCTGGATCACACCAAATGGCCAATGTGACGTCGAGCGTCTTGCAAAGAATTCTCAAAAAGTTAACGAGTCAGCTCTCTCGAGCCACGAGGTGGCTCCAGCACCCCACTGGACACAGGCATTGCCCCCAGGTTACTTATAGTCTAGCACAGTCATTCAGCGAGTGTGAGGTCTCAGAAAATTTTTACTTTATGCTAAGATGCTATTTGCCTTTGTTTCCCAGGTTGACATTTGCCCCGTTGGTGCAGAAACAATGGTGCTGTAACTGGACGCTTAGCCCAGATCAACACTGTTACAATCTCTGTGTTCTCCCACCACTCGCTTGCAGGAAAACAAAAAAATTCCAGCCTCTCTTAAGAATTTCCTTGATGAAGCAGTAAAAATCATTAATTTTATCAAACCTTGACCCTTGAATGCATGTCTTCTTAATATTGTGTGTGACGACTGAGGAAGTGCATATAAAGCATGTCCTCACACCAAAACATGATGATTACAAGGCAAGAACTGAGTGATTGTTTAAGTTCTGAACTGAACTAACTGCTTTCTCATGAAATGCCATTTTGACTTGAAAGAGTGACAAGCTATGCTTATTCAGACCTGGTTGTTTGACAGACATTTTCTTGCAAATGAATGAGATGGGTCTGTCATTACAACTCACCGTATCTGTTGCTAATGGTAAAATTTGAGATTTCAAGCAAAAATTAAAACCTTAGAAAGCTGTCTCCCCCCGACGTGAATTTGACACATCCCAATATAAAGACTTATATGAGATTAGTAGTGATATTAGTGCAAGTGATATTTCAAAGTTGTATCATGAAATATGTCAACATTTGGAAGATCTGCCTGAGTGAACCGATATTTTCCAAATGATCAGTGCGCAATGTTATAAAATCAGGCATGGATTAAAAAAAATCCATTCAGAGTGCCAGATAGACCAAGGGGTATGAAAATCCCATTAAAACAGTTTCAAATTTCATGTTGCAACTCTAACCTTTAAGAAATTACTGCTTGTTGGGGCGCCTGGGTGGCTCAGTCGGTTAAGCACCCAACTTCAACTCAGGTCATGATCTTGCGCTTCCAGAGTTCAGGCCCTGCATCGGGCTCTGGTGCTGACAGCTCAGAGCCTGGAGCCTGTTTTGGATTCTCTGTCTCCCCCCCCCCCCCATCCCTCCCTGGCTCTCTCTGTCTCTCTCTCAAAAATAAATAAACATTAAAAAAAATTTTTTAAGAGAAAGAAGAAATTACTGCTTGTTTACTTTAGGTATAATGTTGAAGAATAAAACCCAGTCACATGAAATGTTTATTAAAATGCTCATTTTTTTCACCCAGCCACATATCTGTGAGGCCAGATAGTCTTCATACACTGCAACCAAAACAATGTATCCCAACAGACCAAGTGCAGAGGCAGATAGGAGAATGCACCTGTCCTCTACTGAGCCACACGCGAACAGGATTTGCAAAAATGTGAAACAAAGCCACTCTCTTTTACCAAACATGTTTTGTTTTGGAAAATAGTTACTTTCATAAAAAAAAATGCTATGTATTTTGCTTTTATTTAAAATTTTTTAATATTCAGAAAAGTTTTACTGATAATAGTAAAACACAAAACAAGAAACAACACCAATATCTACTGACAGAATGGAGAAATTGAGGCATATGCATAAAATATGATGCAGTAAAGAAAACAAATCTCAAATATAATGTTCAATGAAAAAAAAGCAAGCCCAGGAGACTATGTACAGTCAATATCATTTACAGAAAGTTCAGTTAAAGAACAAAGATAAGCAATATATGTGGTAAACCAATAAGCAATAAGAGATTGACAAATATCAAATGCTAAAAGGTCTAGTGTAACATCGATATCTGGCCCAAACCAAATATCACCATCATGGAACAAACTTACAGGATCCAAAAAAAAAAAAAAAACCCCTGAAACTTCATTTTTAAAATTAATTATTGCTATATTTTCATTAGTAAACATTTTATTTTTTATTTTTTTTAATGTTTATTTTTGAGAGAGAGAGCGTGCGTGTGCGAGAATGCAGGGGAGGACAGAGAGAGAGGGAGACACAGAATCCAAAGCAGGCTCCAGGCTCTGAGCTGTCAGCACAGAACCTGATGTAGGGCTTGAACTCACAGACTGTGAGATCATGACCTGAGCTGAAGTCGGACAGTTAACCAACTGAGCTGCCCAGGGCCCCCGGATGTATTATGTTTCTTTTAGTGAATAAATATTTTTAAGCTTTTCAGTTTTAACTTCTCATACTGCAAGTCTCAAGAGATATATAACCCTTACCAACAAAAACCTCTGTCATTCTCAATAACTTGTAAGAGTGACCAGGGGTCCCAAGACCAAAAGTTTAAGAACCATTGGTCTAATGAACAGTACTTTTTGTCATAAACAAGGAGTAGGAGTTTGCTTGATGAAGGTGATGGGAAGGAGAGATCAAACAAGAAGTGTAAAGCCAAGAGGACATGTACTTGGCCTTCCGTGGGAGAGTCAGCACCATGGGGCATGAGGTGTGTGTGTGTGGCAGGAGGGGAGCAAGCTGGGGCAAAGACAGCTTGTAAAGCTGCAGGAGTAGGTGGGGGCCTTGTCCCCTCCCTACATATTTTGTGGCATCCAGGAGCCACAGGAAGCCTTTAAGCAGGGTCATGACCTGATCTACAACTTAGAAAGATCACTCTGACCCCAGGGGTCTTAGCACATTTATCCACGGGCGAAAGGCTGATGAGTGAGAGTCCAGTTTCAGAAGTTTTCTTTAGCTGACACTGTGGTTTGAAAGTTTAGAATTTGACAACTGTCTTGTTCCAGGCCCCATCGTGTGAGACCACTCCCCAACCCCTGTGTTGATGTTATCTTCCTAGTCCTTACGATGTGTGAACCTGAGAACCAAGGGGAAGATGTGTACACTCATGGGTACATTCTCTCTACTGGGCAAAACTGGGGACTTCTCCATGCTCTGTGAGGGTTCTCTTTGGTCCAAGGGTTTTTGAAATGCAAGTGATCTTTGGCACAAACAGAAAGAAAAGAAGGGCTTGTGTAAAGGGCAAAATCAGGCTTAGAGAATTTTAGATCTCTTTAAGAGTTCTCTAATGTTCTCTTAGTGAAGAAAGACCATTACATGTCATGAGTTGATTTTCTACAAACTATCTTTTCTGGAAAATAGTAAATTTACATGCCTGTTGTCATAAGGAGTATCTCTTACTCTCCTGGGAACAATCTTACAATACGTTGGACTTTTTTTTTTTTTTAAGTTTATTTATTTTGAGAGAGAGAGGGAGAGAGAGAGGGAGAGAGCAAGCGTGGTAGGGGCAGAGAGACAGGGGAGAGAGCGAATTCCAAGCAGGCTCTGCACGGTCAGCGCAGAGCCCCATGTGGGGCTTGAACCCACAAGCCGTGAGATCACGACCTGAGCCAAAATTAAGAGTCGGACGCCTAACCGACTGAGCCACCCAGGTGCCCCACGATATGTTGGACTTTTAAAAATTATAACTCTTATTTATTTTGCAAGGATCAGTGAGACATAATAAAAAGCCTCAGGTCAAGGGGGGAGGAAAGAAAGACAAATTACCTCTAATCCCCCTCCACACAGTTTTTATTATTTCTTTCATGGTCTCTCTCAGTGTTGGCCCCCACACATACATAATTATTATGTAGTTGTCATCATAGGCTGGAAATAATTTTATATCCTACCCTTACTTTTCAGTAAGGCAAAGAGAAAATGGACACACCTGAATGCTTGCTCCATGCCAGAGATTGCTAGATGTTATAACATGCTTTATCTTGTTGATTCTTACAGGTACTTAACAAAGTGGGTATTATTCAGACTTTGACGCAGAGGTTACATGACATAATTAGAGGTTCGACTAATACGAATTGGTTATCAAGTTAACCAGCTCGTGAATGACATTGAGGAAGGATTCAAACCTCCTTTCTCTGGCGGGACATCCCCTTCCTCTTTGCGTTGTATTTTCTCCATGTTGCTTCATCATTTCCAATGCTGTAACTCATGTTGGCTTCGCTATAATCTAGTCCATTTCTAGTCCATTATAAACTGCCTGAAGGTAGTTTTACTTGTCTTTATCCCAGCACCTAGCACAGTGTCTGGTAAGTCGCAGGTATTGAATCAATACTTGTTGGATAAATGCAGCCCCTGCACCCACCTTTCTCAGAGTTTAGGGCTAATGAGGGCCTCCTCCTCCTTGCTTACTTTATTTGACAAAATTTAATTAAACTGATGCAGGCCAGCCAGGTCCGAGAACCCAGGGGAGGGTCCCACAGAACCAGCCAAGAGGTGTCCTTGGCTTCACACAGGATAGAAATCAAACGCAAGCCAGAGAAAGTGGGAACAGTTTATTGAATAGTATGAGTGACAGAGAATAGTAGATGGAGCGTGTGGGAGACTAGGAAAGGAGAGAAGAAAGTCTCATTGTTGCTTGGGGTTAGGGATTTATATTGGAAAGGGGTCCAGGGTAGGTGTTCTTTTGGGAATTTAGGGTAGGGTCCTATCAAAGGTGTCAGGCAAATTGCTGAAGGTAGGGGTATTGATGCCAATGTTAGCTGAGGTTTGCTTGAAGCTAACATCTTGGAACATGTTTAGGATCTGGCTCTTCTTAGGTGTTAACAGGTATTTGGGGCTCAGGACAAAAGTCAGAGAATGATTAACTTTCTTGCTTCCCCCTTAACTGGGAACATAGCTTCTTTGGCTTATTCAGAGGCAAAATATGGAACATGAGTAAATGGGGTCTAGCAGAAAAACAGCAGAGACAAATCCTTTCTAAAATGGTGTCCCTTCAGTTCTCCACTTGAAAACTAGTATGTCCTGGGCCCTTGACCAGGTACAGGGAAACAAAGCCCAAAGCCCCCTGAAGGGTCGCAGGCAGGATACTGAGACAGAAATGCTCCATGGAGGTACCCACAGGCAGCAATACAGGGAGAAGCAGCTAGGAATGTGTGAGATCATCTGGGATGGCTCTCCAGGAGAGATAGCTTTGTTCCATCTTCTACAAATAGCACCTCGATCTCCATCAGCCATCTTTTGAAAATGTGCACTTGGTTACAAGAGACCAGAGATGAGAAGAATTTCATGTTGCTAAGGGTTGGGGTTTCAGGCTTGTTGTTTACCTTTGAGGCATTTTATTTTAGCTTACACAGAAGGTACACGACTCACCTTTTTGTTTCCTGTATATCATATTTAAATCCATTAAGGCACCTTGCAGTCTGAAAGAATTCTATTTGCAGTTCCTTCTGTAAACTGAGTATTTGCCACCGCCATTGCCCCTCCCCCTTTTACCTTTTGTCTGGATCCATACACTAAATTCTCTAAATTTTGTACTTTATAGAGTTTGGAGTCAGTGTCATGTACAAAAACTTTGGTTTTTAAAATGTTCTGCCCTGTCATTGCAAAATCAAGGAAAACTCTTATTTGATTGGTGTCAGTTTCCTATGGATTCACTAATGTGATTCTATGTGTTCTATCTATGCCAACACCTTCAGAACTCAGGGAGGTGATATGAGAATTCTGGTGCTAGATGAAATTGACCAGGTACCTTTTCAGAGTATGTTGTACAAATGCCTGAAGAAATGCTTTTTTCTCCCTTCAAAAATGTCATTTTCCAGGCACATGATCTCATTGCTCTAGAATTCCATCTTTGGATAACAACATAGCCAAAGTCAGTGCTTAAGTACTTTGCAGGATGACTGAAGAAAATTTTTCTGGCCTTTGGAGTGCGTGGGGTTAGGGGGTGGGGGCAGGTGTCCAATTACACTCTTCTTTCCTCCAGCTCTAAAATGGTCTCCTTCTTCCTGCCCTTTCCCCAAGCCTGGATTTCACTGGAGAATTCATAGTCCTAAAATGTAGAAAAGATATTGGAAGTATTTAGATGCCAGAGCACCAGGCAATTGTAGGTACTTCTTGGAAGTTCTGCTTGGCCTCAGTGGGAGAGTAATTCCAAGTGAAAGTTGTTCAACAGGGAATTGTGCCAATTGATGCTGAGAACTCAGAACACAAAACAAGCTTTATCATTTTTTATGTTTAATTGTCTCCTTGAAATAGGGGTGAAATTTTTAACATTTTTGGTTCCCTTGGAGAAGAGAGGACCCAACTAGATTTCTTGAATTCTTCCTTACAAAAGTCTTTTTTTTGTTGTTCGCTAAATACTTTTTCTGTTGGAAATAAAGAACTCAGCAGAGTTAAGTCCTTCAGCAAATGTTCTAAACACCTAATTTGGGCCGACACCTTGTCCTGGGATTGGCCTGTTAACCTTTCACCCTTTACCCAGGCTGCCATGGGGGAATGATCCTCTTAGAATCCTCCCCAGGCAAGGCCACAACATGGGATTCTTAAGTCTATTTAACCTCGGGATTTGGGGAGGCAGCTTTTCCACCCGGCATTGTTCATCATCGGCATTTGTTTTCTGTAGTTCCTTCCAATTAGTTGGCCAGGGCTTTGACAGCACATGTGATTCTAATGCCTTGTAGACCATTCCTCTATTCTGACAATGAGAAATGAGAGCAGGCTCATGACACTTGGTAAAATGGCATCATGCTTACAGATCCAAACATAGTCCATAAAGAGGTATCCCACGTATTTCAACATATATTAATAACTATAATTGACATTTGTGACACCATTTGGAATTCAAAATTATTTTCTATGTCTAGCTTCCTTAGCTACTTACAGTAAACCTGTGGGGTAGGTAGCGATTCTAAATGCCAAGTTTTCAGACGAGCAAACTAACAGTGAGAGAAGCAGTGGAAATTTCCAAAGTCGCTCAGTTAGGTAAAACTGACTTGCCTGTTTCCATTTCCTTTTTTCATTTGAATAATACACTTTTAAGATTTAAATAATTTGGTGTTTCACTTGATTAATTCATTTTTCTTATTAAATAACAACCAGCCAAGGAAAGTAGGACTTACCATAAGTCTGCTGCTCTCACAGTATAGGACTGGTAAGAGCATAGAAAAATAAAAGAAAAATAAAGCATTGGAGCCAAATAAAAAATCTCAAAAAAGATCTAATGCATTGAGAACTTAAGATATGAGGCATGGCATTCTATTTTAGGAAAAATAAATATTTCATTTTATAAATGGTATTGACTACCTTCCTAGAAGAAAAAGACCCCCTTAACTCATACCTTATATAAAAATTATAGGTGGATTAAATATTTCAATGTTTTAAAATAAAATTATAATTTTATTTTTACTTAAAAAATTTTTTTTAACGTTTATTTGTTTTTGAGAGGCAGAGCACAAGCACAGAAGGGGCAGAGAGAGAGGGAGACCCAGAATCCAAAGCAGGCTCCAGGCTCTGAGCTGTCAGCACAGAGCCTGACGTGGGCATCGAACTCATGAACCGTGAGATCATGACCTAATCCAAAGTTGGATGCTTAACTGATAAAGCCACCCAGGGTCCCCTAAAATAAAATTATAATTTTAGAAAAATATTTGTAGAAACCTGTTTGGTTGGAAATGTTCCTATTCACAGGAAACCCAGAAGCTATAACAGAAGAGAGATGTTTTTATGTGACAGATATACCATGACAAAATTTAAAAAGCAGTGGTGGCCGAGGAAAAAATATGAAATACATGGCAAACAAAGCTTAATATTTCTACTATACTATGTGCTCCCATAAATCTTAAAAGCAAACCTTAGAATTGGGCAAATAGTATAAACAGGAAATTCACATAAGAGGAAATCCAAAAGTCCTGAAACACAAGAAAAAAACACTTAACCTCAGCAATCAGGGAGATACCAAATGCAGTAATAATGAAGTATCATTTTGACCCATCAAACTGGCAAAACATAAAAAGAGCAATATCGTTGTGAATTGGAGAGGATGCTAGAAAACTGTTACTCCCATAAATTAATGGGATGTGGGTAATCTATTACTACAACCTTTTTGGAAAGTAATCTGGCAATATATATTAAAATATACTTCATTTTAATATATGAAATTTCCATTAGCTCTAGCAATCCTATTTAAAAAATATATTCCAGGGGCGCCTGGGTGGCGCAGTCGGTTAAGCGTCCGACTTCAGCCAGGTCACGATCTCGCAGTCCATGAGTTCGAGCCCCGCGTCAGGCTCTGGGCTGATGGCTCAGAGCCTGGAGCCTGTTTCCGATTCTGTGTCTCCCTCTCTCTCTGCCCTTCCCCCGTTCATGCTCTGTCTCTCTCTGTCCCAAAAATAAATAAAAAAATGTTGAAAAAAAATTAAAAAAAATAATAAAAAAAATAAAAAATATATTCCGTAAAAATAAAAACATTAAAAATAAGGTTCTGAGTTCAAGAGTGCTTACTATAGCAATGCTTATAATCATAGAAATAAAAATAAAACAAAACTGAGAAGTATTTATTAGTAGTGGTATCTAGCAAATGGTAAAATACATATTTTTAGAATATCTATAGAATATTTTCAGTTTCTAAACAAATTACATGATATCTTTATCTCTCAACCCAGATGAACCACGATGTATTTATTAAATGAAAAAGAGAGAGAGAGAAGTGAATCTGGTATGGTATGTTTTTACTTTATAAAATTTTACGAGTGTGTGTGGGGGGGGTGTGTATCTGTATATACTATCAACTTGTCTAAGCCAATTTAGTTATGCACCACTTTTAGGGTCATATTGGTAAATAATATTAACCTTAAAAGTTTTAGGTAGGTTTAGTTAGCGAGTCTCAGACTCAATCCCACTGCATGTATGGACATTCATAGCCAGCAAGCACACACAGTTCATTTCACATCACCAGTTCTGGAAGCTCAATTAAGTCGAGCTCGATCCTTCCGTTGTTATACTTAACATCCTGCATGACAGGTTCCCTTGAGCCCGATGTGACAATATGGCAGGAGCAGGATTCTGCTCCCTTTATGGTCTATATCAGGCCATCAGAAATCCTCCCAAACTGGACCAGGACCCTTTAGGATCAAGTCTTAGACACCATCTGTAAAGGAGCAGGCTATACAGACTTTGCTAGACTTTTAAACCTTATCCATGCATGGAAGTGGAGTGTCTCTTAAAAGAGTTGAGATAAGTCATTGAATACCACCAATTTCACCAATGGAAACCCATTTTAAACATATATCATGCAAACAAGCTACAAATTTCACCTGTGAAAAACCCATTTCTAACATCCACTATACTAATCAGCAAAATGTCTTTGCATTGTCTAAGATGAGGATTACTGATGCAGTTTATAGGAGCCACATCTGAATTAAAGCAAGAGACTTTTCTTGGCTTGTGACTTAAACCAACTAATACACATTAACATCACATTGTCTGGTTTTAAGCATTTTAAAACAAATTAGCTACACATAACAGCACAACAGGAAGGAGGTAGAGTATTCTACACAAGAGCAATTCATATTGGTTTGGTAGAAATGGCATGAGGATTGGAGAGAGAATATTAACTTATTTTTATAGAACTGTATATCATTTCATTTGGCCCAACATACTCATATCATTTTTGTGCTTAACAATCTTAACATTGTTTTTGAAAGAGGGGGTAACTTTTAAAAAGTAAAAGCAAGGAGGGGTGCCTGGGTAGTTCAGTCAGTTAAGTGTCTGACTTCGGCTCAGGTCATGATCTCATAGCTTGTGGGTTCGAGCCCTGTGTCAGGCACTGTGCTGACAGCTCAGAGCCTGGAGCCCGCTTCGGATTCTGTGTCTCCCTCTCTCTCTGCCCTTCCCCCACTCATGCTCGCTCTCTCTCTCTCTCTCTCTCTCTCTCTGTCTCAAAAATAAACTTAAAAAAAATTTTTTTAAGTAAAAGCAAGGGTTGCCTTTGCACATGCTGTTCTTTCTATGTAGAACATCTCCCTCTTGTTTTATGTTAGCAGTGGTCTGTTCTTCCTCCAGTTCTCAGTTTGAACATTAAGTCCTTTGTGAAGGCTCCAGACAGTCACGTGCTTGTTCTCTATGCTCCTACAGCACCCTAAATATTTCCTAGCAGAAGAATCATAACAATTCCTATCTGTCTGTTTTTCCTGTTATGTATGCATTTTGGAAGAGTAGGAACTTTGGCTTGAATAATGCTATGTCTCATAACACCAAGCCCAGCAATAGTTAAATGCTTGACAAATACGTGCTGAACTCATGGATGAATGAATAAGTGAGTGAATGTTGAGATACAGCATTTAGGTTTTTTGTGGGATTTTTGCCTTTACAATGCTTATGAAACAGGCTCAATAAGATTTAAACTTTCGTGCTCAGCCAGTTTCTTATCATCTTTTCATGCAAGAATATATGCGTCACCGGCCTAATTTTCAATACCAACATCTGCAATCCATAAGGAGGGAATAAAAATCTCCTCCTATAATAAGTTGTCAGGCATCATGGAGTAGTAGGTGAAATTATACTCCTCCAGACCTACTTTTTGAGTCCTGGGCTCACCATTTATTAAGTGTGGAATTTTTGAAGAGACTTTTAACAACTCCCTCTGAGTTTCAATTTCATCATCTGTAAAATGGAATAAAAATTGCTACTTCAAAGATTTATGGTAGGGATCAAATGAAATAATATATGTGAAAACACCTTGTTAACTATAAAGTTAGAGGTACATATTTTTGATTATAATGCAGGTAGGATGAAATAAGTCTCACATTTACTCCTGGAGCATTAAGGTTTTTCTATTGTTAGGACTAGGTGCGCCGCATTTAATTTTTTGGGCACCTCGGAAGAGAAGAATCATAGAATGATAAAATATTAGAGCCTGAAGAAATCACAAAATCCTAGGCCACTCTCCCATTCTGTAGTTAGGAAAACTAAGGGCAAGGGAAATGTTCTGACTTTACTCAGGCCATAGGGCAAGTTAGTTCAACGGAGGTCATCATATGCAAAGGATTGTCTTAACATCCTTTCACCAAGTCACTTTTTTTTGTGCTGCAAAAAGAAACTCATTTCAGGCAGAATTTGCCTTGCTTTGACAGAAAGAAGTACTCTTAATCCCAAGCACAACACAAAGACTTCTTTGAGGAATTTATTCATGTGTTGAGCAGTGAATTCAATTATTGCAATGACAAATGCAAATTTCCTTGAAAAAAAATGTGTCATCTGTTGGCCAATTCATAAATGAATCTTACTGCACAGTCTCCAAGAGCTTGTGTAAGCCTTGTGCAGCCCCAGGGAAACAAATATTAATGGCTATGAAAAAACCCACCAAAACCCTCAAGTCCAACACAATATAAAGAAAGACTGTGAACCACAACTCTGCCGTCCCATTGATTATTGCGTTTGGGGGAATTGTTTTGGGAAGAGAGCTTGGGGTTTTGTTTTTAGGGTGGTGACAATAACGATCCCTTACATTTCTGAAGGCCTTCAGAATTTTCAAAGTGAGATCACGCACATTCTCACTTTGATCCTCACATCAGCCCTGTGATGGAAGCATGCAATTTTCTAAGAAAATCCACTCATGTGTTTCAACTGATCTCCTCTTTTGTTTCAGGCATATTGCAACTCAAGGAGCTACAAGTCTCAAGTGCGAAGAGTCAGAATAATTCAGAAAGACAAACATAATGGTTGAGTTTTTCTGAAGGAACTGCGTGTGTGTGTGTGTGTGTGTGTGTGTGTGTGTGTGTGTTTATGTGCATGATAAAGAAATAATAAGCGAATGTGGGAGAGGGGTGGTGGAGAATAAGAATTCCAGTAGCCTATGGGAATAGAATACTCACAGCAGCTGGATTTACTCTTTAAATTTTTCTATTTATATGCTTCTCTTCAGATAAGGCTAAAGACTTTGTAGCCTCAATTTTTAGTAATTTTTAAGTTTGTCATGGTAGTGGTAGGCATGGCTGGATGGTTTCTCTAATAACAGACATGACCAGCCATATAATAGCAACATTTGGGACAAAATGATATGGGGGGTAGGAGCGTGGACTCTGAGTCAGACTACCTGAGCTCAAATCCCAGATTCCAAACTTACTGGTTGTACGTAGTGTTGAGTAAGTCACTAAACCGCTCTGCTTCATTTCCTGTTCTGAAAAATGGGTATAATAATAGTACTTACCTTGAAGTGAATTGAATGAGTTAGAATACATAAAGTGCTAGGGACAGTATCTGATACAAAATAAGTACTGTATGTGTGTGTACTATCATTTTCGTCACCATTGATCATCAACATTGTTTCTGAGTCTGTGTCCCCAACCTCTCTTTTCACTAGGTATTGTAGTGCTAGGTGTGTCTTATGAGGTACAAGATTTTATAGTTAGGGATCAGTATTTTCTGAACCTTTTCACATAATAAATTGGTGTGAAAGTATTTTGCAACTCGTTTTGGAATTTCTCACACGGGGATTAGGAGTCCTGGCTCTAGAGACAGACTACATGCACAAAATCTGTCCTCAACTACTTGTAAACTATGTGATCCAGGCAAGTTATTTAATCTAACGGTACTTACCTCCCTGAGTTATTTGAGGCTTAAATGAGATGATATATGCAGAGAGCTTACAAAAAGGGCTCCATATAGTTGTGGAATTACTATTCATCAGCATAAGAGAAGGAGAAAGAGAAATATACTTGCACTCAGAAACTAAACTTCCATTTAAAAAAAAAAGGAATCAAAGGCTAAAATGTAACAGGGACTTACTGTTTGTGCCAAATCTTATATTAAGCTCTTATAAGTCTTATATTAAGCTTATATATGTACATTATCTCATATAATTATATCATTTACAAATGATGATAAATATAAATATTTGCTGTGCAAAACCTTTAATTTGACGTATACCCAATAATTTATTTTTGTGTTTGTTACCCTTGCCTGAGACATATCTAGAAGAATGTTGCTAAGGCCAAAGTCAAAGAAATTACTGCCTATGTTTTCTGCTAGGAGCTTTATAGTTTAATGTCTCACATATAGGTCTTGAATCCATTCCGAGTTTATTTTTGTGTATGGTGTAAGAAAGTGGTTGGACTGCATTCTTAAGAAGATGCTCAGTTATAATCCCTGTTCTTCTTTGAGAGCTAATGCTGACTAAATAGATAAACTGCTAGCCGCAAAAGCAACTTGATTATTTGAAGGTATTGATCATCCTTTTGCTCTAAAGCAAATCCTGGGTTGTATGCTATGCCTGTTATAGGTGATGTTGTATATTTACTCTAATAACTAGATATTATGAAAACACTGATGTAGGTTTTATGCTTTATGTTCACAAACAATATAGATAATGCAGACCCTTTTGGCTGAAATTACTACATCGGCACAGCAATGATAAAAGTGTTCCATCTTGGTAATATTCTCTGTGGTTGTCACTGTCCTCATGTGGCTCTTGAGCACTTGAAATGTGGTTAGTGCAACTCAAGTATTGAACTTTTAATTTTACTTATTTTAATGATGAATTTAAATAGGCAGGGAGCACTATTGTCTGTGGCTCTGTGGCTTCTTCTTTTAAAGTTTCACTACCGAGAGAACCTGGAGCAGGAAAGGGCCTAGAAGAAGCAAAACCCAAAAGCACAGTGATCTAGTGCTCAGATCTTGGGTCTTGAATACCATTCTCTACTAAAAGGGACCACAGAGCTCCTTCGAGAAATGATTGATTCAAGGGCAAGGGCAAGGAAGATATGGTCCAGAGTATCTTGTTGAATCAGAAAGCAAGGATATGTTCAAAGAATAATGGAGACATGTTAAAAAGACACAGAGGAGTTTTGATCAGGATGGAAAACGCATACTTCACTCCACTGCTTCCATTGGCTACAACTAAAACCTTGTATAGAATGTGTGAAGCAACATCAGAGGACTCTGGAAGGGGGATGGCGCAGGGGACCGTGTCAGGAAACCCATTGTTTGAGGGACAACCCAGCAATGGACCTCCTAGACTGCTTCTCTTTCCTCTCCTAGAGGCCTGTCTCAGGCCCTAGGGCAGCCCTTACCCTAAAACTACAAGTGGGTGCCGACAGAAAAAGCTTTAAGAAAAGCCCGTGCTTTGTAACCAGATGACTTAGAGAGGGGAGTCCTGTGAGACACAGGTCTTTTGACTCTCCCCCTCCAAATGAGAGCCAGCAGGTCGCCCCTCCTCTTCAGTGGCAGCAGCAGCACTGGAAGTGGCCCCTGCAGTGTGAAGCTCCTGGGATTTTCCCCACCCTTTACCAGGTGAGCCTCATAGGTGTGGTTGGAGGTTTCCACCACAGGGCTGAGCCCTTGTAAGTTTCCAACATATACCAAGCGAGCACCAGCAACAAAGGGGCATTACTGAGATACTCTTTCTGCTGTGGCCAACAATTTGGGAAGGTTGTTTCTCCTTGAGTTGGAAAAAACCTAAATCCTTTAGCAATCCTATGGATAGTACAAACAGAGGAAGGAGACAGAATATAGAAGAGAAAATAATATCGGGACCTCAGTATAACCATGCAACAGGGAAGCCTGACCCTCTCTGTTGCTCCTAAACACCTGCTGCTGTGTAATCCCTATCTGGCTCTCGTAGACACCCATCCATTGGGACGTGGCCTGGAGGCAAGAGATCATGCACTATTTCCTACCTGAGGATATTATTTTGCTTGCTTGCCACCAAGGTGACACCTGGTGATCAGGGTGGGAAATAGAGTGGCAAGATTCTTGCTAGGAGACCCAAACCACAAGACTGGTGTCTCTATTCAGGGGTTAGAAACAGGATTTCTGTCTTTGGACCTTACTCCACTGCCACTAACAGAATACTCACAGTCTAGCAGCCTACCCTGATTTCAAGGGTTGTTGTTGCCAGAGAGATCACAAGCTTGCAAAATAATGTCTTGAAATCGATCAGCTTCGTTTGCAATGCCTAGATGCCAGAATTGAAACCAGTAGAGAGAACTGCTAAAGCAGTACAGCCCTCAGAACAGGAATTCCCCCAGAATATACCTTCCTGGAGTGGCCACGAGGCAAAAGACAATTGAATTTCTGTCACTTGCAAACTAAAAAGCCTTTACTAATACAAACAGAACTTTGTTTCTCTCTTTTCCTGGCGAGGATGTCTCAAGACGCCTGATGTATATACTCCTCCCAGCTCTTACCAGACCCAAGATCCCCTCTGGGGGTCATCCCTCCAAGTTCATCCTGAGAGTAGAACTGAAAGCAGAGAAGAAAGAGGGACCGTATTCCCTTTGAACCCAGCCGACATCTGGATGTTCCAAGCCTGGCCTGGTATGTTTTTCCCACTTTAAGAAAGATCCCAGTTTTGGTAGACTTCATCACTACTGATTGCAATTTCCTTATTATCTGTTAAATTGAGAGTTTGAACTATAAGAGTATTCAAGTTTTTTTTCCAGATTCCTCTGGGGCCTGGGACTCAGGCATCTCATTAACTAAAGTGCACCCTATTTAAGGAGCCACGGCATATGAATGGGTCCCTCTAATTCCCTGGCACAATGCCATGGCTTCAGTAGGTTTCTTAGTTACTATTCTATTGATTACTAATCTGGGGCAAAGCCAACACAGCTAAACCTTTTTCCATATAGGTTCATTTTGCCTTACTGTTCTTGCCTTGGGCTGTTGTAGTCTTTTGATGAAGGTCTTAAATTAACAAGCTCGTTTCACATCTAGAACTAAGACAACCCTTCCTGTTCTCCCCATTCCAAATGAGAACAATTTCATCCCTATCACTGCAAGATCCCTCATCCCCAAAAGCTCAGTTACCAATTAGCCTCCATTGGAGATTAATAAACAATACAATAATGACAGATAAAAAGACTAATTCTTTGGCTGGGAGAATCACTTTAATTAATTTAATCCCGGCTGAAAGATCAGCTGTGCTCAGGCCTGCTCACCAGCAGGGTCCATTTATCCCAGTCTGTCCCTTCCTTGAAAGCCAGGGTGAGCCTGGGAGCTGGCACTTAAGCAACAATGAGAAACAGATTGTACTGTCAGGCTTCATTAAAGGTCATCATTAGTATTCCAATTTGAAGACTGTCGCTTTAGCTCAACCTTTTACCAATTCTTCCCTGGCGCATTGTGAAGTTTGGTTCAGCTGTGAAACGTAAAAATTCTCCCTGGGCTCCCCATGTCAGGATGGGTATCATTTGACGCCTGTCGCTTTGCAGCTTAAGGGGAAAATCCCCTGGGAAGTGACGGTCCCAGGACTCTATTTGAAAATCAAGCCATGTGCAGCTGCCTGGGATCCAAACATTTCAAGGGTTGGAACTTTCTAGGAGTCAGCCATAGCAATCAGAAATAGGACGGCCTCATCATCTTCCCTGGGAATCTGTTCCAACTGTTCTCTTGCAAAATAGCTGAAAAGGGATTCTTAGTGGAACCCAAGCTGGGGACAAATAGGAATCACCATCAAAGTGGGAAATAGCTCTGGGTCAAAGACTCAATAGAATGACGGGAAACTACCCTGGTCTGCTTTCCAGCGCTCAGCTGGCTTTGGAAGACCGTTTTCAGCCTGCTCACTTTGCACCGGATATGAAATGATCATTTTCTTTCTCTGCAAACAGCCAATTTTTAACTGCTTTCCCTCTGCTGAAGCAATCTTTATTTTTAGGTGATTTTGTGCACAGGGTAAAATTTTACGTGCTTTTTACCCCTTTTTTCTAGTAAGTAGAGCAACAGCCTAGTCTGCCTGTTTTTGGAATTAGGTCACCTCCACTCGGTACTGCTCCATCGCCTTTCGTTTCTCACTTACTCCTGCCAGGTTGTTTTCAGCTGCTTATTTGGTTGTTATTATTTTGACTTTTTAAAAAAAAAATTTTTTTAACATTTATTTATTTTTGAGACAGAGAGAGACAGAGCATGAACGGAGGAGGGTCAGAGAGAGGGTGCACAGAATCTGAAGCAGGCTCCAGGCTCTGAGCTGTCAGCACAAAGCCTGACGCAGGGCTCCAACTCACGGACCATGAGATCATGACCTGAGCCGAAGTCAGACTCTTAACCGAATGAGCCACCCAGGCGCCCCTCTTTTGACTCTTTTAACCTTCTTGTCTCACATCTTATTTGGTGCTGGGCCACGTTGTTCCTTTTTAAAACTCTCTCCCTTTTTTAATGCTTATTTATTTTAGAGAGAGAGATACAGAGAAGGAGCCAGTGTGTGAGGGGGACAGAGGATCTGAAGTGGTTCCCCACTGACAGCACAGAGCCTGCTGGAACTCAAGAACCATGAGATCATGACCTGAGCCGAAGTTGGATGCTCAACAGACAGCCACCCAGGTGCCCCTAAAACTAGTGTCTCTTTTGCACTGGATTCTAATCTCCAAATCAACATGTCCCTGGAATAATCTCTATCCCTTCCTTCTTTCCCTCCTTTCCACCATCCCTCCCTTCCTTCCCTTCCGCCTTCCTTCCTTTACTCTTCCTTCCCTCCTTCCCCCTCTCCTCCCTCCCTCCCCCTCTCTCTCTCCTTTCCCTCTCCTTCACATTCTCTCTGCTTTTCCATTGTTCAGGTTGGTAAACATTGTCTAGGAGAGAAAAAGTTAAAAAAGGAAAATAAGTGGACTGTCAACCACACTTGTCAACAAATCCCTGATCTCACAGTGGTATGTTACTGATGACAAGGTCTCACCGGGGACATTTTAACAAAATCAGGGGAGAACTAATTTTTAAATAACTGCACATATAAATGAGCCAAATTAAGCCTAAATCCACCTTGCTGCAGTAGTTTCTGTTTCATGAGTGTCTTCTGAAGCTCGATATTTTGAATGCTACAGCATTAACCATAAGGATCAAGTCTTAACATTCACAGATCCGTCTGATGAACTCAGCTTCTGACAAAGCTCAGCCCATGTCACTGTTTCCTTGGAGCTTCCTCTGACACCCTCTCTTCAATTAGAAGTAACAGCAGTGGGGGCACCAGGGTGCTTCAGTCAGTTAAGCATCAGACCGGCTCAGGTCATGATCTCACAGGTTTGTGGGTTTGAGTCCCGCGTCAGGCTCTGTGCTGGCATCTCGGGTTGGGATTCTGTATCTCCCTCTCTCTCTCTCTCTCTCTCTCTCTCTCTCTCTCTCTCTCTCTCTGCCCCTGCCCTGCTCATGCTCTACCTGCCTCTCTCTCTCTTTGTCTCTCTCTCTCTCTCTCTCTCTCAAACAAACAAATAATATTAAAAAACAAAGAAATAACAGCAGCCTCCTCTGTGCCTGTAGCTGTCCCAGTACATGTTGGATGATGATAATTTTAGTATGTCATTCTAGCTGCTTATTTATGTGTTTGTGAGTAGCCTGTCAGCAAGGAGGAGTTGTGGTTCTTCTCCTTTATTTTATTTTTTTTAATCTTTGTACCCCTAGCACAGGCCTGGGAGGAAATTATAATCACCACATGGCTCTCAGCCCTCAGCCTGCTGGATTGTAAATTCCGTGAGGACACCGAATGCAATATCTTGTTTGCTGCTGTATCCTCGGCAGCTACCATAGTGTCTGGGGAATATAGTAAAAGATCAAATGCTCAAAAAATAGTTTTGGAGTTCCTTCCTCATCAACGCAAGGCTCTAGACTTCTGGAAACTGAAGCAAGGATCATGTTTCGAACCTCTCAAATCTGCTCCATAATGATGTTGATAATAATGGAAATCCCTAATTATCTGTGTGATACTCTATAGTTCACAGAGCCTGGCTCTCTAACCTGTCCTGTTGGACCTATGGTACCAGTGCCTTTCAGAAATAGTGAGTCAAGAAAAATGTTGATGATCTCTTGGAGATCATCTTGTGTTTTGCCAGACAGATCAATCAGTTGACAAGTACCTGCTGCCTGGGAGATAGCAGGTACATGAATATTCATCAAATGAAAAAATTAGTGAAGTATTTACTGAGCATGGACTGAATATACAGCTCTGTGTTAGGGGTCCTGGGAAATATGTTTTTTAAAAAGTATAAGACACAGATTTGTGCAAAATAGGCAGAGGCAGCCCTCAGCAACCCTGTTTGTGCCCTGCCCCTCTGCCCAAAATGGCCCTACTGCCTTCATTCACCTGGATATCTGTGCTCTCTGTGGTTATAAGTCCTACTAGTTATAAGGAAAACAGATCCAATAGTCATTCACACTTTAGTGTAAAATAGTGACAAAAACTCCCACCATAGGTTGAATTCTGCTTCTCAAGCATCCAGAGTAGGGCCAAGCACTGAGTAGACAATGTATAAATTTGTAGAATTTGATTGAAACAGGAGTGGAGGAAGAGGACCCCAAAGGAGGGTGTCATCAATGGAAGGATTTACAATATATACTAAGGTGGCAGCGTCTGCTTGCATTCTGTTAAGCCCTAAACAGTAACGCTTTCTTTGCCTAATCCACGCAAGACCCCATGCATTCCGCAGAACCATAAGAGATCAAATAAATGCCCTCTGTTACAAATCATTGAGTTTGGGGAATGGTTTATGATGCAGCTTTATTGCAGCAATAGATGACGCAGTGTTGCACAGGTACCTGGAGGGGCTTGTCGGGCGGGGGCAGGGAGAATGTGGATGAAGTAGGGGAAGCTACACAGGTGGCTCAGGGCTGCACCCGGCTTTAATCACAGCAGTGTACTTTTATCTACTTTGCATACCAGGCTTTGAAGAAGGGTGTCCAAAGCAAAAGCATTCTCAAACCAACGTGCTATTTGATCTAACAATTTTTACAGAGTGGAGCTGTTAGGATTCTATGAAAATTCCCGTGTTCTGAATTTTAGTCTCACTGGAAGTAAATGTGAATCCCAGAAATAAATATCACAGGGAAGGGGAAAACAGCCCTACCCATCGGACCTTTCCTGAGCCATTCCTCAGACACCCTGCATGTCACACAAATGAGACAAATGAGAATTTGGAACTTCGTTAGGTCTCTTCTTGGTACTCATCAGTGGTGCTGTCTGGCTGCCCATATCATGCTACCTTTCAGTCCCCGGGTGGTGGGGTAGGTGGCTTTTTCAGATGGCAAGCTCAATTGTCTTTGGAAAATGCTTTAGTGTAGAAGCCCCTGTACTGGGCAATTGCCACTATTTGTCCCATTAGTCCCACTACGTTTTAAAAATGCCTTTTATTGAGATATAATTCATACACAAAAACTGCACGTATTTAGCATATACAATTTGATGAGTTTAGACATATGTGATGGAACTAACACCACAACGAAGGTAATAAATGTGACCTTCACCTTCAAAAGGTTTTTTGTGTCCTCCTTTTTTCTTTTGTGTCCATCCTGGTAAGAATGCTTAATGCGAGATGCACCCATTTAATAAATCTTCAAGCGCACAATACCAGGCTAACTCTAGGCACGATGTCGTACAGCAGAACTTTAGAACTTATTCATCTTGTATAGCTCCTGGCAACCACCATTCTACTCCGCTTTTATAAGTCTGACTGTTCATGTAAGTGGAATCCTAGGTATTTGTCTTTCTGAGATTGGCTTATTTCACCTCCAGTGATGTCTTCCAGGTTAATCCATATTATTGCAAGAGGTAGGATTTCCTTCTTTTTTAAGGCAGAAGAGTATTTCATTGTGTGCATATGCCACATTTTTTTATCCATTCATTTGCTGATTGCAATTCTTTTGTATATATACCCAGAAGTAGAATTGCTAGATAATATGGTAATTTAATTTTTAATTATTTGAGGAATCTCTATACTGTTTTCCTTAGGAGTTGCACCATTTTGCATTCCCACCAACATTGTACAAGGGTTCCAATTTCTTCACATCCTCGCCCATGCTTATCTTTTTTTTTTTTTTTTTAATAATAGCTCTCCTAAATGGTGTGAGGTGATATGTCATTGTGGTTTTGATTTGCATTTGCATGATGTTAGTGATGTTGAGCACATATTCATGCATCAGTGGCCATTTCATATATTGTCTTTGGAGAAATGTCTATCCACGTCCTTTACCCATGTATTAATCAGGTTACTTGGGGTTTTTTTGCTATTGAATTGTAGGTAGTCCCGCTTCTTATTTCCTTTCTGGATACTTCTCTTTTTTGTGTAGTCTTGGTAGGAGGTAGTAGCTAGTTCCTACCCCAGAAGTCCAAAGTGCTAGATTTCACAGACTTTGGCTTGACTGTTGGTCTGGCCGATCCCGATGCTTAACCTTCCAGGTATCTCATGCTTTCTTCATTGTCTCCAAGCCTGGTCCCTCAGCCTCCTGTCAATTCTGTGAGTACGTAGTGTCTACTTAATGGACTTCTTTTTTCCCTAATATGGCCAGAGTCTGTTTTCATTGTTGCAATAAAAAAATTTTAATGATATTCTCTGTAAGTTCACTTTCCATCTGCCTCTTCCTCTATAGACTCCCATGTGAAGAAAGTGGTATATGTATTAAATGTTCGAAGGGACAGATACAGGCAAGAGACCTGAGCTCTTGTTTATAGAGTATCATGTATAAACATGAGTCTCAGACCTCTTTCTCTCTGAGTACCTTTGGAATAAGAATAAATGGACTTGTGCTTTACCAAGTAGTTAGCTTACAGCCTTATAGTCATTAAAGGTTGTGACAGGAAAATCTGGAATAGACTATGTTCTTCCAACCTTGCTCTTTCAGGGCTATCCAATGGTTCCCAGTCTTTAGTATGCTTAAGAGTTACCTGAAATATTATTAAGACATAAACTTCATGGATACTCCCTCCCCACCCTACATCCCCAGATTCTACCTCAATAGGAGATTTTGATGAGGGTGACCTCGGGATCATACTCTGAAAAACGTGGAAAGCCCGTCTGAAGATGAAACCATTACAGAAAGAAGGAGAAATCAGAGAAATTCAGAAAGAAAGGTAGAGCCCTAATCAAGCTGTGCCTAAAGCTCAATCCATCTATGGAGTTAAAATAATACATTCCTTGTATTATTTAATCCAACACTAAAATTGGTTTTCTGTTACTTACAACTGAAAGCATCCTAACTGATATGAAAACACTTTCATCTCATACATATGATTGGTTAATCGCAACCACCCATGAAGACAGTTTTAGTTTTAGTCCTATTATCAGATGATGAAAACAGCTTTTTTAAAAATCTGGTATCTTTGCTTACATCAAGCATAATTTGGAGCTAGATCCATGGAGATAGGTCTTCTAGAGGCTTAGGGACTCTCTATTAAGGAAAATAGGATTTTTGCCCCTACTCATACTCATTTTGTGTTCCATTATCTTCCTGAAGTCTTTTCTAAAAACTGGGCCCACTCTGATATTCATTATGTGGCTACCAATTGGAAACAGATTCAGTGTTACATATAATTTAGTTGTTCTTATATAGTTTTATGTTTCAATGTTTTTCTTTTTTTTTCCTCCAACTCGATTGTGAGTTTCTCAAAGACCACATCTTGAATCCCTCACATTCCCTAGAAGATGCTCAACCTAGAAGATTGCTAGTTATTGGTTAACTGAATTAAAAGGACAAGTAAAGGGGCGCCTGGGTGGCTTGGTTGGTTAAGCGTCCGACTTCAGCTCAGGTCATGATCTCACGGTCCGTGAGTTCGAACCCCGCGTCGGACTCTGTGCTGACAGCTCAGAGCCTGGAACCTGTTTCACATTCTGTGTCTCCCTCTCTCTCTGCCCCTCCCCTGTTCATTCTCTGTCTCTCTCTGTCTCAAAAATAAATAAATGTTAAAAAAAAAAATTAAAAAAAAAAAAAAAAAGGACAAGTAAACCCAGGGGTAGAATAAACTGGTTTATTCAAATGTGTAACTGAGTTCCAGTAGTTTCTGACACATAGTTTGTCCTCAGTAAATGTTTGCTGAATGAATGAATGAATATCAATTGAGCCTTTCTTTTATAATGAGACTCTACATCCATGACATTGGAGAGTGGGCCTTTGAGTGAAATGCTGAAAAACTAACAGCAGGTTAATAGAAGGTCCCACTTTGCCTTCAAAGAATAATGCTTTGAGGCTGACAACAATTTGAAGATTCTACGGGATGCTTTTAGCATCAGTGCTAGTAGCACTAACCATGAGATGTTTATAACCCAACTTTCATATAATTTAAGACCAATATTTCTTCTTTGTTTTACAGTGCAGAGCAAGAACTGCATGACACTCAAGAAAAATTCCAGCATACTCCGACCACAGATTAGGATCCATATGGCAAAAAAGATTTAAAAATTAAGGAATCCAAGCACTCCCGAGGACCAAAGATAGGGATTTTAGATTGTATAATATGTGCCTACCCCATTTTAGTAATATTAATAATTACAAAATCTTATATGTTGCCTAAGTCATAAAAGTTCAAAAATCTGCCCAGAGGTTGGCATTTCAACATGACGTGTTCAACTCAAAAGCAATTATTTTAGACTAGAATACCTGATTCCATTTCTGGCTCTAACACTTACATGGTATGGACAGATGTTAGGCAGTTCACAAACCTGAGACTTCTTTCCTCTTCTGTAGAAGGGAGATGACACTAAGACCCACTCTACCAAGTCATTGTGAAGGTCCAGTCATAGAATATAGAATGAGAAAGTACTTTATTAAATATATCATTTAGGATGATTTGTGTGGCAAGGACAGAAAATCAATTTCAAAGTAGCTTAAATACAGAGAGAAGGTATTGGCTTTCATAACTGAAAAACCCTGAGATGGATTGGGCTCCACCTCTTTTCTCTATGCTTCTCTGCTCTGCTCTCTCTGCTCTTCTGAGTATTTATCACTGGGTTGGCTTCATTCTTAGTTTTACAATGGCTTCCAGCAGTATGCTGGGCTATGGACTTTCTCATTCACATCCTGGGAGGAAAAGATGCTTCCTGTATCCTTCAAACAAAACTTTTAGGTTTTCTTGGGATCGGACTAATCCTGAATAATGACAGAGGTCAGGATTATTCAGATTGCCCCGGAGCAATCAGGGCCAACCCTAAGACCAAAAGACGAGGCCAATACTACCAAAAGTACATAGATGCTAGAAAATGAGTAATGTTTTCCCAAAGGAAAGTTAGGAAATTGGGGGGGGGGGGGATAAATGCTGAGTGGGTACAAATCCTCACTCCACTGTATAAATGGCACAGCTTTATATTTTGATTGATATTAGTGTCATAGCTCAACTTAGTATACATCTGTGTATTTAATCTATATTCCAGTTTGGCTTCAAGATATTTAAGTGGTTTAACTCATGCTATTTCCTTCCTTACTTTTGTTGCCACTTCTCAAATTACTGGGAGTGTTCCCATAATGAGAGTCATATACACATTTGATTTGTAGCATATGGAAGAGCGTAGAAAACTGGAAAGCACAATGCAAATGGCAGATATTTCCCCTGCTACTTTGCTTGTCAATATGGGCCTTTGACTTTGGGGATGCTGACTAGCATGTTAGGGCTGTGTGATTCTCTGGATGGTCAAATTCCTTGGAAGCTACATTTATTCATAAAGGATATGCTTTATAGGTTCCAAGAAGAAATCCCTCAACCCAGACCTTATTAGACAATCTAGCCTCAGGCTTTTCTTAAACAGGTGGCTCACTGGCTCTTCGTATAATAGTAGTAGTCATTTTGGTAACAGCTTAATTTGTGTAATTCTGACAGTTCATAGACTGCTTAAAAAGAGTCTAAGAGCAGTGGATGGATGTGGAACTTTTATAAAATTTAGGCCTAAGTGTCAGATCCCTGAGTGAGGGGTATGTCTAGTGTAGCTTGAGAACAATCATAACCAAAATTCCGAGTAGCATAATTATTTAAGATATAAACCCTAAATCTTATTTATAAACTTCCTAAATGTCTGCAGTTTTATAATTACTGTGTGTTGTCACATACCTTAGCCCATTTGATTCCCACAACCTCCTTTGAGATAGGTAAGGATTATTAGCTTTACTTTACAGATGAGGAAACTGAACTCCAGAAAGGATAAAGGATTTGCTGAAGATCAAATAGAAAGTGTCAGTGCACCTGAGTGACTCAGTTGGTTAAGCGTCTGACTTAGGCTCAGGTCATGATCTCACAATTCATGAGTTCAAGCCCCGCGTCGGGCTCTGTGCTGACAGCTCAGAGCCTGGAGGCTGCTTCAGACTCTGTGTCTCCCTCTCCCTGTGCCCCTCCCCTGCTCAAGCTCTGTTTCTCTCTCTCTCTCTCAAAAATAAATAAACATGAATAAGATACAATAAAATAAAATAAAATAAAATAAAATAAAATAAAATAAAATAAAATAAAAAGTGTCAAGTCCAGATCTTTTGATTCCAAGTTCAGTGTGCTTTCTACATGCATACCGGATTCACTCTGGACTCCAGGGAAGGACTTAAACATTTGTGTTAGTAAGCACATAGAATCAATTAGTAAGATAGGAATAGAATCTTGGGGAGTTTTACAAAGTCAGACTCTCCACCTTAATCCAAAAGAGGCTGCAGGAAGAACTAAATGGCTTAAAAATTCCTCCAACTCTTAAATTCTGGAATTCTGGAATCCATAGTTCAAGGGTACATCTTCATTCCAAGAGCTTTGATTACATTGTCAGGAATGACTTACCCATATTAAAGCATCTGTTTCTGGCAGTTAGCATGTTTTGCTAACAATTAGGTTCACTTTTGAACCATGACCGCAGAATGAACTAATGTTCTCTGGCAGTCCATCTTATCCCAGGGAAAGAGTAATACCAACCAAATGAATTCATGTTGGCCCTGTCGGAAGTATGTGATCTCCTCCATGCAGTTCTAAGGGAAAGGGCTATCCAGCTTTAAATTGAAGAATTTGGTTGACAGATCAAGTCATTAATGTGGACACTAATCATAGTTATCCAAGTTTATAAGCATCACTCTCTTAGAATTAGACTAGGTTTGACTTAAATCACTAGTTTTCCTACAAAGAACATATTTTTGCTTTGTGTTGTATAGTCCTATCTACATAGTCCTTGCAACTCAGATAGTTGCAGTGTGCATTTCATTACAAAAGCACAATAAATTTAAGATATTGCTTTTGATATCCATTTTTGTACACTATTGGAAAACTGAATGATGATTTTGTAATAAGGAGAGCTAATTAAAGCTGATGCTTTTAAGTGACAGGGGAGGGTGGTGAATCATCTCCAATCTAACATAGATGTGGGGAGATTGTGTTTTGTTATATTAGCAAAGCAAGAACATTGCCCAAATTATGTCATCTTCAAATAAATGCTTGAGTTTTGGGTGTTTTATCTTCATAAGCATGTAAAATTATTTTAACACAACACGCACATGTTTATCTTAAAACTTAATTACTATGTTTGCATTTCATTTCATTCATTTACATGTAGTTGGATTTGTACCAAAAAGGATATAATGCAGGATGCTACATTTTAATAAAAAGTAAGATTTTTAAAATGCTTATAGGGAGAGTATTTCAGATCATCATCAACAACAACAAAACCCCAAAATACTAGCAGCTAACTTTGCACTCTTCCTTTTGTTTATGTACAAATTTGAAAATAAACTTAAGCCTTTCCACTTTTTAATTCCCGAATGAATTCTTGATTCAGCCTGAATTTGTCCAGGCCAGTAATGATAGTAGAAATTTCTCTGAACCTGCAGAATATTTACTGCTATTAAATATTAGACTCTCATGCGATAATCGCCAGGGGACAAGGGAGCTTCAGTGACTCCTGGTCATTGATGCTCCTTTCTTAAAACTCTCACCAACCAACATTTTTTTGCTGAGTGATTTATCCATAGCTCAGTAATTTATTGTGATTGACATCATGGCAGGATGGCTGTTGCATGCCCAGGTGAATTCTTTTTACCAACGAAGGCTTGGAAAAATAAGCACTAACATTATCGTTACTACTGTTATTAAATCAGATATTGGGATTTGACAAGAAAAATGGGATTATGAATTCTTGGCTTGCTTGGCTCTACTCAGAAACCTTTCTTTGTTGTTGTTGGTGGTGGTGGTGTTTTTAAGATTTTATTTTTAAGTAATCTCAACACGCACCTTGGGGCTCAAACTCACGACCCTGAAATTAAGAGTCGCATGTTCTACCGACTGAGCCAACCAGGTGCCCCTCATAAACCTCTCTATGACAACATTTTAATATATAATAGGACCTTTTCATCGGCTGTGTCTCTGCAAGAACTCTAATTTCTATATTCAAATGAGTTATACTGATCTCCATAGTCATTACATGGTTTTTCAGCCTGAAAATGAATGTGGCAGGCCTAACATAATTACACTTTTCACCCAGGATGAGGATGAAAATGAACTGTCTGCTGTTGTAATCAGATTTTGTATTACTTGTTTTGTTCAGAAATGGTAAGTGTTGTGAAAATAAAATTTGGTGATAATAATAATCAGTCATACTGCTGCTATATTGTCCCAAGCGCTTCTCATGCATTTATTTAATCCTCCCAAGAATCCTGTGTCCCAAGGCATCCATTTTACAGAAAGTGTGTACCCTTTTATCAACTTTCCCTACTTCCCCCACTTCCCAGCCCCTGACAAACACCATCCCACTCTCTATTTCTAGGAGTTTGACTTTTTTCTTTCCTAATGGCCTGTTTGTCTAGAAGTCTTTGCAGTCAGCTCTGAGATATTTAGCACTGCACTGCCCTCTTGTGTTTTTGTCTGCATTTACAACATCAAGACAAGTAAATACCTCTCCCTGCCTCCCTCCCACCCAATCTTTCCTTTTGCACTTCAACCGTTGAGTTTGCCCTCTAGTTTTAAATTTAAATTGAGGTTTTAGAAGGCTCTTAGCAGATAATGGTGTCTTTGTCCACACTGAAATCCTGAATGCTTCCTCCCCTGCACTCAAGATTTTCTCCCCTTCATTGCTCTCTCTTAACAGTAAATTGCATAAAAGTGGTAAAAAGACCCAAAAATAGCCAGTTTCTCAGAGCTCAGATGTTTGAAAGGGAAACTGCAATATTGATTGAGCTAAGAAGTTGACTATGTTCTGACAATTCATTTTTATAATTACTCAATTATGAATTCCCGGTTATAAATAATTAATCAATGCTAAACAGATCTCCTGAGAGGAAACACATTTAACAAATGACCAAACTGATGAAAAACCCAACTCAAAGGAGTACTTCAAATGACCTAATAGGAAAAGAAAAGAAACAGAAATTCTTCAAAATGACAAAAATGCTGAAAGATGTTAAAAAAAAAACCCAAAAACAAAAAACCTCTCTCCCCAAAGTAAACCAAAACAACCAATTTTTGTAAAACCAATAACTGAGAAAAATAAGTCTTCTCATCAAACTATTATTTTGGTGAATTGTCCTGTGACTCAATTCATTTCAACCTAATTGCTTTCTTCCAAATCAGATTTGTCTAAATTACTTCCAATTTGCATTTGGCCAAATCCTATGCTACCTTCACAAGTCAATCACTGTAAGGAGTTCAGTCATCAAAAGGAGATTTTTTTTAAACTTCTTTTACCCAGCAATGGTATATATTAAATTTATGTCTTCCTTTATATATCTTGCTTGGTTTTTCAGCCTTTTCATAACGACACAGTTTGATCCTCACAAAAAGCTGAGAGATCATTCCTATTTTACACCTGAGGAAACTGAGGTTCAGTGAAGCTAAAGGATCAGCCTTAGCAAGGCTAGGATGAGACCCCAGATCTTTTAGGCTCTGTACTGGGGCCAATGGAACCTAGAACAGAGTTTAGGAACACTCACATTCAGTTCCAATGTACTAACCAGGCACTCGCAGGATCCTGCTGTGGAATCTGCAGGAAAGGATTTCCTTTTAAGGATAGAGTTGAAATATCTATGAGTCATTGTGTGTGTGAGTGTGTGTGTGCTCGTGCATGCGTGTTTAGCTCCTACAATGTGACAATATAGAAGAAATAAACGAAAAGGGATTTTTGACCAATGTTGTCAAATGTGTAATGTTCTCAAATAATCTAGTCTCCAAGTTGTCCAATGTGGTCAAGGAAAGCTAACCCACATTTGTTCATTCATTCATTCAGAAAACATTTATTTAGTACCTATATTGTGTCAGGCATCATCCTCGATGTTGGGGATACAACAGTGAGCAACACAAAGTCCTGCCTTCATAGACTGTTCATTCTAGTAAGGCAGTTACTAAATAGGAGAGCATAGTAGGTAGAGGGATAAATCTGGGGGCTCTGAAAGTGACCTTGACCCATACTCAGGGAAAGGAAAAGTCAGTAAAGGTTCTAGTGATGTGGAAATGTGCCTGTTACATGCAGCCTCAAATGACTGAAGTCATGCTTTCTAAACATGTTGCACCAGCGCATATTTTTTGTCATTTCTGGGAATATCAATTTTGTAATAAGAGTAGGACTAGAAATGGATTCAGATTTTGATTCTTCCATTTATTAGTTACATGACCTTAGGTAGGCTACTTAATGGTTTTTACTCTCAGTTTCATCTGTAAAATGAGAATAATATCTCTCTACCTATCTCATCTCTACCTCATAGAGCTCTGATGAGAATTAAAAGATATGTAGAGCATTTTGCACAGAAACTGACACAAGTTTAAAAATTAATAAATATTGGGGGGCCTGGGTGGCTCAGTCGGTTAAGTGTCCGACTTCAGGTCATGTTCTCACGGTCTGTGAGTTCGGGCCCCGTGTTGGGCTCTGTGCTGACAGCTCAGAGCCTGGAGCCTGCTTTGGATTCTAGGTCTTCTTCTCCCTCTGCCCTTCCCCTGATCATGCTCTGTCTCTCTCTTTCTCTTTCTCTCAAAAGTAAATAAACACTTAAAAATTAAAAATTAATAGATATAGCTGCCGTATCAGTCAGGATTCTTTCAGTTGATCCACTTACTTGATTGAAACAAAAGGGAATTTATTTGCTTGCATAATTATATCAAAAAATGCCTTAGGACCTAATCTCTCCATCTGTGATTTCAGCTGGACTCCCAAGGATGGGTAATATCTGAATGTGAATAAATAGACACTGAGCTCTTAAACAGGACACAGTTCCAAGCACAACACCCAATGAGGTAGGTACTGTAACCACCCCAGTTCACAAGTGACGAAAGGAGGGCCCAGAGAGGTTAATAGCTGGAAAGTGGCAGAACTAGGAATCGAACCCAGCTGTCTTACTGCAAGGCCTTTGTGCTTATCCCTTCCATACACTTCCTGTGAAGACATTTAATGATGAATAGATGAAGGGGATAAGGAGGGTTCCAAATAGCATTATGAAAATTTTGACTTGTGAATTACTAATGGGTTCAGTGGGAAATCATGTGTTCACTTATTGCGGTACTGACAGCATCCAACCGGCAGGCACACAGAAAGCAGCTAATAGACGTTTGACAAATGAATTAACTCATCACCTGCAATCTCCTTTACTTCTGCATTCTCCAACACCACCTACTTATTTTAGCTTTTCCATTTGTGAGCTACACACCTTGCCCAAAAGTATTAGCCAGTGAACTTAGGCACCCAGTCATTTCATTTTTTAAAAAAAAATCAAAAGAACTAATAATAAGCATCCTTATACATACATAAAGATCAGAGAGGATTTTCTAACACTGAGGGTTGTGGGGGGGGGGTGGTCTCTGAACAAAAGTTTCTGCCTTCTGTGGCGCCCCCTGGTGCTTTGTGGTAGAAACTAATTGAAGCCGCTGACGCCAGCTGGAGCTGAGGAGGCATGAAACTGAAGGTGGGTTTGTCTTCTGCATTGTACACACACAGCCTTACAGATCACACTTTTGTTTTCTTTCTCAGCACGCTACTCTACCAGTGCCTGTGCCAGTAATTGCAAAATATTATGTGACCTGGGTTTCGCCAGTCCCACTAGGCTGTGATCGACCTTATCAACTTGACTTTGCTTCAGCTCCTCTTCCTAGAGACTCACACAGCCTATAAAAGGCATTTATACGAAGTGTGTGTCATGTGTATTGTCTGGCAAGACTGTTCTCATTGGCCTCTCTCTCTCTTTCTGTCCCTTTTCCTCAGGCCAACAATCTGAATTCCTTGAGAGGTTAAAGCTGAGGGAAGTTCTCTTTGGAAGAAGACGCACCTGCTCTCCATTCATTTTCCCTTTACTTAAAGGGGCGCTCAGAGCAGCACAGCTTGTCCCTAGGTGAAGGCACTGAAGCACAGAGCTTGTTGTGTTGCTGCTAACAAAATGGGCCCTGTACCTCTTCAAGTCCTCCTGCGCACCGAAGGACCCTTACACGCGAGTGCCGGAAAGGAACAGAGGTTCAGAAGTTAATGCAAGTAACAGGTCCCACGTTGCCTTGAATCAGGTGTCCTGCTTCAGCAGCAGGAAAATAGGCTCAGACCCTTAAGATTCTTAGACTTAAGCTGGAACCTGCATTATATTTCCATGTAACTGAATAATTAGTGATAAGTATATTAAAATTATGAGTAATAATGGCTGACTTCCATTTGGTGCTTAGTAAATTCTAAATACATTGCTAAGTACTCTACATATAATCTCTCCCTTCATTTTCACAAGTCCCCTATGAAGTAATGTTACACTTTACAGATAGGGAAAATGAGGTTTAGAGAGGTTACATGTGTGAGAGACACTATAACTTTGAGAGAATCCGTTTGATGTAGTTGTTCAAGCCAGAAGACTGCCCTTCCAATACTGGTGCTCCCTGCCACTTTTTAGCTGGGTGACTTTTGGTGAGCTGCTTAACCTCTCTGTGCCTCAGTTTCCTTATCTGTAAAAACAAAAATTCCTACTTCATAAGGATGTTGTGGGTATTGAATGAATCAATACATATAAAGTGATTCATGGTACTTGACATATAATTAGCATACACCTTTTTAAAAGGAGAGGTTAAGCTCAGGATGCTTCAGGTCCCTTATATCGTCTCCTTAAAGACTGTGTTTGTTCTCCTTATGGATATTATTAGGAAATGGATCCTGATAACATGTCCTGCCAGGGTAAATTGAGCCCTGCATTGGGCTCTGTGCTAACAGTTCAGAGCCTGGAGCCTGCTTTGGATTCTGTGTCTCCCTCTCTCTCTGCCCCTCCCCTGCTCATGCTCTGTCTCTCTCTATCTCTCTCGCAAAAATAAACATTACAAAAAAACAACTATAGATCTTGATTCAGTAGGTGTAGGGCAAGGCCCAGACATATTCATTTTTCTGAAGCTTCAAGAGATGTTTCCGTATAGTCAGAATTGCAAGTCACGGTCATAGTACTTAGATTCTTTTTTTTTTTTAACAAAGTTTACAAAGTTCTTCCTTGTAATAAGACGTTTATTCAGTGCTTGCTACATGCTACATACTAAGTGCTTTTTTTTTTTTTTCTGTTTATTTGAGAGAGAGAGAATGAGAATAAGAAGGGGAGGGGCAGAGAGACGGTGACAGAGGATCTGAAGCTGGCTCTGCACTGATGTGAGGCTCAAACTCATGAACCATGAGACTATGACTTGAGCCAAAGTCCGACACTCAACCGACCGAGACACCCAGATGCTCCACTAAGTGGTTTATTTGGATCGTCTCACTTAACCCCACAACAAAACCTCCACCATAGGTCATTATTATCATTCATGCTTTACAGATGGAAAAACCAAGGAATAGAAAGTCTAAGGAACTTGCTGAAAGTCCCTCAGCTAGCTGGTGGCAGAGCCGGGATTTTAAACCAGGTGCACTGATGCCATGGCATATACACTTAACTACTAGCCTGTACTGCCCTCCCACGTCCTAACTTGAAATTTGCCATGAAGCTGCACAATAAACTGGTTTTGCCATTACCCACCCTGTCCCATTTATAGATGAGGAAATGACAACCAGAGACTTCACCAAATGTATACAGCCAGTCAGTGTATATAAGCTGGGTGTCAGTGTATATACCAAGGATGATAGTTATTTTATAAACTTTTTCATATGCATTACTTCCTCCTCTTTCCTGCAGTGATTTTCTGGTTCACACCTTCATGCCATAGATTATTCTGGCAAGGGCTTCAACCACAAGCCTTCTTCTGTCTTTATTCCTTTTCTGCAACTACTTCCGGCTTCATCTTCATCCACTAAATGTAGAGCTCATCAAGCAACTCTTTTTTAAGAAATTTTAAAATTTCCCTATTTTTACATGCTGTATGAAATGTATCAGCAGTAATAAGTACTAAAAAATGTACTAATAGTAATTAAAGTAATATGCCACTACCTTAAATTGAAGAAACCATTGAATATACAATGAAAAGAGATCAAATTAGTAAATTTTAAAAATTAAATAGTAATTACACATGTTAATTTATCTTATGAGGTCTTCCCGTAATAGCCTGGACACCTGCCTCTCCAGTGTCATCTCCCCCACCCCTGCCCCATGCTTTTGTCCTTCTATTTCAGCCGAATTGCTTTTTTGGCCCCTCAAAACCAGCCACACTTCCACCTACCTTCCCTCAACATAGATACTGAGAGGACACACCCCAAAATGCTAGGGAATTTGAATAATACAACAAATATGGGACAATCAGCTAATTTAAGAGGCACTATGCTTTCATGGAAAAGATCCCAGAATTGCCGTAGATATTTTGTCATTGACTTGGATATCTAGGTACTTGTCCTGATTAACTCTGATCTTAGATAAAATATTTAACAGATATGTGACTCAGTTCTTCCACCTCTAAAATGAAAAACAAATTAGCACGGAGGCAGGAAACATAGGCACGTATGCCAGCAGCTCTCAGCTCCCACAACTTTCAAAGGGGAAAAAAAAATCACTGTCAAGAACATCATAGATAAACTAAATCAGCTACCTAAGTTGTTGAATGCAATTAATGGTTACATTTGTCCTGTGATAGGGGAATATTACCAGATTTTCTTCTAAAACCTACCTCTACCAAAACCTACCCCTGCCTCTACCCCGCCTTTCTGGCCCAACCACATGTCTCAGTCATGCTGTATTTATTTATAGGTCTCCCATACTCTGGTTTCTCTTCAGATCGCATAAATCTTTCACCTTATTTATAGGTCTCCTTTGCAGAAAAAAAAAAAAAAATTATCCAGTACAGATATTTAAGTATAAATGGGATAACAAATGGAGAAGTATGGCCACTTTAGATGCCATTTAACATCCATGCTTCTTTCTTTTTGTAATAGTGACCCCTACTTTCCTTGGGGGCTCTACCTCCTCCCCTACTCCCAGATGTGTGGAATGAGTTAGCCCCATCCAGGCTTCATTCCCTCAGTTACAGGGATGATCAGGATATAATCCGAATGAAGGAGACACAGCTTGGGACTTTGGCTTACAATTGTGCCCTTTTCTGCTAGACTTGAATCTGGGATGTTGCACTTGATGTCTTGAATGAGCCACTCTCCTCATTTCTTCCCCCTGCTCTATGCCCTGAAGAAACCTGGTCTGCACAATATAAGTTCCCCTAACTTCTAGTTGAGTTCAGCCAATTAGAAGTACCAGCAAGAGATCCAAGGGAGGGAGAAGAGAGAGGTTGGGGTATTATTCCCCTGACTTCTCCTTGGTGGGGGTCTCTTCAACTGAAGATCACAGCTCCTATGAGATAGTCCTGTCTAAGTTTTGGTAACTTATCCCCTCCCCCACCTTTGATCTTTCAAACATCATCCATTTAGTACACTTACCCTAGATTACCCACTTGAAGTGCCATTATCTTTCCTATCTTTGACCTGGGTAAAGGGCTGGAGCTGCTCACAACCTTCAGGTCATCTTGTGGCATATGAGAGAAGATCAACATGAAGGAGACCAGAGCCAAGGGAGCCAAAGGGACTGAATCCTGGCCCTGTTGGCCAGGGCCTGACTCCGGTTATGTCTGAAGCTGTCACATACACTAATTTTTCAGTTGCATGAGCCAGTATATTTTCTTTTTTGTTTAAAACATTTTCAGTTGGTATTTCAATTGCTTGAAATGAAAAGAGTGTTAATTAAGGTGTAACTAAAAATATAGCTCTAAAGTGAAGATGCATGGATCCCCAATCCTAAAGCCCCTCCATTTGACCTAAATACAGAACTGCCTTCCCATTCCATCTCCATGAGGCCCAATCCTACAGAAGAACCTATTTTCAGATTTCTCTGAGATTCTGTCTCCCTTACACAATTTGTGTATCCTTATAATATTCACCATCTTTACTCAAGTTTTCATGGGTGTGTCTCTGTTCTTTGGAGCAAAATGAACATAATAAAATGGTTCCCATTTTACAGATAACAAAATGGAGGCCAAGATAAATGAAGAAACTTCACTTAAGTTGAAGGTGGATATCAAACCTGGACTTATCAGGTAGGTCTTCTGGCCCGAGATTTTTCTATGTTCCTTTTTCCCTCCTTCCCTTATGCCTTTCTTTTCCTATTTGCCATAATCGTTTGTTACCCTATTGCCCTAGTAGCCTAGGACATGTCACATTATCGCAGGGCCTTGATGCTAGCCAACTGTCAGAGAAGACAAGTCACGGGTTTGTCTTTCTCTGAGTTTCCATTTCTTGTGTGTATACTCATTTGGCATTTAGCGTGTGCTACCCTATGAAGGTTTGGGGATGCTTGATAAGGTTTACATGTACTTCTATTTAGCTCCCGAAGTATTCATGACTTGCCGCCTCAGGTGAGAGTAAATTTATCTGGTATCTGATTCATCTTGGAAAAATCCATAGTGCCTAGCACAGTATTTACCTCACATTAAATAATCAGTAAATATCCATTGACAAGATTGACTAAAAGGATTTTATATAGGGCAAATGCTGGCTAAGCTGCTGAAAAAAAATTATGGTAGCTCCAACATGACTTTAGTGTACTTCTCTCCCATTGCCCACAGATGGGCAGGCAGTCCAGGGTAGGTAAGTGTCTCTGTTCTTTGAAGTCACCCAGGGACTCGGGTTCTAACTTCTTGCTCTGCCATCTCCTAGGGTATTTTTCTTCCCAGGACCAGAGCTGGCCCACTATTACCACATTCACATTCTGGCCTAATGATAGGAGGAAAGGGAAAATGAAGGGAAAGCAGGTAACTTCCTTATTAAAATCTGATTCAAATATGTACATATTATCTCTGCTTGAGGTTCATTGGCTAAAACATTGTCACATGGTCATATTGTCTTGCAAGTGATACCAGGAAATATAGAATCTAAATAGACAGCCATGTGGTCAGATATAACTTAGAGCCCTATTGCTCAAAGAAAGACAAGGGGCCCTTTGATCATTCAACATACACTAAATGACTAAAATTAAAAAGTTCAATGATACCAAGTTGGTAGGAGAAGAAAATGGTATGTGAACCTTAGCAAACGCTTTGGTCCTTCCTCTTGTAGGTATTTACCTAAAAGTTATGAAAACATATTCCCACAAAATGACTGGTACAAGAGTGCTCATACAAGTCTTATTCATAAGAGCCCAAACCAGGAAACAGACCAAATGTCCACCCACAGGAGAATGATGGAACATGTTGTGGGATATTCATGCAATGGAATGCCACTCAGCAACAGAGGAACAAAGTACTGATACAAATCTAAATTTAAATTTCTTTAAATTTCTTTAAAATCAGGAGGAAAAAATGAACTTTCAGGCTGAAGAAAACATTTTATTAATATATAATATGGATATGTTTGTTTTTATAGTAACACAGTTATAAAATATAATTTTTTAACTTTATTTTTTATGAAGAAAGGGGCCCATGAAGTCCCAAGGGCCCACGGAGGTCATAATGCAGCCCTACCAACAACAGGGATGAGTCTTAAGAACATTATGTTGAGCAGAAAAACTTGGGGCACAAAAGAGTATATGCTGTATAGTTTTATTTAATGAAGTTCTGTAACAGCCAAAGTAATCTGTATCAACAGAGATCAGAAAATGGTTGCTTCTGGGATGGGGAGGGATTGCCTAGAAAGAAGAATGAAGGTGCTTTCCAGGTTGACAGAAATGTTCTATATCTTGTTTTGGGTGGGTTACCTAGGTGTATATATAATTGTCTAAAATCATGGAACTGAACCTTTAGGACCTGTGCCTTTTATTGTATAGCAATTATGCCACAACTAAAAACAAGAAAGGGGAGAATGGACATTGGGGACAATTAATCTCTGCAAGAGATATGATGAATAAATTCTTGAGACAGTGCTAGTTGACAAGATTTTAAATTGCATTTTAGTGGAAAAGCTTTAGGAGCCCAAAGGGAAGGGTGCAAACACTGTGACAGGTCAGTGGGGAACAAATCACTCTGCTTTGTATCATTCAAGGTTTTTTATTGCAAGCAAGAGAAGTAGCTCTGGCTAGCTGAAGCAGAAAACGAAATTACAGGAAGAATAGCAAACTATAAAGAACAGGCTCTGTAAACAGGCAGGAATTAAGGAGGCAAAACACTGAAAGGATCAAACCATCAGCTCTCTGACAGATCAGAGGATGATGATGCCCTTATCCTATGGCTGGTTCCCCCAGTCGAACCCTATCTGAGGCTTCCACTGCATCTATTTATCACTCCCCCAGAAGTGAAAACCTGGATGGCAGTGTCTGATGAGCTGAGCCTAGGTCTCACCTATATATAACAATTCACAAGGAGTTGGGTGAGGGAACACATGGTTCACTTGGCTTCTAGAGGGGGAGGTGGGGTCCTGTGTCCTACTTACTTTGGAACTCCCAAAAATAGGGATAGAGTTTGAATGCTGGGCAGCCCAAAATAACCAACGTTTACAACGCAGTCTATCTCTGTTGTTCAGATTCCTACTTGTGATTCTAATTCCTGACAAGGACTTCAAGATCCAGGGCAGGCCCAATGTAGATTGTTATGTTCTAAACACCGCTGATCTGGGAGAGTGAACCACGGGATCAGGTGTGGAAGATCACCCTGGCTCACAATCTGGGACCTGGGTAGGGAAACCAGTTTTACTGGTGAGCTCTGGTGAGAGAATTACACAAGAGAAATGTCTGAAAGGCAGATAGGATGGCAGGACTTGGAGATTAATCTGGACGGTGGAAAGGCCAGGAAAAAGGAGTCAATGGGGACAGCCCAAATTTCTGACTTGAGAGAGGAGGGGTGAGGATGTGAGAATGTATAGGCAAAGCAAGACCCAAGGGAGGCAAGGAGGTTTGTTTAATTTCGGTTTGGGGTGGTTGGATGGGAACGGTTAAGGTTTTGTCATGGTGAATTCGAGATAGAGATATCCAATACACGACTGAAATGACACGTTTTAGAAAGAGACCAGCGAAGGTCGCGTCTACTGGCCGAGGCCTTGGATGAGGGCGACCTTAGCCTAGGCGGCGGCACGAAGGTCGAAAAAAGGATGCAGGCGAAGGCTGACATTTAGGAAACGGTCTCCAGGCTTCCCACCCAGCAGCGCTGCGCACGGGTTCGCGGCCCGACCCGCGCCCTCCCCCCAGGCCCCGCCCCCCCCCCGGGCGGGGCGAGGCGAGGCGAGGCAGCGGCTCTGCTAAATCACCGGAAGACGTAGTCGGGTAAGCGCGCGCTTCGGCCACCCCCGCGCGCACTTGGGAGGGGCATCCGCCGAATGGGGCGAGGGGACGCGGATCCGAGGGGAAGGGGGGATTCCCTGATATCCGGGCCCGCGGCGCTAAGCGCGGCGGCGGCGGCACTGCTGGCCGCCTTGCTCCTGCTGTGGCTTGAGGACGCGGGGCCGGAGGCCGGCTCCAGGTAACCCCTCCGTGCAGGGGACCGAGCTAGGCCCCTGCATCCCAGTGGGCGGAGGAAGGAGGGGTTGGAACCGGAGGTACCGGTGGAGAACCAGGCCCATGGGTGCCGTGGCACCTGGACGCATTCTCCTTAGGGCCCCTTCCGAGCAGTAGATTTACTCAGTGGCGGGGACGGCCAGGGCGCCACGCCCTGCAGGTGATTCAGCACTTTCCCCTGGGCCCAGACTGCGGAGAAAAATAGTACTGTTTTCTAGAACAAATAAACCACCATTGTTCCCCAGGATAAGCAAGGGCCATCCTTTAAACATCCCAAGACCACATCTGTCGATGTTATTTCTGTAGCATGGCTGAGACTGAGGCGCTGCCGAAGCTTCGGGAAGACTTCAGGATGCAGAATAAATCTGTCTTTATTCTGGGGGCCAGCGGGGAAACCGGCAAAGTGCTCTTAAAAGAAATCTTGGAACAGAACCTGTTTTCCAAAGTCTCGCTCATTGGCCGGAGAAAGCTCACCTTCGATGAGGAAGCTTATAAAAATGTGGTGGGTATTTCAGCTGGGATTCAAAAATGTATTTGCAGCGATTCTGCGGAGTGAACATATTTTTAAGCCTAAAGGCTGAACATTGCCTGTGCAGTGGTGGAGGTGATCAGAATGTGGCCAAGAATGGTCTGTGAGAGCCCTTTCTGGAAGTTTTTGTCGCGGTTTTAAGCCCAGGTCAGCTACCCACTCACTGTGTGACCTTGGGCAAAGCCCTTCTTTCAATCTAGACTCCTGTAAGGCCGGCCTGGATTGTAATGGGGCCTGGGGGGACAGAGAAGAGCACATTTTCAGAGCCATTCAAGCTGGGTTCTAGAAGCAGACATGTAACTTGGGGCAATTTTCTAAACCACTTTGCTTGTCTTGTTTACCTGTCCACTCAATGCTGATATCAGTGAATTGCAAGCAGAGTCTATGGCAATAAAAGGTGCGGTTATTCACTTATAAGATTGCCCTCTTAACTTCCCAGGGCTGCAGCCTTGTGGATGTAAGTGGAATATTCTCTCCACTGCCAGCTTACATGGTTAGCCAAATGATACATGCCAGATTCCCCTAAATATTTGAAGTCTGAGCTTTGTACAGATTCCTTTTCTCATTTAAAGGGAGTTGTGAACTGTGGCAGATTAAACTATAATGTAATTCTGAGACCCCACAACTACAGAACTTGGTCCCATAGGCTTCACAGGTGGAACATTCTAGGTAACAAGTGTCTCACTATACATGTTCTTAACCCCTGAATACCCACGGTCAGTCATTTTGCATAGAGCTTATGTCCACCAGGACTTTTCTATTTAAAATGGACATCTTTGCTCAGACTTAGGTAATAAGTAGTTTTCATAGTCTGCCTTCATGGAATATGTCAAATACTCCTGGTAATTAAAAACGGAAATTGAGTTCTGTGCTTTGATAAATGAGTTCTGGTGGCACATCTTTTGGTTATGCACTTAATGGGAACATACTTTTCTTCAGCATTGCACATAGTGCCCTGAAAATCCTTTTGAAAAAGTTGTTACTAGGGAAGGAAAACTACATTTTATTTGAACTCCTGGGTGATGGGAACTTCTCAATCTTTTTTTTTTTTTTCCCCAGTCTTTATTTATTTTGACAGAGAGGGTGCACACACAAGTTAGGGAGGGGAAAAGAGAGGAGGGCAGAGGATCCTAAGTGGGCTGACAGCAGAGAGCCCTATGCGGGGCTTGAACCCACAAACCGAATCCACAAACCACGAAATCATGACCCAAGCCAAAATCTGATGCCTAACCAACTAAGCCATCCAGGCATCCCTCAATATTTCTTTTTTAGGTTTCACAACAAATTTATGAGGTTTCATGAAGGTTCTTAAACCTGAGTGAGCATGAAAATTACTGAGGGTGCTTATTACAAGGGCATTTTCTGCTTCAGGAGTATCGGTGCAACACCTAAGAAGAAGCCTTTCTATCAAACACTCACTGGCCGATTCTAAAATAGGTGGTTCATGAATTGGACTGAAGGAAAGATTATCATTCACATTTTATTGGTGGAAAAACAGGCACATGGTAAATAACTTGGCCAAAATCATAGGCTTAGTAAGTAGCAGGCTCGAGTCGAACCTAGGTCTTTGAGGTTCCAAACACCGTTCCTTGCCCTGAAATTATACCTCACTGGTATCCCTTCTGGTGGTATAGACAGGTCTTTTATTTTTCCAGAGAGAAAATGATAATTGAACTTGACTTTAGAGATCTAGGGATCACTTACAGTCCAATTATATATACTGTGGACATCTAAGTGCATTGTTGATTTTGAATTCAGATTAATAACTTTTTAGTGGGAGAAAATGAGCTTGCAAAATTTTTAAAAAATATGATTATGCATTTTCCTTAATTGAATTTCTATTATGTTACTAAACTCGGTTTTTCTCCCGGCAAAGTATCAATTTTATAAATAGTATCTGTAACAATCCTGTGGTCCTAGGTCTTAAAAACTACCCAGTACCTTATTAATTCTGTATAAAGTACTAAATGTGTCCATGCTTAATGTCTAATGCCCCAGCTTTCTGCCTCTCTGCACCAGTGCCGCTCTGGCCCTTTCAGAGGTTTCTTACTAAGTAAAAGAAACACTATGCGGCATCGCAATTTCCGTACCTAGGAATCTGCCCTGCTAAATAGCCTAACATGGAAAAGATAGGAGACTGGCAAGAGAAAGAGATGTCAGAGCAGAGAGCTCGCAAAATTTAATGGTAAGTGGGCAGCCTCTTCAATAATGTTCTGTAACTTATTCTTTAAATCTAGAGGGGTATTTTTCTCTTTTAATAACATCAAGTTATATACAGCTTTGTCCTTGTCGTCTAGAATCAAGAAGTGGTGGACTTTGAAAAGTTGGATGACTACGCTTCTGCCTTTCAAGGTCATGATGTTGGATTCTGTTGCCTGGGTACCACCAGAAAAAAAGCCGGGGCGGTAAGGAAGAAATAGACCCCTTTCCCTTTTGCCGGCCAGTAACGTCAAAGATTCCTTTCTTCCTCTTTTTCTTTATGTTTGTGGTGCTTAAATGTAAATAAGCTCTTATCATTTAAGATTTCATAGGCTGCCCTAGCTTTTACTATTCTTTGGATAGTACTGATAAATTCATCTTTCCTTCAAAGTAATCCTTGAGTTCAGTCCTCGTGCTGAGAGATGTCGTAAATATTTACAAGGTCTTGCCTCTTGCAAATGTTGCTGTCACCACATCCCCTGATGAAGGCAAACCATTATGTCTGAGTAAAAGTAACTGGCTCATGCTGTTGGCAGTAAACTTTTTTTTTCTTTATAAATGTTTTAAACTTAAAGCGTTCTCTCTCACATGAATGATTTGCTGGAACCTATTTTCATGCCAAGCTTTAAACTTCCGATATAGGACGTCAGAACAGAGGCACGATTCAGCTAGCCTTTGGTGATGACTCAGCCTTCGGCGATGATTCAACCCCAGTGGTGATTCAGCCTTAACTGACGCAGAACTGTTCTAATCCATGTTTTATTTTCTTTTTAATGGTATTCTAAATTGCATCGGCCTCTGTCCAGAAGTCATAGTTTACTACCTAGTTAGAAGTCATTGCTTACTATGTAGATTCTGGGCAAGTGTTAATACATCTTGATATATACCTTGACTATAGTTTATCCCTCTGGCAGAAGATTGCTGGAGCTAAATGTATCTATTAAATATGCAGGACCACAATGCTGCTATGGGGGCTTATCATGGATTTATACACAGGCCCACGCATCAGCACCATTAGGAGAGTGCATGACTAAGAACTCTTGGTTTATACCAGCTAAGGAGTTTAGCTCAGATGTGTTTCTCTGGGCCTGCTGGTGATCCAAATAATAGTTCTATTTATGCTTTCGGTAAGGATGTATTTCCAAATTTTTGCAGTTCTGTTATGTCCACTTGGAACCCAGCTGGGTTTGAGCTCTGTGCTGAAAAGTATAGATTATAGAGAAATTGGACTTTCCCGGGAATGGGCAGATTATGTCTCCTAGAAAGGGTCATGTTCCTGCTCAGCAGCTGGTGCAGGCTTTTCTCTCCCAGGGCCAGTCACAAGCAGTGTGACCTCTGAGAGCATTGAAGAACTTTTGTTCTAGTGCATTGCAGGTTGAACTGTCTCAAGTGCCAACCTGATTTTGGTGGTGACTCAGCAAAATAAAAAACACTGCATTAGGTATGGAGCAGTTGATATTCATGACACAAGGCAAATCTCATTATAGGATGCTCCAGGAAAAAGTCTAAATTGTTTTGATGTATTCAAATCACATAAAGCAGTTTTAATCAGAGGAATCGGGTGTCTTCCCTATCCAGAATATTTTTTTAGATGGAGTTGGTTCCCTCCCCCCACCCCATCCCACCCTCAGGCTACTTGATACCTTTTGTTCTCCAAAATCAGTTTGAAAAGAAAAGTATTGGTGGGGAAGCAAGAGAAATAACCGCTAAGCCAGCTATAATCTCAGAAATGAGTTGGGGTTTAAATGGTTCAAGAGGATAGTGGCAGCAAGTAAGTTGACGTTTCCTCCAGAAAGTCTTTTTTTTTTTTTTTTTTTCTAATTTGAAACTAATTTAGATTGGATGCAATATAAAGTTTGGGGGTTGTGACAACTTTAGGTAATTTAAAAGAGGTGACAGTTCACAAGTGGCTGGGTAATAATAGTTGTCTGAAGGGGGATTGTGGATTTCCAAGATCACCCTACTCCAAATTATGAGTTGGCAGCCCTCTCTATAGAAAAAGAGCTCATCAGGTGAATACTGTAAAGCCAATGCAAGCCTAGTGTCATTCTGTAGCTGTTTGGTAACTGGAACACCCCACATTTTTCCTCGGCAATATGACTTTCCATCAGAGAAACTCCAAGAAACTCATGGTTTCTGTCTCATTCATTGTTGACACTTTGAGTAGCCATCTTACCCTCTTATGATCTTCAGTGTCTGAATTTGCTGTGGCTCTCATAACAAGGTGCCATAACCAGGGTGGCATAAACAACAGAAATGTAGTGTCTCACAGCTCTGGAGGCTAGAAGTCTGAGATCCAGGTGTTGGCAAGTTTGGTTACCCTGATGGCTGTGAGGGAGGGAACTTTTCCAGGCTTCTCTCCGTGTTCTCTGCGTGTCTCTTCAGTTGGCGTTTTTCCTGTGTGCGTGTGTGGCTGTATCCAAATTGCTCCTTTTTACAACAACAGTCCAATTGGATTAAGAACCACCCGACCCAATGTGACCTCACCTCAACTAATAATGTCAGGAACGACCCTGTTTCCAAATAAGGTCGCATTCTGAGGTACTGGAGGGTACGACTTCAGCACAGGAATCTGGGGGAGAACATTCCAACCCATAAAATTCAGTCAACCCAGATTTCTCTTGAAACTGGAGCTAGGGATAGGTCTGTTAGCCTCGTCAGCTGTTTGGATAACCATTTCCTTTAGTCGTGTTAGGTGCTGATCTTCTTTTTCACCTTCACAAGCCCCATTTGTCTCATCGGTGCAGCGGCTTCCTTACTTGGCCCCCGCCCAGATCTGCTGGATCAGAATTTCTAAGGTTGGAAGCTTGGCAACTTATTTTTAGCAAGCTCCTTGGGAGATTGTGATGCGAGCCAACCTTCCTCTTCTTGTTGGACCTGCTTTCAGGAGCCTGCTTTTCTAGGTGCTGTAGTCCCCAGGTGGCCTTCACCTTGCTTTAATACATAACTTGTGTGCTAGTGAAGGTTGAAATACCCTTTGAAACCCAGATCTACATTGGCCTGGGCTGTGGAGCAAAAACTCACAGATGTCGCTGAGAGTAGTGCTTTCCCCTTATGTGTATTAAGGGAAGGATGCGGTTAGTGAGTTTGAGGTGGTGTAATATGGTTTCACCTCTTCATTTGTTTCCTCGCAGTCCAGGTTCTTGGATTCTGTTGAATGGACAATGCCGTTAATGTGATTCATGGAACGATTGTAACGTTTATTAGGCATCGTTAGAGTCTCCTGGCTTCTGATTCTAATGATACATTCTTTTAATCCAGGTTGCAGACCACAGACTGTGGGTCACATCCAGCCCTCCTGTTTTTCTACAGCCCATTTAGCTAAAAATGTTTTTGTATTTTAAATTTTTTTTTTTTTAACATTTATTTATTTTTGAGACAGAGAGAGACAGAGCATGAACAGGGGAGGGGCAGAGAGAGAGGGAGACACAGAATCTGAAACAGGCTCCAGGCTCTGAGCTGTCAACACAGAGCCCGACGCGGGGCTTGAACTCACGGACCGTGAGATCATGACCTGAGCCGAAGTCCGACGCTTAACCGACCAAGCCACCCAGGCGCCCCTGTTTTTGTATTTTAAAATGACTAAAAAAAAAAACCCAAAAGGGGAATAATACGTCATGATGTGAAAATATAAGAAACTCAGATCTCATTATCCACGAGTAAAGTTTTACTGGAACACAGCTGTTCTCATTACCTAATGTATTGTCTGTGGCTGCTGTTGTGCCCTGCTGGCAGAGCTGTGTAACTTAACATAAGCCTGCAAATCTGACAGTTTTTGCGATCTCATCCTTTATAGGAAAGGCTCTCTGACTCCTGTCGTAATCTGTACTGTTTAATTTGATGCCTGAGAGGGTGCTCGTGAAGTGATAGGGCCCCCGCTGGTTCGAGGCTCTGGATACCAAATAGCCATGGATGTCCTGGTTAGCTCCCATGGGCCACTGCCTCCTCATTGGTAATGAGAAGGAGGTGACCACTGAGACCCCTTTGGTCTGCAGAATTCTTTGACTTCCATCACACAGAAAGAAGAATGCCCCAACTGGAAACATTTTGTGAGAACGTAGAGATGAACTCAGGAAACTCAGTACCTGTTTGATTTTTATTTTTTTCTCCAGAGCTTTTTCTCTAACCAAGATCTTGGTTCCCGCGCACTTTGCATCAAATACAGAGATGCCCTCCAGGACACAAACAGACGGGGTTCAGATTATGCCATTTGTTGTTTGTCAGCATCTCTGTTTTCTAGTCTAATTTTATGGGCTGGATTGCAAAGGGAGTAAAGGAGAAAGAATCTGAAGCAGGAATATGGCTAAGTGGGCCCCTTTACAGGATGATAGATCCTCCCTCCTTGGAGAAGGAGGCCCCAGATGTTGAATTGTTGTGGCAGGCTCGTTGACCATGCCAGTCAGCACTGAAATACCTCGTTAGGACGAGTTGTATCTTAAGTCACAGTGTTCCCACTTTTGACACATGTGTAAAGAAGATGAGAAGAAATACTTAGTAGCTTTGGATTTTAATACGATTCAAAGAGTCATTGGAGAATATGTCTCCCTGGATGTTTGTGGAGCCTGTGAAGATATGTCTGCCGAGTTGTATTACATTGTGCTTATTCTTTTGAGCAGGTGCTGGGAAAGGAAATTTATAGCAGGAACTTATTTGATCAGTTCTTTTTTCTAGCTTAAAGTAAGGCACACTGGCTATAACAGAATGGATGTAATGCTCTCAGAAGAGATATCTTTTTCTCCTGCCATATGGTTAGGGAAACTAAACACTGTTTTTCCAAAAATTGTGTTTCTTGGATATGAAGTAGCTTGTTTCAGCTTGTTTCTCCTATTGTTTTTTTTTATTTGTGCAGTTAGAGAACAAGAAAGGATGTTATTAAGATTTCAAAGATAGCTTCCTCCTGTCTCTAAATGGAATCTTCCTCACTCCAGAGAAAATTAGTGTGGGTTGGTATCTCCGAGTCTGTCACCAGGATCCACGTTTAAGTTTGGTTTCTAAGTCCTTGAAAGCCGTTGACCCCTTTGCTTTTGAGTTTCATTCACAGCTAAAAGGCCATGCATCAGGGTGGGGGAAGTGAAATTCAAAATTTGTGGGCTTGGAAAAATGCGTATTTATAATCAGCTTGAGGGCTCAGAGGATTTGTGAAATCATTTTGGATTAACAGCCATTGATTGCTAATAAAACAATCTTTAGCTTTGTCCAGAGAACAGCAATGGAGAAAGGTATGGGCACCTTGTCAACGGGGCCCATTGAGCAGGGATGACGGGCTAAGCGTGGGGGTCTCTGCGGCAGCGTGGGTGCTCGTCCTGCAAGGAGTGGTTGTCAGTTGTTCGCCGGGCTGGTGAAAGGAAGGACGCCAGAGTGTGATGGCTGGGGTGGTATTGATGTGCTTTAGCGGACTAATCAGATTGAAAAAGTCCCATGGCATTTATGTCACTCTAATTTTCATCTAACAATTGGAGACGGCAGCACTCTATTAAGGAGAGGTTGATCCAGAACTAAAGCCAAATAAATTAGGGTCTCAGTTTAATCAAATTATCCCTTTACTGGCCCTGGATTAAGCGAGAGAGACAGCGTCGGTCCAGGCACTTGTGATTGGCCGAATCTTTCCTTTATTTTTACAGAAGCCAATAGAAGAGAAAGCATTTTAACAGCGACAGCTATGATAACGCTCCCAAGCAATAGTGCTAAAACAACTGAAAAGACAAAAAGGAATTTATTCCACTAGTCCACTCTGTAATTTCATTGTGAATAACGAACCTGTTATTGAAATCAGAGTTTGGGGAGTGGGGTTGAGGGGAAGAAATAGATGTGGAAGAGGAGCCGAGGGCTTTACAATTTTTCTTTGTAGCTTTGGATTATTTTTCTTGGCACACACTCAGCACATGTAAAATCTCAATTCGGAGACTGGCCCTGAAGGGAATCCCATCCCTCTCTCAGGATGAGCTGAGTCGTAAACTCAGTTTGCTTCATACTGGTGTAAAAGAGCAGCATCGTGAGTTGGAATGAGTGTGTAGGGGGTGTGCTGTGAGGAATGAAAGTGCAAGTGTACAACACAGAAGGAGATGGTGATGACGTGTGGGGACCGAGTGAAGTTTCTGTTGTCTCGAATAAGGCAGAAACGTAGCCCTGCCCTGCAGGTAGTGGATGTAGTTGGAAATGTACTGTCAGTGATGACCAAGGACAGGAGAGGCTTTTGGGGGAGGAGTGACGTTCTAGTTCTCGATCTGGGAGCTGGTTGCAGAAGATGTTCAGTTTATGAAAATTCATCGAGCTCTATATTCACGACATGTTCACCTTTACGATCTGTTTTTATATAAAGTTGGAAAAGTTTTCTTGGGCCTGTTGTTTTCAAACTGAAATCTCTTAGTTTCCTATTGCTGCTGTCACCAATTGCCTCAACTTTAGTGACTTAGGACCACATAAATGTATCATCTTGCAGGTCTCTAAGTTAGAAATCTGACGCAGATTTCGCTGGGATAAAATCAAGGTGTCGAGTGGGCTGTGTTCCCTTCTGGAGGCTCTGGGGAGAAATCCATTTCTTTACCTTTTCCAGCTTCTAGAGGCTGCCTGCATGCCTTGCTTCACCGTCCCCTCCCTCCATCTTCAGGGCCGGCAACAGGGGACTGAGTGCTCCTCACATTTCTCTGCTTCCTTTTTCCACCTCTAAGGACTCTTGTGACTAATTGGGCCCAGTTAGATAATACAGAATAATCTTATTTTAAGGTCAGCTGATTAGCAACCTTAATTCCACCTGCAGCCTGAATTCTCCTTTGCCGTGTAACCTAACATATTCACAGGTATGGGGGTCGGGACATGGACATCTTTGAGGGGCCATTATTCCCCCCCCCCCCCAGGTTATGAATTAGTCATTGTCGTTAGCTGGAGGCAGTGTGAGATAAGAAGGAAGATGGATACAATGGAGACACCACTCAGAGTCAAGAATTTGCATTCCACTCTCAGCTTTCTCTTCTTAGAAGGAAGTTCACCAGACACTGGCCCTTGTTTTCACATCTCCATGATGACGGGGTTGGACGTGATGCTTCCTGAGGTGCAAGACAAACATCTCCTTACGAAATAAAACATGTAGGATCCAAAACTACTACAGGGAAAATTTTTAGTTAAAATAAAAAAAATCACCAGGGTAGTAATATGGTCTTCAGATTTGGAATTGTCATTATAGAAAACCTCATCATAGAGTTGTGGGTGTGTATGAAGTTCAGCTTCACTAGGCTTTAGACTCCTGTCCAGCCGTGTGGAGATCGAGGATGCCAGCATCCTGGCCCTGAGAAGCCGTTACTTGATGGAATTCTGTGTTTTGGGTACCGGCATGTGACCTTCCGTTAGTTAGGCCCTGGAAGTGAGTTTCCGTTCTGTTGTTTGCACCATGCTTCCCCTTCCTCCTTTATTGCTACTTAGTTCTTCTTTTTTTTCTCTCTAATTGGATTTGCCTTTTCTCTTCTTTTGTTGGATTGTATTCGTTCATTCAGATATTTTTAGAGTACCTCTTGTGTGCCAGGCACACACCAATGCTGAGATATGAATTAAGAAGAAAGACCCAGCCACTGCCCTCACCAGACTGAGTCTAGACCGGGGGCCCCCAAACATTCCCGATCATATACCTCTCAGTAAAACAATTTGAGGATTCACTCTTCATTAATATGTAAAGTATGATGTAAAACATATACAAAAATTGGAAATTAAATAGACTTTGTTTTGGTAGTGCCCAGATAGTGTTCTCGGCTGTGCCTTCAGACCCTGTACGTTAAACCTGACACAGACAAAACAGAGAAAAGAGAGAGAGGGTTGTAAGCTTGTAAAGTTATTAAAAGACAGAGAAATGTGTGAGTTAAAGCAGTTTCTCAGCCTGACCTTACTGTTCCTTTTGCTCCTTGCAGATTTGTTTGGTGTCTGTGTTTCCATGTCACCGTCCTTATTTTCTCACTGGCCTCGCTGCTAAAGCTGGTCCGTCTATCCTGAGGATCATATTTGGAGTCTTTCCCAGGGTCTATGCTTGGTTGCATTTTATTTAGATCCCCATTCCCCTGCAGGCCTCCTGGCCTGCCACCCAACCTGAATAGTAATCTTTAAGATGAACTCACAGCTTTTTGGAAATAACTCCCATCCTTTTTCACCCTCAGGAAGGATTTGTTCGTGTCGATCGAGATTATGTCCTCAAGTCTGCGGAGCTGGCAAAAGCTGGAGGCTGCAAACATTTTAACTTGCTGTCCTCTAAAGGAGCTGATAAGTCGAGCAATTTTTTATATCTGCAAGTTAAGGTTTGTGTGCATTTCTGTCTTTCATATATTTTGGAGAACCCTGGTTAATTGGCAATACTAAATAATGTAAAATTATAAATAATACAGAAAGGCATTAAATGCATTAGATTCTTTTTTTTTAAAATAATGACAGGGACTGTTTTTTGCACGGGTATGTTTAATAAACAGGAGTGATTGGAAAGATAATTCCCAGTGTCTTTCCCCCTGTGGAGTATCTGGTAATTATGAAATAAGATGTAGCAGCTCTGGTCTTGAATATTAGCATGGAATCTTAGCATGAGAAGAGACTTCGAGGCAGTGATTCTTAAACTCTTCCTGAGTAGGTGATATTTATTTTATTATTGGGTATGGCTCTTGCCCTCAAGGTTTCTTGTTTGGGGATCTCCAAGGCTAGCCCCCAGTTTGGCAAATTGTGAGAAGTTCTCACAGGCCTCAGCATATACACTCACAGCCACAATTTATTACAGGGAAAGCAAAGGCAGTAAACAGGGAAGGATGAATGGGGTGAAGTCCAGAGGAAATAGGCACAGGCTTCCAAGAGTCCTTTCGCAGTAGAGTCACACAGGCTTAATTTTGCCGCAATGAGTGTTGAGAATATGAGAGAAAACTTTCTGACCCCAGGAGTTGAGAGTTTTTATGGGGTCAGCCACATTGGCACCCTGAGCCTGGAAAAAATTATAAACTTCCAGAAGGAAACCAAGTGTTCAGCATAAACCACATTGTTTATACAAGCAGTTTAGGCGCTATAAACTACCCTACCGGTTGGGTAATGACAGGGACACTCCTGAAATCCAAGTTCCTAGACACAAGCCAAAGGTCAAGTGGGCCTTTCTAAGATAGTAGAGTCTCAGCCTGCTATCTTAACTCTGTTATGCATGCTGCAGATAGAGACAAAACATACCTTTGTAAAAACTAAGGGATTTGTCCACATAAACACTTGCATGTGAATGTTCATAGAAGCATTTTTCATAATAGCCAGAGCGTGAACAACCCAAATGCCCATCAGTTGATGAATGGATGAATAAAATGTGGTATATACAAACAAAAGAGTATTATTCAACTATAAAAAAGGCATGACACATGCTATAACATGGGTGGACGTTGAAAACTTTATGAGGGGCTGGTCACAAAAGGCCACAACTTGTATGATTCCATGTATATGAAATACCCAGAATAGACAAATCTATAGAGACAGAAAGATTAGTGGTTGGATAGAGCTTGTGGGAAGGGGATGGGAGTGAATGCTGGTTGGTGTGGGGTTTTTTGGGGGGGGAAGGTGATGAAAAAATTCTAAACTTATGTGGTGGTGAAGGTGGCAGAGCTCTGTAAATATAGTCAAAAACATTAACTTTACAAAAGTGTTTAAAACTACCCAAGATTGTGTGATGCATCAGGTTAGGTGCCGAGTGAATGGTATGAACAGGCCAAGAAAGAGGGGGAATTCATGCCACTGAATCCACACGGCCTTTAGATGTTCCCATGGCCTGAGCTCCTCTGGCATTTCTGTTCATAGAGATGCTGGCATGAAAATTCATAGTTTGTTTAATAAATTTAATTGAAAGCCATCATGTAGATGTAATCTCACTGTCTCTTGAAATTTGATGGGGTTTGTTAGGAAGACAGTAATGTAGAGGATCAGTGGGTCTTCTGACTTTACTGGAACTACCTGGAAACCAAAAAAGGTTGATGTTCGTCAGCCTGCGACATTAATTCTAGACTAAGGGGAGGTTATTCATTGATGGTTGAACGCCTAACATGTTACTTACCCTCTGGATCTATTTTAAAATCAGTCACACGAGAGGCCGGGCTGACCATGCAGCCATCCTCTCATTCAGTACATCTTTTTGAACTCTCTACTGCCTGTGAAGATTAAATGATCTCTTCCTTAACTTCCCAGAATCTAAAATTCTGGATAAGGATATTTATAATTATTCGACCTCCAGAAGCAGATTATCTTCAAAACCCCAAGGTATTCCCTCTTAAGCATTATGATGCATTGGTCTTCTTGATTAAACGCTAAAATTTGGTTTTTATTAACAGGGAGAAGTGGAAGCTAGGGTTGAAGAATTACAATTCGAACGTTACTCTGTGTTTAGGCCTGGGTAAGCATTCATCCTGCCCACGAGTATGCCGCTGTTCATTCTTCCCTAGAAGTTAGTTTTTCATTTGAAGAGGCTGACAACTAAGCTCTCCAAGATATGAAAGAAGCTGGCTGGAGATAGATTGCTTCTCTGAAGAACATACCTTTGGCTTTGGAGGAAAGGGCGGACACTTTGGTAGTGCCAGGTTCAGAGTAGTCTGGAATTTCCTGGGTAGCTTTTGCTGCCTTAAAAAAAAAAAGTCCTCTTCATTCACCAAACAAAATATCTTTTACCCATTGGCTTAATCTGTTCAGGCTGCCATGACAGAATAACACCACAGACTGGGAGGCTTAGGCAACAGAGATTTATTTTCTCACAATTCTGGAGGCTAGAAGTGCAAAATCAAGGTGCCATCAGAATTAGTGTCTGGTGAGGCCTCTCTTCCTGGTTTGTAGATGGCCTGACGTGGTCTTTCCCTTGTGTGCACATGGAGAGATCTCTGCTATCTCTCCCCCTTCTGTAAGGATACCAGTCCTATCAGATCAGGGTCTTACCCTTATGACCTGGTTTAACCTTAATTACCCTCATAAGTGCACTGTTTTCAAATTTTTTTTTTTTAACGTTTGTTTATTTTTGAGACAGAGACAGAGCATGAACGGGGGAGGGTCAGAGAGAGGGAGACACAGAATCTGAAACAGGCTCCAGGCTCTGAGCTGTCAGCACAGAGCCTGACGCGGGGCTCAAACTCACAGACTGCGAGATCATGACCTGAGCCGAAGTCGGACGCCCAACCGACTGAGCCACCCAGGCGCCCCAAGTGCACTGTTTTCAAATACAGCCACACTGGGTGTTAGAGCTTAAACATGAATTTGGGGGAGGGCATGGGCACCATTCAGTTCATAACACCCTCTATGGTCTGAATACAATAAACCATCTCTTCCTCGGTTTTTCTTTTTCCCTTTAGAGTTCTCTTGTGTGATAGGCAAGAATCTCGTCCCGGTGAATGGTTGGTTAGGAGGTTCTTTGGCTCCTTACCAGAATCTTGGGCCAGTGGGTACTCTGTGCCGGTGGCGACTGTGGTTAGGGCAATGCTGAACAACGCAGTGAACCCAAGTGGCAAGAAGAAGGAACTGCTGGATAATAACGCCATCCATGACCTGGGAAAAGCCGATGACTCTCTCAAGCCGTGACCATGCTGGGGAAATGCTTCCCTCTGTAAAATGCAACACTCACCACCTAATTGGTACTCTCGGTGTCTAAAAGAAGTCAGTGTGTCTTAACTGCGGTTTCACTATTCTCAGCTGCCAGATCCAATAAAAAAATTATTGTGTTCTGCATCAGCAGTGCAGAGCCTGCTTGTCCGTATATGTACGTCACCCAGGGAGCTTTTCAAAATTAGATTCACAGGCTGTGCCTCAACCTCTGAATCAGAATCTTCAGGGTGTGAGCACAGCGATCTGTTGATTTGTTTTAGCTTCCCCTGGTGGTTCTGGTGCCACTGGTGGGGAGGCCTGCTTTGAAAGGCTTGTCTGCCGTCAGAGCAGCAGTACAGACCTTTCATATTTTGCAGGGGAGTTCTGTTCCAAAATTGTCATATTTGTGTTTCTTAGTTACCCGGTGCTGACTGCTGTATTTGTGTAAAGGAACATTGTGCCTTACTACTTCTTTAAAATATGTAATAAAAGTTATTACATAACTGCGCTTGTATAATCATGGGGAAGTTAAACATAGGAAGGAAAACAAATGAACAAGTCCTGGGTGCCTCTTATATGGTTAGGAAATGTCCAAGTATTAGTGGTAATATGTAGCATTTTGGTTAGTTGGGTGGTATAATACTGGTTAGTATTTATCAAGTGCCAGCCTTTACATATGCTATGTGTCTTGTAACCCTCCAACAATCCTTATAATCCTTATAGGTTTGAGTATTATCCCCATATTTTAGATGGAGAAACTGAGCCTCACTGTGGTTAAGCGCCTTGCCCCAAAGTCTGAAGCTGAAGACCTGAAGCTAGGAAATGGCAGAGCCAGGATTCTAACCCAAGTCAGCCTGACTGCATAGCTTGTATTTGTAACCGCTCTATAAAAGCCTCCAGTATCTGTGTATTTCCAGGAAGTTCCATTAATTGTGACTGGATTAGTACATGCTATGGATGAATAAAATTGAAATATGTGGTTTCTTTTATAGGGTCTAGGATCCCTGTAGTAATTAACCATAAAATGTTCACATAGCCAGTAGAAGTGTATGTCAAGGTGCACACTTGAAAAACTATGGACAAAGAAAGATGCAGAAGGAAGGGTCAAAGTCAAGAAGAGTACACAGTGTTAATTTCCATCCAGGAACAAAGGGTAGTGGTGAAACTTGTCTTAACTTCTGTGCTGAGGGAAACAAAGTGATTTGAGTGATTCAATTTTTACAGAGTCTAGGGGATGCCAGGTACCTTTCAAGCTTCAGTGAACACCAGAGGATAAAGGCTATCCCCTTTAATTGGGAGGGTATATCTGTAGAATGGACTGGACATTCCCATTCTCAATCACCTAGGAAAGAGATGTATTTTAGGATGGGGTAGGGTCTTAGGATGTGGACTTCAGAAAGGAGAGGGAACATCTTGATCCTGCCAGGCGGGGTTCCTTTGGGGCTGGACTCTGAAGAGCCTGTGGTTTGGGTGATAACAAGCGTGGGCTCCAAGAAGGGAGGCATGAAACGAGGGGACCCTATGAGGATATACTGAGGCCTGTGGGAAACCAATATTTGATAGATACTGTCCTCTAGGAGAGGAATACATTCATAAGAGTTTAGCAATACAGGGCATCATTTTCATTCAGCAAATTTAATGAGTACCTATTAGGAGTTAAACCATGTTTATGTGCCAGAGAAATGAAAGCAAAGAGACAAGGCCCTTACGTTCATACACAGTGCTGGGGGTAAGACAAAAAAAACAAACAAAACAAAACAAGCAAATGGTAGGTGCTAAGAAAGAAACTAAGTGGGGGCTGCTGGAATGGCAGTGGAAACTTTTAGAAATGGTGGTTTGTATTTGTAGAGTATTCTTAGCAAAGGCCTCATTAGCTCTAAATCAGAGGCTGGAGGGTGGGACCCAGAGTGAAGGGTTGAGTTGAGATGGAAGTCAGGATTACGCCCAAGCCAAGGTAGTACATTTAATGGGATAAACGTGCTAGCCTCTGGGACTAGAAGCCTGCGACAATTCCCTACAGAAGTGACTGCTGTCAACTCCCACCTGACAAAGCATTCTGTGGCTTGAGTACATGCTCAGAAGGAGGAAAAATGGCATAAGGTAGGAGAACGTTTGTATTCTTCCCACATAGTGGCCGTAACATTACTTTCTAAACGTATGGAAGAGCATCTCTCCTTCGCGTAACCGACAGGGTCAGCTGCTTCCCATTGTTCAGGACAAGTTAACACTTATGTCTAAGCACTTTACATGTATCAAGTCATTTTATTCCTACAGTAGTTCTGTGGCTAGTGAAGTCACTATCCCCGTTTTGTAGTTGAGGAAGTGGCGGCAGTGAGAGGTCTTGATCTTGCTCAAGATCACAGTAACAAAGTGACGGAAGTAGGATTCAGACTGAGTAGGTCGGCTCCGGAGTCTGTGCTCTCACTTAACCACTGCACTTTATTTTTTTTTTAATTTTTTTTTTAACGTTTATTTATTTTTGAGACAGAGAGAGACAGAGCATGAACGGGGGAGGGGCAGAGAGAGAGGGAGACACAGAATCGGAAACAGGCTCCAGGCTCTGTGCCATCAGCCCAGAGCCTGACGCCGGGCTCGAACTCACGGACCGCGAGATCGTGACCTGGCTAAAGTCGGACGCTTAACCGACTGCGCCACCCAGGCGCCCCAACCACTGCACTTTAAAGACTAAAATCCTTAAAACGGCGCCAGGCTTTGGTCCCTATGTAGGCTCTTGTACACCCACAATGCCTCCTGTAGTTCCCTCTCCCCACCCTGCTGCACCCTGCTGCAGGAGATCAGGTAGCTCAGGAATTAGAGTGGAGGCCCAGGCTCTTGCCTGCGCTCCGCCGCCTCCGCCACCAGAGGGCACCCCAAGCGGGCCGCTCCTCCACTAACTGCTGGTTCCTAGAATAAGGGACGCACAGAGGGCGCGGTGCCCGCTGCAAAACAGCTGTGGCGTCTCTCCGCCTCTGGGCTCGGGGGCGCGAGTGAGAACCTCCCGCTAAGACCCGCCGCAGCGCGAGGAGGAGACAAAGTCACGTCAAAGCCTGCGACGTTCAATCCCCGCTTCAGCGCTTACTCTGCACGCACTACGTCAACCCGGAGGCTGCAGGAGGCGGAGCTCGGGCTCTCGCCCCGCCCACCCAACTCACGTGACCAACAACCGTCGCCTCGGGGCCGGAAGCCCTCCCAAGCCCACGCGCGCGCTCTCGCGTTTCCAGGCGACCGGGAGCCTCCCCAACTCTGGGCCCTGCCGCGCGCTGGCGCTCGTTCCCGGTTTTCCGGGCCCGGAGAGCTCGGAAGCGGCTGCGCGCACGCTGCCCAGCCCGGTCCCCGCCCCCAGGCGCGCGGGGTTCCGGGGCAATACAGCCATGTGCTCGTTAGCGTCGGGCGCTGCGGGTGGGTATTCCTGGTCCCTTAGCACCCGGTTCGCCCAGCCCGAAGGCCGCGCCGCCGCGGGCCGGGAGAAAGACCCTCCTATCCCGCTGCGTCCCCTGGACGCGGGGTCGGACTGTGGGGCCTGGCAGGGAGGGTGAAGGAGGTGCGCCGGCAAGGGCCGCGGGGAGCGGGGCGGGGGCAGCATCACCACCCCCCCCCACCTCTGCTTCACGTGTGCCCTGCTAGCACTGGTGTCCGTCTCGGGCAGGGCTAATCGTTTGCGTGTGCTAGGCGGCCGGGGTGCTATGGAGGACGAAGACGACCTGCCAGAGCTGTCCGACAGCGGTGACGAGGCCGCCTGGGAGGATGAGGACGATGCTGATCTCCCCCACGACAAGCAGCAGACCCCCTGTCTGTTCTGTGACAGGTTCGTCCACCCCAGTGCCAGGCGTCACCCCCAGGGTGCCGGGCCCTGTGGGTACCTGTGGTCCGCAGTCGAACCCGAGCGCCCTGCCCTCAAATCCTTGAACCAGTGGAGTGATGGTTTGTTGAGAAGGCAGAAGCACAGTGGCTATAGAGAGAGAGCCATGAACTGGAAGGCCGGTTATACTAGTTCTCTTCGACAGCCTCAGTTTCCCCTTGTGTGAAATAAGAGGGTTTGGACAGAATCTATGGTTCCCAAATCTAGTTGAGCACCCTTTAAAGTCTCACCTGAGACTTTAAAAAGATACTGAACTCTGCACCACAGCACTTCTAAATCAGTCATGGGATCTAGAAATTTCCTATTTTTATAAAGACATTTTCTGAGGTTATTCTAATGAATAACCCGTTTGGGAGTCACTAAACTAGATAATCCCTTGGGTCCCTTCCAGCTTTACCATTCATTCTATAATTCGTTTATAAGTAGAGAGCTACTCAAGTTACAGCAGAGCTTCTCAAGTTACAGCATTATTTCCATTTCAACTATCCAAAGAATCATCTTTCCTAGGTAGGGGCTCCCCACCTATGGAAGAGAAAGGAATTGATGCATTTTTCACTTAGGGAAAAAGAGACTGCAGTTTCAATAACTTGTTCAAGGTCACAATGCTGTGGTTTTCTTATATCCAAATCCCTATACTTTGCACTTAAAGTTCTGCCTATTCATCTCAGTAAGCTTTGACTTTGGCCGACTTTCTGGGCAAGTGGCTTGGCATTGGCCAGTATTACTTTAATAAACATTTGCCAGTTTCCCATAAATCTGGGCATGGTGCTGATTGGTGGTGTATTAGCTCCTCTTGATTCGTCATTGTTCTCACATGTAGTGTCATTTGCGTAGGTACAGAATGTCTACGTTTCCTTTAGTTGTCATAAAATAATATTTATTGAGCATCAGGGATGTACTTCTCTGTGATAGGCTGTATATAAGCACAGCAAGGTAAACATCGGTTGTAAACTAACTGCTGCATTTGTGCTAGGCGCTCAGAAGTATGCAGCTTCTCTGCTGTATATTTCTATCTTAAGTGTCCTTCAGTTTTGCAGGTCACATAATAAAGAGGCCTGGTCCTCACAATGTCCGTAACACAAGTACTTTCAGAACACTACAAGATTACCTTTGAAATATGGCACTTTGGGAATATGCCAGCTGTAAAAATTACATGTTATGCTTTATTTCTAAAAGCAGTTTGAGCTGTTGCAGTTCAAAGCCTCTGGAAGCAGCACTGACAGAGAGGAGAAAAGAATCTTCTGTAGGGAATTTTCATGTCTTGAGGGAAATAGAATCTATCAAAGGGAGTTCTCTTCCTTAAAAGCCTTCTGATCATCTCAGTGCTATTATTTGGCAAATAAATTAACTTTGACATTTAAAAAGGTTGTTAGGGGTGTAAAATGGGACTCAGAAGTTCTAATTCCCTGTAGTGGTGCTGGGTTCCTCTCATGTACAGGTACGTTTGTTTTTTTCTTAGAAACCACCAGAAGGGGGGGGTATATATTTTACATGAAATCCATATTTAGACTTTTGAGGGGACTGTTTCATAAAGCTGTCGCTTGATTTTTCAGGTTATTTACATCTGCTGAAGAAACATTTTCACATTGTAAGTCTGAGCATCAATTTAATATTGATAACATGGTCCATAAACATGGTGAGTATTTTTTAGAATAAAGGAAATTGTTGTTGTGAAATTTAAGTTCAAACTTTGTATTCTTCCAGAACTTTCCTCTACAAGTTCAATATGGTGAAAAATATAGGAGCAGCCTATCTAATGAAGTTTTTTTGACAAGTGGCCTTTGAAGAAGGACTAATTATAAGTCATTCTTCTAGATAAGATTCACTGTATTTAAGCTTGTATTGACTTCACAACTAAAAAGGAAAAAACAACATTGGCATGTGATTGCATTTTTATCGTATTAGAACTAGGGAGAGCAAGGACAGAAGTGGGCTTTGGAAAGGGTGGTGGTCGTTATGGACAAAGCTCACCAGGTCAGAGCATAACATGAACTTCAGGGCATACAAAGTTGAGTTTGGTAAGAGTATAGAAAAAGGAATGATGAAGTTAAGGTGGTAAGCAAAATACTTAGATGATGATTCTTTTGAAACTTGCATTTACACATGCTTCCTTTATAATTAAAGTCTTCTACTTCTTTAAATGGATGCAGAAGTGCTACACTATTCCACTAAAATTAAATACAGAATTGTTTTTTTAGTCCCTGCATTTACTATCAACTAGAAAAGACATTAAACATGTGATACGTTTATAAATCAATAAATTCAGCTGCAACTGCTTTTGTAAGACATGAATGATTTATTCTCATTTGTTTTTTTATGTGCATTTTTTAATGTTTATTTATTTGAGAGAGAGAGCGTGCGCACAAGTGGGGAGGAGCAGAGAGAGAGGGAGAGAATCCCAAGCAGGCTCTGTGCTGTCAGTGCGTCCCTTTATGTGCATTTTAAAACTGAGCTGGAATCATACTTTAAATATAATTTTGAGGTATGCCTGGGTGGCTCCTTTGGTTAAGCACCTGACTTCAGCTCAGGTTCGTGAGCTCAAGCCCCACATTGGGCTCTGTGCTGGCAGCTCAGACCCTGGAGCCTGCTTCGGGTTCTGTGTCTCCGTCTCTCTTTCTCTGCCCCTCCCCTGCTTGTGCGTGCTCTCTCTCTCTCTCTCAAAAATAGTTACGTTTTTAAAAATAATTTTGTAATTTTTTTATTTAATAGAGGTTTTTGTATGCTATTATGCATATAAAACATTTTCAACGCTGTTATATTTCTCATAACAACATTATTCATGACAAATAATGCCCAGTTGGTTGGACATTCTATTGCTTTTCCTTGCTTTAAATCCTGCTTCATTTCCGGAAAGAAGAGAACCAGAGAACAAGCCTTATTGTTTTTTAACTTACATGATTTAACTTAATGTAAAAGCTATTTCACTTTGTATACTCCATGTCTGACAAAATTATAATTTGGTAGGCACCCTAAAAATAGGGGATTTAAAACTTTTGGCTGTAATATCAACTGTCAAATAGTTGTTAAAATCTACAACCAAATTTTCCTGATTTGTGTTGTTTTTACAAATGAGGATTTGAATTCTAAAAATTAATTTCCTACTGTTTAGAAATGCAAGAAAAACATTAAAAACTGTCATCCATATGGCTGTTTCTTCAGATATTCAGAAGTATTAAAGTTACTATTTCTAGTTCTTAAGAAATTCAAAATATTGTAAGTTGTAGTTTAGAGGACAGAAATATTTTATTATTTAACCTCTATAGAACAGGTCAATTAGACAAACTCCTCTTATATGAAAATAGATGAATTATCTTTTTTTTCCCTTTTAGGACTGGAATTTTATGGCTACATTAAACTAATAAATTTTATTAGACTTAAGGTAAGTTGGTAGCTTAATTTATAATTTTGCTTGGAAACAAAAGAAACACCACAGTGACTAATGATGCCCTGGTTTTAGAAAAATACAAAGAACTGCTAAATGAGAAACTGTTTTAGATTTAGCAGTCATCACATTGGGGGAATCGTGGACGTTAGGAACTTGTCCAACATGCAGCACCAAGTAAATGAATACACACCATGCTTAGTAACGTTTCATTTTTAACTGTGTCTAGGAGGTGAATTGTTGTTATGTGAAAAAGTAATTGAGTGTCAAATAATGGGAAATACTGATACACAATATTTCTCTAAGATCAGAAATAATTTCTAGTGTGATTCCAAGTACTGTGGTTGTCTTTTCTATTTTTCAAATACTTTGTCCTTTTTTCTCTTCTATTCAAATGAATGTTTATGTTGCCACTTCCTCCAAATCCAAACAATATTGAATCCAACATTGAAACCATATTGCATATTAATGTAAGCAGTCATCTAATCAAGTTAATGAAGTGAGAGGTGAACATAGACTCTGTAAATAGAGGTTTTACATAAGGTAGACATGGTTCCTTTTTTTTAACTTAATTTTCCTAGTTTTTGCTAGGGGTGGTTTGTGATTATATACAATGAAAAAACATGCAATTAATTTTATATCCAGAATCCTACAGTTGAGTATATGAATTCCATATACAACCCAGTGCCTTGGGAGAAAGAAGAGTATTTGAAGCCAGTATTAGAAGATGACCTATTACTTCAATTTGGTAAGATGAACTTACAGTATCTACTTTAATGCAGGGTCATTTGTAATGGCAAAATGATGGTTAAAAGTGTTCTAGGAAAATATATTACCTCCTTAATTCTCTGAAGACTTCACCAGGTGGTTGGTCTCAATAGGAAAGTTAACTTTAAGAACTGCTAGTCACACTGATCATTACCAGAGAGAAATTTAGAAATGGGAGCTTGTTTAAACATTGTATACAAGATGTTCTGAAACATAGGGAGACTTGAGAGAATAATTTTTCTTTTTTTTTTTAACATTTATTTATTTTTGAGACAGAGAGAGACAGAGCATGAACGGGGGAGGGTCAGAGAGAGAGGGAGACACAGAATCTGAAACAGGCTCCAGACTCTGAGCTGTCAGCACAGAGCCCGACGCGGGGCTCGAACCCACGGACCATGAGATCATGACCTGAGCCGAAGTTGGACGCTTAACCGACTGAGCCACCCAGGTGCCCTGAGAGAATAATTTTTAATTGTAGGCTACTTTTTAGTCTACTAAAATTGACTAAAATTTTAATTTAGTTTGCTAAAATTAATTAAACTTTTAATTTATTTTAAATTAACCATAATTTTAAAATCTGATTCAAAATAATTTTAAAGCAGACAATAATATTTGTTGCTTCTGTCTGACATATTTAAGTCTGATAATTGACTTTTCTTAAGACATCCAGTTTACTGAGATTTTATTTTGATGCAGAACAGATTCCACTCATTTCCTTGGGCTTGCCTACATGCACTAACTCTACAGCCTTCCTTGGGGCAGGGCCACTCTCATCTCCTGACTGTAGCTTTCTTACTTAGTTACTTGCTCTGTGCATTGACCATTCCTTATTGAACAGGGATCTTATGAAAATTCTGTTGGCTTCTTACAGATACTTGAATGTTCTAACTTACCAGGGTTAATGATTTATGTTTTTTCCCCTTGTTTATATTTGCTTCTATGTTTCTTGTGTCAGTAAGGTGAGGGAGAGGGTTTGCTCTTTTCAGACCAGTAAGACCAATCTAAACAGATATGTACCTTCACATATAGTAATTTAACAGTGTGTATTTGAGCACTTCTCTGAATAGTGAGAACTGTGGAAAACTACTCATTTCCTTGAGTAGTACCATCATTTGGTTGTGTGGTGGTACAGTGCAGTATTAAGGACCTTAATGTAGGATTCAGGAACTATGTGACCCTGGACAGAGCTTTCTGTTTTTAAGTCTTCATGTATAAAATGAAGAACCCAGACCAGATTTCTGATATTCTTTCTAGTTCAAAATTTGTTGAGTCCCAGGTTGATTCTTTCCTGTTTTTACAAACTCTCTTTAATCTTATTTCTCCCCAGAGTGACCAAAGTGATCTCCTTAATAAATGACAAGTGCCCACTAAGTGTTCTTCATGACTTCCTAAATTCAAAGTCATTCACTGAGCACTCACAGGATGAAAGTAGTATGTTAAATGTAGTAGAAACATGAATAAGGGAATCCTTCCCATAGGGAGTCTGCAATCTTAATAAGAGTGCTTTGTTTTAAATGTCTGTCATGTATTATAGTATAAGGTCAAATATGGTAAGTTTCATGAGAAGTAGAAAAGGTAGTACAGTTCAGAAGAGGAAGAAATTATTCAGATCAACAAATATTGAGTGTTGTATGCTGGTCACTGTGGGTAAAGATCAGTATTGAATCTAACTCTCCAATGGTATATAAAGTTAATTTCTTTCAGCCTTAACTTGTAAAAAAGGTGATAATGAGCCCTACCTTATAAAATTGTTGCAAAGATAATGTGTATTAGCACAGTACCTGTCAGAGGGCAAGTGCTTAATAAAGGAGAATTTATTGTTATTAGTAAGTAACTAAGGCCTCCAGGAGTTTGGATGAAGTCATGACTGTGATCTGGAACACTTAAAGAGACCTAGTTAAAAAAGGAGAATTTGAACCAGGCATGCCCTTGAGTGCACTGCCTGTGTTCTCTGTCTGTGCTCCTAGCCATTGGTGGAGCGGGATGGAAGAGAAGGTCGTGATTCTTCTGGCTCCAAGCTTGATGACTGACTATTGCACTTCTACTGCCTTTCAGTAAATATTTATTGAGCATCTGTTAAGTATTAGGCTTTGAGGATGTAAAGATGCTAAATGAATAAAGATGACTAAGAAAATAAGCAATGAAAGGATAAGGGAGGAACAGTAACTTTACAAGGGATAAACCTGGCAAACACTACCATAGCCAGATAATCACATCAGCGATAAACCATGCTGATAGTGTGAGCTCTTTATATGATGTCATGAGAATGGTACTTTCCCTCTGGTCTTTCTCCCCAAAACTGATCACCTCAGTCTGACCATGAAAAACCATCAGACACACAAAGTAAGTGTCATTGTCCAAACTACCTGACCAGTACTCCTCAAAACTGTCAAGGTGATCAAAAACAAGGAATGTCTGAGAAACTGTCATTGCTGAAGACAGGCTTAAGGAGACCTGACAATTGAATATACTGAAGTATCCTGGGTAGGATCTTGGACAGAAAGGGGACATTAAGGAAAAACTAATGAAATACGAGTAAATAAAATGAGTTATTTTTTTAAGTACTGTGTAATATTTGAAACATACTCTACAAAGGGTTAATATTCTTTTATATAAAGAACTCTTTTTTTTTTTTTTTTTTTTTTTTAAATTTTTTTTTTTCAACGTTTATTTATTTTTGGGACAGAGAGAGACAGAGCATGAACGGGGGAGGGGCAGAGAGAGAGGGAGACACAGAATCGGAAACAGGCTCCAGGCTCCGAGCCATCAGCCCAGAGCCTGACGCGGGGCTCGAACTCACGGACCGCGAGATCGTGACCTGGCTGAAGTCGGACGCTTAACCGACTGCGCCACCCAGGCGCCCCTATAAAGAACTCTTAACCACTGAGAGACAAAGATCTCTTGATAGAACAATGGGGAAAATTACATGATTAGACAGTTCACCCAGAAAGGTTCAAAAATTGCCCAACAGTGAGATACCATTTCTCACCTATCAGACTGGTAAATATTTTTAAAGTATGACAACATTTCTGTTGTCAGCGTTGTGGAGATACAGGCAGTCATACATTGCCAGTAGAATGCGCGTTTGGCAACACCTCACCAAACTGCATATGTACTTACTTTTTAATACAGCAGTTTCTCTGATAATAATCTGTCTTGAAGGTATACCTCCAACAGCCTGAAAAGACATATACACAAGATTATTCAATACAGCATGATAATTTCCAAATATTGGCAACAACTTAAATCCCCGTACATAGGAGAGTGATAGAGTAGGCTATGGTGTGTCCACACTATGGAGTAGTATACATCTATTAAAAACCACGGAGGTCTCTGAACTGATAGAGTGATATCCAAGACATACCGTGAAACAAGAAAAGGCAGAGCTCAAAGGAGTATCTATGGTATGGTACTCTGTTCATGTAAGAAAGAAAGGGATTTGAGAAAGTACATGTGTCTGTTCGTTTGTTGAAAGAAATACAGGAAGGATAAACTAGAAACTAGAGAGAGTAGTTACTTACGGGACTCAGTGGGACAGGGATGGGAAGAAAGGCATAATGGGGTTGAGGTTACAGGGATAATGAGGGAGTGACACTTCTCTGAGGGTACCTTTTTGTATAGCTCCAACTCTAAGAACTGTGGGAATATTTCTCCTAGCCTTCATGTAAAACAACAACAACAACAACAACAACAAAGCATTCTGGATGTGTGTGTGAGGATACTGGGGGTGCAAAATGGAATACAAACACTAACAAATGAACTTAACTATATTACAGAGGAATAATGTAATAGCTGAAGTGGGTAGGGAAGAAAAGAACTGTGTGAGTAACTGAAATCTTGACTGGATATTGTGCTGAGGCTATAGGTAAAAAGAACTACATAAATGCTGTAATCTAAGTAAAGGTGTTTCTCGCAGAATATGGATTAGCAATTCTGGCACTACTTTCTGTATGTAACAGCATGGACAAGTAAGTAAATATATTACGGATAATAAGAGCTAGGTTTTCACTGTTAGAGAAGGAGGTTTCAAATAAGGAAATAGGGAAGGATAAAATGAGTCCTATGGTGATAGATTGGAATCAGAAGTATCAGTATAAATTCCACACTTTTTAATATATATTCAGATAAATACAAAAATATAGATGTGTGTGCATGTGCGGGTTAGTCTAGACACATGTATTTCCTAGCTCTGTTGAAAGAGCCTAGAAAAACCCCAGTAGCAATGAGCACACTTACTGCCCAGATTTTAACACCATTATCCAGTAAAAGGAACCAAGGCTCTTTAGAGAAGTGAGTGATTCCTTGGATGGGGCAGGATGATACAGGATGAGTCTGGGAAAGCTTGTGCCACAAATTAAGGACATACTTAAAAAGAAAAGGTGGTGGCGGGGCGCCTGGGTGGCTCAGTCGGTTAAGCGGCCGACTTTGGCGCAGGTCATGATCTCACGGTCCGTGAGTTCGAGCCCCACGTCGGGCTCTGTGCTGACAGCTCAGAGCCTGGAGCCTGTTTCAGATTCTGTGTCTCCCTCTCGCTGACCCTCCCCTGTTCGTGCTCTGTCTCTCTCTGTCTCAAAAATAAATAGTTAAAAAAAAATTAAAAAAAAAAAAGGAAAAGGTGGGTGAGGAGGGGACTTAACAAAAGAATACCGGAGCCAACCTGAAGGAATCCTAATGGTCAAAGCTGGAGTAATTTGAGCAACACAGAAAGTGATACTATTGGGTTTTAATCCACAGGATAGAATAAATATCCATAAATCCATAATGATGTAGTCAATCAAATAAATGGAGAAGGAACAGCTTGATCTTAGAGTAAAATTTTCATTAATAAATGTGGAAGAGAAGAGAGAAATAGAAAATCACTGTTAGGCAAACACCACAGTAATAATTTGCAGAAAAGATCCACCAATGGATGCTAAGATTAGTGGGCAGAAATTTAAGGTGAAACAGGTTCAGAGTATCTCCCTCAAGAAATTTAAGTACAAAGGAGATGTTAACTTTTCTAGCAGACACTACCACAACCAAGTGATCAAGGTTAACATCATCATTAATGAGTCATACTGACACCAAGAAACCCCTTGGTAAAATGCACTCAGAACACAACATCATTTTTCTGCTGTTCTTGCCAAGAATGTGTAACTTTATTCCACTAATGAAAAAACATCAGACAAACCCAGGTTGACGGACAAACTACAAAATTAGTGATTGGTACTCTACAAAAAGCGTCTGATATAGTTCTTGGGTGCAGGATTCTAAAAATAATTCGTTCAAGGTGCTGATTATTTTAGTTCTGACTTTTGTATATTTTTGGATTTTTCTAATCTAATTCATCAGTTGTTGATAGAGGTGTATTTACATTTCTGTGATTGAAGAATTGTCTGTTTTTTCCTTTTAATTCTATCAGTTTTTGCTTTTGTGAGGTTAATACTCATTTATAATTGTTATGTCATCTTGACAAATTGACCATCCTTTGTGGTAGTTCTCAGCTGCCAAAATGAACCTCCTAAGACAGAATGTAGGTGATTTGAACCTCCTAAGACAGAATGTAGATGTGGAAATTCATCTTCCTGAATATGGCTTAAGACTTTGAATTAGACTGTTTTGATAAATTGTAGTTATGGATCTTAATGTTTACTGAATCCTTCCTCCTTTTCAACATTTAAGCTTTAGTATATGGTTGTCTATGTATTATTAGTGTTGAAAGTTTTTACTTTGCCTTTCATTGCAGCAAAAAGCAAAACAGAAACTTGCTAAAACAAAGAAATCAATTCCTTTAATCAGTTCTAATCTGTAACTTAAACTAACAGCTTGGCTGGCAAACTGTGTAGAAGTTTTTTTTGGTTGTTTTTTTTTTTAATGTTTATTTTTGAGAGACAGAGACAGAAAGACAGAACACAGGGGGGGAGGGGGCAGAGAGAGACACACACACACACAGAATCCAAAGCAGCTCCAGGCTCTGAGCTGTCAGCACAGAGCCCGATGAGGAGCTTGAACCCATGAGCCGTGAGATCATGACCTGAGCTGAAGTCAGGCACTTAACCGTCTGAGCCACCCAGGCGCCCCTTGAAGAAGTTTGAAAATGAGATACACAGTGAAAGTTGTAGTACGAAGTAGAAAATATGGTGCTGTCCTTAAATAGTTTGGACATACTTTGTTGCTCTCGTTAATTTTTGGTGAATTAAATAGTGAACGAATCTATAGTTTTTTAAAACAAATGACTCAGTATTCTGCCAGATGGATTAGAGTTTAGTGGTATACTGCTGTACTGTTTTTATAAGAAGTTGAACTTAGGCTCTAGTGTCTAAGTTATAATATCCTAATGTACTTGTTTCCCTTTTTTTTTTTTTTAATCTTTATTTTTTGAGAGAGAGAGAGAATCCCAGGCAGGCTCCACGCTTAGCATGGAGCCCAACACAGGGCTCTTTCTTACGACTGTGAGATCATGATCTGAGCTGAAATCAAAAGTCGGATGCTTAACCGGCTGAGCCACCCGGGCACCCCTCTCGTGTATTTGTTAAGCTTGGTTATTTTGTCCCAACTCTAAAGAAGTGTCACCGCTAACAGCTGGCGATAAGAAAAAAAAGCCCTATTTCTCGCAGTGCTATACTGAAGAGAAGATGTATCTTCATTGCTTTTATTGCTTTATGTTGATCTGAAAGTTAATTGGACTGGTAAATAGACATGGGATTTTATAACACTCACTAGCTCCATGTGTTAACCTCTTTTTGCAGAGTTATTAGTTCTACAGTGGAAGTTAATAATTATACATAGTGAAATTAAATTTAAACCAAGAATTTTTAATAATGTTAGGAATCAGGATATTCAATATCAGCAATAAGACCTCAGTGTATAGATTGCACTACCCCTTACGCAGGATGAAAAACTTACCTGAGTATATAGAATTCTTTATGTGCATACTGTCCTTAGTGAATGTGTAAATGTAATACCTGTTATTCTATAGATAAAGACTCAGAGTCTGAGAAGGAACCATGTGTAGTGGCAAGAACGTGAGCTAGGAGGGCAGGCATGGGTGGGAATCTTAGTTTTTTTATGAAACGTTCAAATGACTTTGGGCTAGTCACTTAATTTCTCTGAAATTTATTTTCCCATGCCCTAAAATAGAAATATTTATATCCTAGGTTTGTTTTGAGGAGAAATGAAATGTAGTATGTGTACTTGAAAGAAATATGGTGATAAGTACATATTAGAGCTGTTTCCTTCCACTTTTTTGTTTCTTCTTGGGTTTGGTTCAGTATAATTAATGCCTTTTTGTTTCTTTCTGGGTTTGGTTCAGTATAATTAACACTTTTATATGTGGTTAACTTAGCTACCTAATGAAAAACTTTAATAGCATGCTCTTTAAATTTAAATGGAAACAGCTTCGGTATTAAATATTTATTTAATTAAAAGTACTTTTACAAGTTTTTCTCAGCTGGCTGCATAACAGGCCCTCAGAATATATTTATTCTGAGTTAACATGTTGTATTTGCTTCATTGTTAGAAGATAGCTTAATAATAACGTCCATTCCTTCCTTAGACGTAGAAGATCTTTATGAACCGGTGTCACTCCCATTCTCATACCCCAATGGACTCAGTGAAAATACATCTGTTGTTGAAAAATTGAAACATATGGAAGCCAGAGCACTGTCTGCTGAAGCTGCATTAGCTAGAGCACGTGAGGATCTGCAAAGAATGAAGTAATTTATCAGTCTTAACAGAAAATTTGTTATTTAGATTCGAAAGTAATACGACTTATATAATAAAGTGGAATATGGTAAAACATTTTGTATATTGGAAAGCACAATGTAGGTATCTAACTTTAAATTTATTTTAAATTAATTTTAATGATATGCAACATTTTAATATGTTATAGGTATAGTTGATTAACATAAAATTCTGTGGTTTTACCTGTTCTCACATACTTCTTTATAATTACTTTTGTACTAATGGTAATTTTTCTGGGAGTGTTACCCTCTTGAGAGTTTTTGTTCTTTGAATTACTCTATATCTAATAGATTTCTCCATTTTACTTTTTCTCTCCTAGGCTTTTAAAGGGAAGTGATTAATATTTTTTAGGTTTGGGGAAAATACAGTGTTGAAATTTTTGTTTTTAAAGAATCAAAGTATAATTAGGTAGTATTTAATTAGAAAACCACCGGGAGCCTAGGTGGCTCAGGTTATGATCTCATGGTTCTTGAGTTTGAGCCCCGCATCGGGCTCTGTGCTGACAGCTCAAAACCTGGAGTCTGCTTCGGATTCTGTGTCTCCCTCTGTCTCTCTGCCCTTCGTCCCCTGCTCATGCTCTGTCTCTCTCTCTCTTTCTCAAAAATAAGTAAATATTAAAAATAATTAAAAAAAAAAAGAAAGAAAGAAACCAGATACATAGGATGATTTTCTTCAGTGGGTAAATTAGCTTTCTGCTGGCAATACACAGAATTTAATGTGCATATGAATCACCTGGGAATTCATTAAACTGTAGGTTCTGAGTCAGAGATCTGAAACAGGGCCTGAGATTCTGCATTCCTACCAAGTATAGTGTTAGCTATTGGATTTGTAAGTTGGTTGCCATTCCCTCAGTACCCATTTGATGGTTTGCTAGAATGTTCAATAGGGAAGATAGTATAGGTGATTGTGGTTCTCTTTCCCTGTTTTTGAGATTATATGCTGGGTAATCCAGTAACCAACAACAACTCTCCCCCATTATATACATATAGGTTCTTTTTTTTTATGTTTGTTTATTTTTGAGAGAGAGTGAGAGAGCCCATGCATACTTGTGAGTGGGGGGGGGGGTGGCAGAGAGAGAGGGAGACAGAGAATTTCAAGCAGGCTTCGTGCTAGCAGTGCAGAGCTCGATGTGGGGGCTCGAACTCAGGAACCGTGAGATTATGACCTGAGCTGAAATCAAGAGTCAGATGCTCAACTGACTGGGCCACCCAGGCGCCACATTATAGATTCTTAATGTATTGTGATCAGAGGGAGAACTGAGTTTTAGAGCTGGAGTGCATGGTGGTGGTGTATGTAAATAATTCTCCATTTGGGTCAACTTTCTGCCCTTACTACCTTCCCATGACATACATAATATGGTTTTAAAGAATATTAATAGTGTTGAAATAAACCACATTGATGCAGCTGCTACAAAAAGATTTTAGAACAATAGAAATAATAAAGTTGAATAAAGACAATGTGCTTTTGTTCAGTTGAAAGATACAAACAGCTCTAATCTGCAGTTGGCAGTGTATTTGTGGTTTGCGGAAGGAATGTTTACAACCGGGTTTGCATATGCCATTGCTTGAGATCCAGCAGGGGGAGCTTTCAGTTGCTTAAGATAGAATGGAGTTAGAAGGCTCATCACACTGCACGCCCCACTCCCTCCCCATTCCTCTCCCTCAACCTCTAGCCTTTCCTTTTTTCACGGTCCAATAAACCTGTCTCAAGGGTCTATTTCAAATTGATTACAGACAATTTGCTCAGGATTTTGTGATGAACGCAGATGTCAGAACCTGCTCGTCATCTACTACTGCCATTGCAGACCTCCAGGAAGATGAGGATGGTGTTTATTTCAGCTCATACGGGCATTATGGGATACATGAAGAAATGCTAAAGGTTAGAGAAGAGCACAAAAGTACCAAGTCCATACTAAAGGAAAAATAGAATAAAACAAGTTCTTAATACATATGCTATAGGAGAACTGGTCATTTTTTGTTTTGTTTTTTTTGAACTGCTTGTTAAATCTCTTTGGTGCTTAATAGTACATCTTGGGTTCAAAAGGCTACAGGAGCATCACAGTCACTGTAAATTCTATTGAAGATCATTATTAATCTTTTTTTTTTTTTTTTTTTTTGAAGATCATTATTAATCTTTATTAGGAAATCTTTTGCTTGAAATAGAACATCGGAAAAAAACAACTGCTGCTGATTTTTGTCTTCTCAGGAGCAACTGTTAAATAGGAACAAATAAGTTATATATTTGCCTTTTAATGTACAAAGGGAATGATTAATTTTAGTATGTTATATGGTAATATTGACCTCAGTTTGAGCAAATAATTCTTTGGTACAAAGTTAAGAAATAATTCTCACAGTTGTCACGGCATAACTTTTTTACATTTGAAATCAATTTCCTAAATTGATCAAATCAGGTTTTTAAATTTGGTTGGTTTTAATTTTTATAATGATAAAACCCATGTAAAATATAAGTAGATTTCTAGCTGTACCTGGCAATTATGCATTGTATCATGTATTATAGATTGTAAAACAGTAAGGTGTAATTTTTTAATGCATTGAAACTAAAAGTATTTATAGTAAAACAAACATAGGAATGTAAAAAATTTATTGAAAATGTTAGATGTTCATCTCTGTGCATTTTTGGAGGCCACTACCTTTTCTTAAAACCAGCCAGCAAAAAATTCATTCGTAAATCCTTCCACACAAGATTGTTTTATTTTATGGAAGCCCTAAGACCATGTTCCCCTGACAGCTATGCATTTAAAATAACCAGGGATATTTAATAACATGTATGTATTTATTGAGTCAGATTTGCAAGATCCCAGAGTGGAGGTCTGCTGATTATATAGTAATTGTAACTACTTGGGGTCTTTTAAAGTAGTGTCATGTCATTTCTTTACCAATGACATGTCACGGTTGTACTTCTTGTTGTCACTTGAGTTATGGCATAGCATTACAAATAACAGTTATCTTATAAGCGATGTTATTTTAAGTCCAGAGTGAGTTTGTTTAAAAAAAATTGATTTGCTCTGTTTCCTTTGTTAAAATTAATTTTACCACATCTAGAATTTTTCTTTTTAAGGAATTCACTTAAGCCCATGTTTGTCATTTTAAATCACCCCATGAATTTAAATGCCATGAACCTTTAATGGCTTTGGTATGGAAATTGTGTTGGATTTTCTGACAGATAAGATTACTGAGACTTCAAGTAGGTAGTACATAAAAGTGTCCTAGGTACAGTCATCAGGGAAGTCCAGTTTGAGTACTTACTTCCAAATGTCTGTTGTGGACATTTGTAGCTGTATGTCCGTAACTAGAGGATTTTTTATATTTTGCTAAGCTATGTGCTGTGGATGAGTAGGAAATGTTCTGTGTATCGAGTAATATTTTGTTTCTTATCAAAACATTTTTTAGCACACATAATCTATTTAATGTTGTGCTACTAGATCTCACTTGATCTTTTTAAAGAACTTACAATGGAGAAACACGTATACAACTTATCTTAATGCTCAGAGCTGGCCTTGCTTTTATAGGAATAGTATTTCAATTTTTGGTTGCTTAGCCTCAGATAGTTCAATGACACTGTTTTGGCATATGCTGTGATTATAATTATAAAGAAAGGTACTTTGTGATCTTACTTTCTGGAGTTCAGATGAAGATAATGGTTTTTAATTCCAGAGATACAGTCAGTGGAGGGATGGATTACATGAACTTACAAAATCCTTCACCACTTTATCTTTCTGAAGTCATTATTGACTAATGTTGTAAGTCTGAGATGCATCACTCTCTTTTTTTCCAAGAAAAATACTGTTCATCCTGGTGAACGTTTATCACAGATCATAGTACCATTAAATAACTTTTCTTTACCGCATTCTTCTCATGGTGTCTGCAGCTGACTTGTGCAGTCCCTCCCCCTTCATCAGCCTATCCATTTGAAACACACTGCTGTTTATATGTACATGAAATTTATGCTATATAACTCTTCTGTAGTCTCATTTTTAATATTTTTTTTATATTTGTAGGAATAATTCCATGGGACTTGACTAGTCTTAAAAGATTGTTTTGCTTCTTAGTAATTCTATTTTTCTTGTGTGTTTCTTAGTTTTAATAGGTTGGTGAAAACGGTAATTTTTAAAATTTCTATTAATTGCCTTATTCTGTATTGAAGTGTTAGTCTTTTCTGAGAATACATTCTTAGAAGTGGTTAGGAGTGCTAGTCTTTTATTTCTTGCATTTTCATGTTCACTGGATTTTTTTTTCAGTTATTAAATTGAAGCTCTGCTATGTCCAAGGCACCGTGTTTGGTATACTTTGAATTTTATTGCAGCAGGGTGAGCATGTGAACGAAAGCACATGAATCTGTAGGATGAGCCTGGCATGGAGGAGACGAAGGACTGCAGTTGCGGGAGCAGTGGTGCACGGATTTAGGACAGGAGTTGGGGTGCGAGTGATGAAGTTGGAGTAGTGGTGAGGCAGTGTGATTGGCGAGAGCTGATGGGCTGATGTTCACGCAGCAGAAAATCACCGCTTGTAGTGTATGGAGAGTATAAAAATGACCCAAAAATGTATGGAATGGTGTATTTTTTTTAAAGAGACTTTTCATTATTTAACATGTGTGAGTTTATTTAAACATTAGATTCTCTCAGTAATTCTTAAAATAACTTCAGGGAAAGGTTTAATAAACCTGATTTAAAATTTTTGTTTGTGAAGCAATTAGAATTCCAACAGAAAACACAGAATTTTAATTGTGCACCTCCCCATTTTTATATCCTGTAATTAAGTAAAAACTACATGGCTTTTAATCTGAGAACTTCTTTATATTTTTTTAATAAAAAATTTCCCGGTATTGGCTTAAAAATGTTTTTTGAAGTATATGTATTGCCGAAATTTTGATATTGTAGCACTTGGTGTAACATTTCTTTTTACCTGGTGTGAAACCCCAAACTGGAATTGCTGACCTCTTTTTATTGTGCTCATTTTATTTACTTGGCAGCAGAGCCCCTTCCTGCTTAATTCGCTGTCTTTGTAGGTCTCAACTGAAGTAATTTAAAAGGGAATCTGCTCTTTTCATGAGTGAAACTAAATGTTCACATTCGATGCCTGTCTTAGGTACAGGTCATGTGAGACTTCAGAGTGGAGAAGGCTCATAAATGTGGGCTGCAGGGCTCCAATGATTTATCTTCAGGATTACAGGCTTTTAAGCATCGTTTCCTACAACAGACATTTCTATAAACAAAACAGGATTATAAATCAGATAGGTGCTGATCGGTAGACTTTCTTAGAATAACCATACTCAGTGTAAATTCATTTTTTGTATGTATCTGTAAGTTTTACATTTATCTGTTTTCGATATTTTTCTCCCATGTTTTGATACAGCATTTTAACATTTAACATAGCAGTATCCCTCTACTACAAGGAGTCAGCCTCTATTGAAAGGAGCAAGACATTATGTTCATCTTCTATTAGCTTTAATTATTAGTTGAAGTCTTATAATGACAATGCATGTCAAGACAAAAAATGTGTACATCTTTTAAGAACTTCGATCCTGTTTGACTTTTAGTGATTTTCTGAAACATGTTCTTTGGGTGTTGTTGGTATTTCTGTTTTTTTATTGTTTTCTTTTAGGACAAAAAAATTAAGCTTGGCTTTCCAAGCAAAAAATAACTATGGAAATTAGCAATTTGTGATAAAATAACAAATAGCTTCCTAAAACGTTTTATATTTTTAGTCTATCCTGTAAACAGAATGTTTTTCTCTCCCCTCTAGGACAAAGTGCGAACAGAAAGTTACCGAGATTTTATATACCAAAATCCACATATCTTCAAAGACAAGGTGAGTAGCACAGGTTACAGAATTGTAGCCACATTTCATGTGGATCTTGGGTAGTAGAAGTCCCCTCTTGGGTCATCGTTGTGATAGCAGTTGATTCAGCGCACTCTGGCTTTATTTCATGGAAGACTTACGATGCTGCTCTGTGGTGCAGGATACTGATAGCAGGCATGCTCATTGGTGCTATCATTCAGTATACTGATTTTTTAAATTGAAATTCATTAATTACAGTGATGTGGTTTTAAACTTTGCTTATCCAGATTCTGTTGCTGAAACCATATTTTTTATTTACTATGATGCCTATGAATTTCCAATGTATCAGATAAGCCCCATACCAAAGTGTACTTTTAATGATTACTCTAGTTTGTGTCAATTAGTTAAAAAATAATAATTTTAGGAAGTTATTATTAATAAGTAGGGGCAAATATTGTAAGGTAGGACTTACGTGCTTTCTTTTCAGATCTCATTTACTCCTTTATGAGACACGTTATATCTTACCATTAGTCTTAATACTCTTTCAGGTTATGTCAAAGATGAAATTTCACACAGTGTGTGTGTGTCTGTTTGAAATTTGTGTCATTTATTTTTCCTCCCTGTGAATTGTGTTCATTTTTTCTTCTTCACTTCACCTCCTCCTTCCCTCCCTTTCTACGATGGCATGTTGACCTAAAAGTTCAGGTTTTCTGTTCTTCCTTATTGGAAATTAGTCCACTAATTTAGTCAGATATCATCTCTGCCACATGTATATCTTTGGGAATTTCCTCCACTCTCTCCACATCAAGAACATGTATATTGATAACATATCAGCTTTTCATAATTCCTTCTTCACTTTCACTTTATTTAGAAGGTACTTCTCCAAGCTCTTTCATAAGCTTCACATGATATTGCAGCAATGACTAACAGTTTTTATATTTTGAAAAATTTCTTTCCTTGATTCTTATATTCTTTGGAATATAATATGGATAGGCTTTTCATTTTCCATATCTATTTCCCAAGAGCAGTGTTTCACTTATGACTTAGCTGAGTTAACTGAAATTGTTTTTTTGTTTTTTAATTTTAATGTTTATTTTGGAGATAGAGCATGAGCTGGGGAGGGGAAGAGAGAGAGGGAAACACAGAATCTGAAGCAGGCTTCAGGCTCTGAGCTGTCAGCACAGACAGCTGTCAGCACAGCCCCTGACATGGGGCTCAAACCCACAAACTGCGAGATCATGACCTGAGCAGAAGTTGGAGGCTTAACCGACTGAGCTACCCAGGTGCCCGACAGCTGAAATTTATATGGTACTCTGCTCTCTTGGCCAACAAAGCATTACCTAACATGAGAGGTTTCTGATGGTATGTGTTTCTTTGTATTTGCTGATCCCCTCTGTAGATAAATAGGTGATTTCATTTTTAAAATCTTAGTTTTTATCAGTTCTTTGTATTTAGCTTTTTTGTATGCTTTTTATATGTTATTACAACAGAGACTAAGAATTTTTTTATAGTTGGCTCTTACATTTATACCCAAGTGCTGGAACAATTTATCTTACATGTCTAAAAACCCACTTTGTTTCCAGCGAAACAAATATATTACCATTAAAATTTTCACTTTATATTTATAGTTAGATTATGTCCAGATTTTTATTTTATTTTTTCATTAATATGTTGTGGAGAAATTAAGCATGTACTGGTCTGGGCATTATTAATCCTGCCTGGCTTCTCAGGAACCAGATATATAATAATTTTAGACAAGCAGTGGATCTCTTTAGGCCTCATCTGTAAAATGAAATCATTTTAACCCCTCTGGTTCAAAACTTTTATGATTTTTTTTAATTGTAAAATCATGGTCTTTGAGCCATCTTTTCTTAATACTTTTTGATATGAATACAATATGAATTCATTAAGTAAAATTAAGTTGAAGTTTCTTTTTCAGTATGCTTCTGAATAGACTTTTGTCCTATAATATGTAAGAATATACTGAAAAGGCACAAATTTTTTTTTTAATTTTTTTTTAATGTTTATTTTTGAGAGAGAGAGAGCGCACGAGCATGAGTGGGGGAGGGGCAGAGAGAGAGGGAGACACAGAATCTGAAGACGGCTCCAGGTTATGAGCTGTCAGCACAGAGCCTGACACGGGACTCAAACTCACAGACCGCAAGATCACGACCTGAGCCAAAGTTGGACGCTTAATCGACTGAGCCACCCAGGCACCCCGAGAAAGCACAAATATTTGTAATCAGAAGATTAATCATTGAGAAATTAAATAATTCTGAATATTTCTGTGTATATAGAATACATCTTACTAGATTTATCAATTTATATACATAGTTACTTTCTGCTTCTAGTTTTTTATTTGCAACAGTATTGTAGAAATGTTAGGTATAGGGGGTGTCTGGGTGGCTCAGTCAGTTAAGCATCTGACAGTTGATCTTGGCTCAGGTCATGATCTCATGGTTTGTGATTTCAAGCCCTGAGCCCTGCGTCGGGCTCTGTGCTGACAGTGCAGACTCTGCTTGGTATTCTCTATTCTGGCTGCTCCTCCCCTGCTGTCTCATGCTGTCTCCATAAAAATAAATGAAAAATCTTAAAAAAAAAAAAAAAGAAAGAAATGTTTTGGGTATATTTTATACATTTTCAGACAAAATACATGCCTGTGGAAAATAATAATGTTTCAGTTATTTTGTGTTTTACTTCTCTTACTGAAGACATTAACTCTGCCAAAGTCAGGAAACAGCTAATAAATAAGTTGGGAGCACTTTTCCTTAGCACTTTGTCTAAAATGCTTTCATGTAAGTTATCTATGTGTTGTTAGTTTTGCTTGGCACTTACGGCCTCTCAAACATGTATTATAATGTAAAATATTATACCTATCAATTTTTAATTCCCTAAAACACTTTCAGGGTTTAATCTTCTGTAATTATTAATATTAAATAATCTAGAGCTTTCATATTTTTAGATGATGTGGGTGGGATACTGTATTATGCTATGGCTACAGAATTAGAAAATATACTACCATATATTTAAATAGCACTTGATAATTTATAGATTGCTTTCAAACATGTTGTCTCATTATTAGTATACAATAACTTATAACTGGGCAGGGCAAATATTTATCTTCTTTTGCACATGCAGGTATTTGAGGTTAGTAGGTTAATTGACTTGCCCTAACACAGGCAACTAAAACAAAAACAACTTACTCCTTGTTGAGTGCCTTTAACCCTGTGCCACTACACTTAAAACACCATTATGTTAGAATGAGTAATTAGGGTGAGATGCATTATTTATGCTTTAATTCACATATCTTTTATATATAGGTTATATGATTTCTGTGTGCCATGATAGAAAATTATTTAATTCTTTTTAAAAATTTATGAAATGACTTGTTTTCCTGAGTTTTATTATCATTGTTTTTATTTGCTTTTATTCCTCATCAGGTAGTCAAACTTCATACACTAGCTTCTATATTATATTATGTAGTGCATAGTAGAGATTTATTTTTCAAAAAAGTACTAATATTTAAAACTGTTTCTTCTGCCTTTCCTTCTCTTCTTCCTCCATCCCTCGCTTCCTGCTTCCTTTCCTTGGTTTCTTTTTTTTTTTAAGTTTATTTATTTTGAGAGAGAAAGTGTGTGTGAGCCACATGAGCAGGGGAGGAGCAGAGAGAGGGGGATGGAGAGAAAATCCCAAGCAGGCTTTGCACTGTCAGTGCAGAGCCCGACTGCGGGGCTCGATCCAGCCAACCGTGAAATTGTGATCCACCGGAGCCAAAATCAAGAGTTGGAAGCTCAACCGACTGAGCCACCCAGGCACTGCCCCTCCTTCATTTCTTTCTGAATATGGTTTCGATTCACAAAGCTCCTGTGGAGGCCATATGGTTTCTCAGATTTAATTTAACTTTGGGTGGCATTTAACCGTGTTATCACCCACTCATAATTAATTTCTATTTGCAGTACATTGAAGAAATTCACAGTTAGGTGCCTTCTCTATGCTTTTGGTTATTATCCACAGTTAAATAGATTCACTTTTTTTCTTTTTTCTTTCTTTCTTCCTTCCTTTTTTTTTTTTTTTTTTAGAAGAAGTGACTCAAATTACTTCATTATTTTATAAAATAATGCTGGTTTATCATTTCTACCTTCCTTTGATTCTGTTAAGTTTTAGTTTCTTACCTAATAACCTAATTTTGAGCTAGATGTAACATATCATTAATGTATAATTAAAAGTATATTTTAAATATATGCTTTAGAAGCAGATTGACCTTTGTTTGCATGCCAGCTTTACAAATTACCAGCTATCTTATCTGGGACCTATTACCTTCTCTCTCTAAAGCTCTCTCACTTTCTTCATGTGCAAGATGAGGACTGAATAAGACTTTTATATATATGCATATGTATATAAATTATATATATGTGTGTGTATGTATATATGTACATGTTACAAAAGAACACATACTCTAATTGAAGTATATGACATATATTCTTCTCTATTAGCTTTCTTACTCAGCAACTTTTCTTAGAGATGATTCCTTATCATTCTTTTAATGGCTCATTTGTCCAATGTAAGAATGTCTGTAAGTTTTAATTTTTAATATTAGAAACAATGCATATAAAAATATAAAATATTTAAAATGTTTTAAATACATGTGAGAGTCCAGTAATAAGATAAAATCCTAACAGTGGACGTCCTGGGTCAAAAAAGTAATTTATTGAGTGCATGGGTGGTTCAGTCAATTAAGCATCTGACTCTTCATTTTGGCTCAGTCATGATCTCACAGTCCTGAGGTTGAGCCCTGTGTCAGGCTCAGTGTGCAGTGGGGCCTGCTTGGGATTTTCTCTCTTCTTCTCTCTCTCTGCCCCTCCCCCACTTGTGTGGTCTCTCTCTCAAAATAAATAAATAAATTACTTTTTAAAAAAAGGTAATTTATACCTTGGATGGAGTTAGTGCTGCCAGCTTGTCTTTCCATAAACAGTATGTGAGTGCTGATATTCCCAGTCACCTTTGCCAAATATTATAGTATCAAATATCTAAATTCCACACTGACCATTTAGTTTTAATTTTTTAATTTTGCAGATATCTTATTTCAGTGAAAGTTTCTGGAAACTTATCACTTACGATTGTGTTGTATATATTTTTCCATTTTTATTTTAGCCATATAATATTTCAAAATAATGTACCATAACCATACTCTAAGCATACATACTATCTATTACAATATTTTCTTGCTGATATGGTTAACACATTTTATTGGTAACATAAAATGTTTTCTTTTTGTTTGCAATGATACATAGTTTCTGTCTTAAAATTCTTAACTTTTTTTGTATGTAAAAGTACTTACCTTAAAATATGTTGACTCTCTCAGGCCACATGTGCAGGAAACAAATTGTCCCTATGAAAGCATCTGGGCCTTGTCCTTCTTGGAGGGGCACAGGATAGGAGACACAGTGGTAGCCTTTCAACAACTTTATTTCTTCAATAGAAATCAGGCTGTTTAATAGATTTTCTCTCTTCTGGAGTCAGTTCTGTAAATTATATTTTCAAGACATAATGGATTGAAGGACTCCACTTACAGTAGTAAACAATATAGAAGATAAAATGCATAGGAACAAACTTAAATAACGTCTAGGACTTACATGAAAAATTTTTTTTTTAAACCTGAAGAATATGATAGATGATTTAAACAAATTGAAAATTTTACCATCTTCTTAAATAGGAAAACTCAAAATTATCCATTTTCCCTGTATCAACTTATAACTTTAGTTCAATCCCCATAAAAATACTAAGACTTTTTAAAAAGACTAGATAAGTTGATTCTCTTGTTCTTATGAAAAAATAAATATAAAAAATTTTCCAGAAACATTGTGAAAAAAATTTTGCAGCGAGCATGGACTAGAGAGTGGACCAACCTTTTTAGATACTAAAACATTCTGTAAAGCTTCTGTAATTACAATAGTTACTGGCACATGATTATATAAATTAATGGAGCAAAATAAAAATACAAAAGTAGACCAAAGTATGTACAGAAATTTTACTTAATGTTCAAGATCCCTGTGCATTTGGGTTGCTACAACAAAAATACCATGAACTTAGTGACTTATAATTAAAAATTTTTAAATTGATTTTTCACAGTTAAAAGTCTGGGAAATCCAGAATCATGGCACTAATGTGGTGAAGGTTTGTGTTGTAGTTCACCATAGGCATAGACATGCCTTCCTCCCCCAGAGAGGAATCTTCTGGGCCCCTTTTATGAGGGTACTAATTCCTTTCACGAGGGCTTTGCCCTGATGACCTAATTACTTCCCCCAAATCCTCGCTTCTAGGATGTGGAGAAATGGGAATCCTCTTGTGCTGTTGGTGGGAATGCAAACTAGTGCAACCGCTCTGGAAAACAGTGTGGAGATTCCTCAAAAAATTAAAAATAGATCTACCGTATGACCCAGCAATAGCACTGCTAGGAATTTACCCAGGGGATACAGGAGTGCTGATGCATAGGGGCACTTGTACTTCAATGTTTATAGCAGCATTTTCAACAATAGCCAAATTGTGGAAAGAGCCTAAATTGTGGAAGAGCCTCCATCAACTGACGAATGGGTAAAGATGTGGTTTATATATACAATGGAATACTACTTGGCAATGAGAAAGAAGAAAGTCATGCCATTTGCAGCAATGTGGGTGGAATTGGAGGGTGTCATGCTAAAAGAAATAAGTCAGAGAAAGACAGATACCATGTGTTTTTACTCATATGTGGATCTTGAGAAACTTAACAAGACCATGGGGGAAGGGAAGGGGAAAAAACAATAGTTACAGAGAGGGAAGGAGGCAAACCATAAGAGACTTTTAAATACAGAGAACAAACAGGGTTGATGAGGGATGGGGGAGAGGGGAAAGTGGGTGGTGGGCATTGATGAGGGCAATTGTTAGGATGAGCCCTGGGTGTTGTATGTCAGCCAATTTGACAATAAATTATATTTTTAAAAAAACTGTCCCAGATATTGGGTTTACCAAAGACTTTATTTTTTTTTTTATTTTTTTTAAGTTTATTTATTTTTGAGAGAGACATAGACAGAATGCGAGTGGGTTGGGACAGAGAGAGAGGGAGACGAATCTGAAACAGGCTCCAGGCTCTGAGCTGCCAGCACAGAACCCAACGCGAGGCCTGAACTCATGAGCTGCGAGATCATGACCTGAGCCGAAGTCGGACGCTCAACCGACTGAGCCACCCAGGTGCCCCTGGGTTTACCAAAGACTTTAAATCAAATATTATAAATATGTTGAAAGAACTGAAGGAACCATATCTAAGTAATTTTTTTAACCAAGCTACAATTACCATTGATAAACCTTATGTCACTATAGATTGGTTTACGAAGTGTAGGATTTTATAAATGAAATTATATAGTATGTTTTCTTTTGTATTCAGCATAATTAAGATTAATCCATGTTATTACATGCATCAATAGTGTGTTTCTTTTTATTGCTGAGTAGCAGTTCATTGTATATACATCCAGCCTTGGCAATTCAGTTGGCCAACTTCAGCTTGTTGTTGGCCAAATCTGACCATCCCTATCTGCTTATATTATTGTTTATAGTCACTTTCATGCTACAACAGCAGAACTGAGTAGAGACTATATGGCCCAGAACACTGAAAATATGTTTTATTTGTCTCTTTACAGAAAAAGATTGTATGCCCTTGTGTACATATATAGTCATTTTTTAATCCATTCACTTGCTGATGAAAATTTAAGATTTTGTTTTAGTTTTTGGGTTTTAAAAATAAAGTTGTTAATGAACATTCATGTACAAAAAAAAAGATCCTTCTAATACCATCCTCAAAACTAAATAAACTAAAAAAAAAGTATATTAATGAAACCATAAATGTACTAGAAGAGAATGTATGAGGATAAAATAGAATGAAATAGGAGAGAATATGGGGAAGGTCAGTCTAATTATAATCAAAATCCAGCAGGAAGCCATAAAAGAAATGATTAATGAGTTTCACTGTAAGTAAAGAATTTCTGCATAGCCAAAATCACTATAAGCAGAATCGAAACACAAAAATATATGCTGAGAGAAACCTTGCAGATTATATTATAGAGGTGTCATCTTCTTCACTTACAAAGAACTGTTATTTGATAAGAAAATTTTGATTCAAAATTTCATAAGAAAAAGACAGCTCACTGGAAAAATAAAGAATATAAGTAGACACTTTACATAAAAAGAACTACAGATGGCTCTACAACATAAGGAATGATGCTAAACCTCATGATAGTGGAAATGCATGTTATAACTATGCCAGTGTATCATAATTTTGTACTTGCAAGATTGGCAAAAAGCCAAAAGTTTGATTATATGGTCCATAGGCTAGTCTCACCTGTAAGGATATCAACACTTAAACATTGCTGGTTAGGGCCCTCATGAGCAGAACTGCCCTATGGAAGGTAGTTTGGTCATGTCTGGCACAATTATAAATACGCATATTCTCTTTTGACACAGTATTTTCACTTCTAGAAATGTATTCTGTAGATTTACTCATGTGTGAATGGGGTTAGATATAAAGCTATATTTACAGTAATGATTGTCATAGTAAAATTTCAAAACTACCTAAATGTCTATCAGTAGAGAACTAAATCAATAGATTATGGTGTAGCCATAATACAGAATCCTTTACAACCATACGAGAGAAAGAAGTTCTGTAAACTGATACGGAAAGATCCCTACATTACATTGCTAAACACAAAAAGCAGTGTGTAGCAAGTGCAGTGGCATAATATGCTTCTGTTTATGTGAAAAAGGGACGGAAAAAATGTGTTACATCATCTTTACATGAAAATTCTCTTGAAGGATAAATAAGAAATACAGTTTTTGATGTTAAACTATGTGGCCTATATTACCAAGCTGAAGAATAAAGTAATGTTGAACAGTTTGATAGATTTTTAATTCTAGTTCTGTTGTTCTTACGGTAGCTTCCCATTACTCAGAATAAAATCCAAAGGTTCTGTGTGATCTGGCCTCTGCTTAACCTTTACCTCACTATCGAGCAACCTTTTGTCACCCAGCTCAGCCACATTGGTCTTCTTGCTTTGCCTGGAATCTTGTGTTTTGCTGTTAATATCCTCCATTGCTTAGAAGAAACTCCTCCAGATCTCTACATGGCATATTCCTTTATTTCATTCAGTTCTCAGCCCACATATATCAGAGGTGTATTCACAGACCTATTTTAAATGCTTAAAGTATGTATCCCCTCTTCTCTGCTCTAACTTCTATTCCGGGGCTTGATTTTTCTTTATAACACTACTGGCTAACCTTATTTTGTATTTATTTATTCATTGTCTGTAGCTCCATTAAGACAGAAACTTGGTCTTGTTTGTTGCTGTACCCCATCACTGTGATCATGATTGCACTTAGTGATGCTCAGCAAATATTTATAGGAGAATACTGAAATAATTTCATTTTTTTGAGATAAGTACATAGGAGTTTAGGCCATTGATATTGAAAGATTTAAGGCAGTGCAGATTGCAGTCATTTCACAGAAAATACTGTATCTCTGACTATTTTGCTTAATATGTTTCCTCAGTAATTTGTTTTTGTTTTTTTACTTTGAATGGAGCAGGTTTCACTATACTATATTGGAAATAGCATGCAATTCTTGATTTGGAAATAATTGCTTTTTACCTGTCCCCAACATCATCTTAAACTTTGATTCTTTTTACCTTCACCATTGATAATGAGTATTATTTTTAAAACTTATATTCTTAAATGGCTGAATTCTAGAAGCCAGTTTGTTTTTATTGTACTTGTATTATTTAAGTGAGTTGAATATTAATTTTGGAAATGGAGGCGATATGGCAATATTCTACATCTAGATTCTTTTATAAGCATTTTTAGTTGTATTGGATGATGCTCTCCTGCTAAACTTAATTCTTGTCTCTCAAACTTGGAGAAATTTATTTCTGCTACAGTTTAGAACTACTAAGCCTAAATTAGAGCATGCATGCAATGGGGAAATTAAAAATAGAGAATATTATGGCGCACCTGGGTATCTCAGTCGGTTAAGCGACCGACTTCAAGTCAGGTCATGATCTCACAGTTTGTGAGCGAGCCCCACATTGGGCTGTGTGCTGACAGCTCAGAGCCTGGAGCCTGCTTCAGATTCTGTGTCTCATTCTCTCTCTGCCCCTCTCCCACTTGTGCTCTGTCTCTGTCTCTCAAAAATAAAATAAAATTAAATTAAATGTAATTTTAATAAAATGTAAAAAAAGTTTGTAAGGGGCGCCTGGGTGGCGCAGTCGGTTAAGCGTCCGACTTCAGCCAGGTCACGATCTTGCGGTCCATGAGTTTGAGCCCCACGTCAGGCTCTGGGCTGATGGCTCGGAGCCTGGAGCCTGCTTCCGATTCTGTGTCTCCCTCTCTCTCTGCCCCTCCCCCGTTCATGCTCTGTCTCTCTCTGTCCCAAAAATAAATAAACGTTGAAAAAAAAAATTAAAAAAAAAAGTTTTTAAAAAAAATAGAGAATACTTCCCTGTTAAGTCTGTAGAAATTGCTTATTTTGTGTAAAACATCTCTTAATTTACATTGTTGCATCTGATTGTAGCAGAATATGGCCAGTATGGCCAAAAAGACTGTTAGGAATTTAAAAAAAGTTGGGGTGCAAACAACTTGGTGTATGTACCTGGCCAGCTCAGTCGGTAAAGCATAGGACTCTTGATCTTGGGGTCATAAGTTCAAGCCCCATGCTGGGCATAGAGCTTATGTTTAAAAAAGAAGAAGAAGAATTTAAAACAACTCATTGTAGTGATATCTTCAGCTTCTTCAAATAGAAATCACTACCATAATTGATAAGTAAAATTTTAAAATATTGTGATCAATGGGGGTGTCTGAGTGGCTCAGTCAGTTAAGCTTCGGCTCAGGTCATGATCTCACAGTTCACGAGTTCGAGCCCCTTGTTGGGCTCTTTGCTGACAGCTCAGAGCCTGAAGCCTGTTTTGGATTCTGTCTCCCTGGCCCTCTGCCCCTCTCCTGCTTGCTCTCTGTCTCTCAAAAATACATAAAAAACATTTTAAAATTTTCAACAAAATATTGTGATCAATTACTTGCCAGAAACATCATAATATGTGATTAGAACTTAAAATATTAGACCTTTTCAATAATACCTGTTTTTTTATTTTACCAGGTAGTTTTGGATGTTGGTTGTGGAACTGGAATTCTCTCTATGTTTGCAGCTAAAGCTGGGGCAAAGAAGGTTCTTGGAGTTGATCAATCTGAAATACTTTACCAGGCAATGGATATCATAAGGTAGATGTATTTTGAGGCTTGATTTAAGATTATTTTTAAACATGATGATTAACAGGTCTTCTTGTCTTTAATAGCTGTCTAATGCAGACTCAAGACATTTGTCTTTTAGTAAAAATTCATTCCAAAATAATAGGATTTTAGGTTATATTGAGCCAGACATGTTTAAACTATGAATAATCTCTTCACAGTTCTCGTTGATGGGAATTACTTTTATATAATTTCCTGTCTTTCCAGTTATAGCTATAATATGCTAATTATAATAATACAGAATTAGAGGGGTGCCTGGGTGGTTTGGTCCGTTGAGCGTCCAACTCTTGATATTGGCTCAGGTCATGATCCCAGGGTCATGGGATAGTGCTCCCCATTGAGCTCTGCACCTAGTATGGAGCCTGCTTAAGATTCTCTCTCTTCCTCTGCCCATCTCCCCCATTCGTGCCCGCACATGATTTCTCTTCCTTTCTCTCTCTCTCTCAAATAAAAAAAAAAAAAAATTAAACCAAAATAATAATACAAAATTAGAATATTGACATAAGCGTAGTAATTGTTAGAAGACTCTACAAAACTGAATATTTCAGTTATGTTTCCTTTAGCAAATATCAATCAGACTAAAGACTAAGGGGTATCTTTTTTTTTTTTTTTAATTTTTTTAACGTTTATTTATTTTTGAGACAGAGAGAGACAGAGCATGAATGGGGGAGGGGCGAGAGAGAGGGAGACACAGAATCGGAAGCAGGCTCCAGGCTCTGAGTGGTCAGCCCAGAGCCCGATGCGGGGCTCGAACTCACGGACCGCGAGATCGTGACCTGAGCTGAAGTCGGACGTTTAACCGACTGAGCCACCCAGGCGCCCCGGGGGTATCTTTTTTTATAGCACTAACCTTTGTGCCTCAAAATTAAAATAAGTAGAGTATCTCCTACTTCTGAGGAGTTAGGTTAATCAATCAAGGATTGATTTTTTATGACTGGCTTATGTCATAGTAAGAAGGCCTTTATTTGAACTACAGCTTGTAGAACTAGATATCTTTAGCTGTGTATTTAAAAGCACCTTACAGGGGCGCCTGGGGCGCAGTCGGTTAAGCGTCCGACTTCAGCCAAGTCATGATCTCGCGGTCCGTGAGTTTGAGCCCCGCGTCGGGCTCTGGGCTGATGGCTCGGAGCCTGGATCCTGTTTCCGATTCTGTGTCTCCCTCTCTCTCTGCCCCTCCCCCGTTCATGCTCTGTCTCTCTGTGTCCCAAAAAAATAAATAAAAAACGTTGAAAAAAAAATTTTTTTTAAATAATAAAAAAATAAAAAAATAATAAAAAAATAAAAGCACCTTACATTTGGAACTTAGGAGTAATTTTCAGAGTAAATCACTAATAGGAACTTCTCAGTAATTCTCTTTCCCCCCAGCTTTATTGAGATATAATTGACACATAGCATTGTATTAGTTTAAGATACACATTGTGTTGCATTGATATTTTTATGTATTAGTATGATTATCACCATAGCATTAGCTAACCCTTCAATTGCATCACATAATTACCATTTCTTTTTTTTTCTTTTTTTTTTGTGGTGAGAATATTTAAGAGCTATGCTCTTAGCAACCTTCAAGTATATGAATACAATATTATTAACTCTAATCACCATGCATACATTTAATGCACAAGTTCTTAAGTGGTCCTCCCATTGATACTTATGTTCGTTCTTAAAGTGATTAATGTTAATTCTTCCTTGTTAGCATAAAAATATATATAAACATCTTAAGTATAATTGTTTAAGTTTTAGATATTATTGCATAATGTAGAAGTATAGTTGGGGCGCCTGGGTGGCACAGTTGGTTAAGCGTCCGACTTCAGCCAGGTCACGATCTCATGGTCCGTGAGTTCGAGCCCCGCGTCAGGCTCTGGGCTGATGGCTTGGAGCCTGGAGCCTGTTTCCGATTCTGTGTCTCCCTCTCTCTCTGCCCCTCCCCTGTTTCTGCTCTGTCTCTCTCTGTCCCAAAAATAAATAGAATTAAAAAAAAAAAAAGAAGTATAGTGTTGTGGTTAAGAGTATAAGGTTTGAGTCAGGATTGGTTTGAATCTGTTACTGTCTCACTTACCAGTTAGAAGTGAGATATACATATAACTATCTCTTTGGCACATTGCTTGGCACATAATAGGTATTTGAAAGTTACCTACTATTATTATTATTAAGTGCCAAATTAATGTTAATGAAAAAATTACATTGATCTTGCTTAGATTTTTCATAGATCTAGGTTTGTGGTTATGATTTCTTTTTTTTAAGTTCATTTATTATTTGAGAGAGAGATGGAGGAGAGAGAGCAGGGGTGGAGCAGAGAGAGAGGGAGAGGGAGAGGGATAATCCTAAACAGGCTCTGCACTGGTCAGCACAGAGCCTGACATGGGGCTCCATCCCACAACCCTGGGATCATGACCTGAGCCGAAATCAAGAATTGGATGCCTAACCCACTGAACCACTCAGGCGCCTCTGTGGTTATGATTTTCATATTGGAGAATGTGCATATTGTTCGCAACTCTGTAATCTGGTAAAGTTTTTTCCTAGTTCTTATGGTACCATATGGACATCTTCATCATTTTTGAGGTTCCATAAAGAGTACCTACACTTGCTTGTGCTTTGCCATACAATATGAAAAACACCTAAAGAAGATAATTGTTTTAGAAGAATTATCAAACATTTATTGTGGATAGTAAGATTATGGTAAGATATTTCTTTCTTTTTTTTTTTTTGAGAGAGGAAGTGCAAATGGGGGAGGGGGAAAGGGAGAGAGCATCTCAAGTAGGCTCTATGCCTGGTGCAGAGCCCCACCAGGGGTTTGACCCCACAACTGTGAAATCATGACCTGAGCCGAAATCAAGAGTTGGATGTTCACCCGACTGAGCCACTCAGGCACCCTCGGTACGACATTTCTGTTAGAAGCTTTATCTTATAAAAGATCATGTCCATTCACTTGTCATTTTTAATTTCTATGAAGTGAGACTAGATGTGTTCTCATTTTAATTTCTTTATGGAAGAAAAGGAAAAGGATAGTAATAACACTCATTTTATTTTTGGTTTGTTTCATTTTATTTCACATAAAATTCCTACTGACTTTTTAGAAATATCTTTATATAGTGATTATACTCATATCCATTGTGTATAAAATTTAGTGCTGCTGTGTGTGCAACTTTTGCGTAAGAGCATTATTGAAAATAACTTAGTACTCAATTTTAGGTGCTTCATTTTAACAATAAAAATTGCTAACGTTAATTTAGTACTCTCTATTGAATTTCTTTTGCGGTAGATATAATTACAATATATTATTATCCTTATTATAGAGATTAAGAAGTTGAGCACAGAGATTAAGTTACTCTCCTTATTTGTAGTGGAGCCAGGATTAGCTCCTAGGCAGCCGACTCCATCTTCATTCTCACAGTCAATTTACTGTGCTGTATCTCCCTTTAACTACTTACAGGGCATGTGTTAGTTGCAGTCAATAGTTTGCTTTACTTAGAATCTGTAGAGTTTGAGGGATACCTGGGTACCATCAGTCAGTTAAGCATCCCACTCTTGATTTCAGCTCAGGTCATGATATGTCTCATGGTTCATGAGTTTGAGTCCCATGTCAGGCTCTGTGCTGACAGCATGAGCCTACTTGGGATTCTCTATCTCCCTCTCTGCCCCTCCCGCACTCGTGTGTGCACTCGCTCTCTCCGTCAAAAAGATTTAAAAAAGAATCTATAGAGTGGTGAAAATCCAACCTTTTTGCTTTAGATTAGTTTTGTTTTGGATAAGCCAACATTATACCATTTCTTCAGAGATATTATCCATTGCCTGTTTTATATTGTGGAAAAGTTACTTCCATAGTGTCTATAAGCATCTCTCCCTTGTCTTCCATTGAAAAATTTGAAATTTATACTTGGGTGAAATAACTTCTGTTCTTCTGTTTGTGAATGTCTCTCTAAAAGGATGTGCAGGGGGCGCCTGGGTGGCGCAGTCGGTTAAGCGTCCGACTTCAGCAGGTCACGATCTTCGCGGTCCGGGAGTTCGAGCCCCGCGTCAGGGCTCTGGCTGATGGCTCAGAGCCTGGAGCCTGTTTCCGATTCTGTGTCTCCCTCTCTCTCTGCCCCTCCCCCGTCATGCTCTGTCTCTCTCTGTCCCAAAAATAAATAAAAAAACGTTGAAAAAAAAAAAAATTAAAAAAAAAAAAAAAAAGGATGTGCAGGAAACAGTTTACTGTTAATATCCCACAATTTACTGGCTCATTATTCTACCAGTTGAAGAGGAGTATAGCTATTCCTCTCAGCATCTGTAATCACATGACTTGATTTCTGATTTTGGCTTTTGATTAACTAGCTACTTGATAATGGAAAAGTACTTCTTAGTCTCTGGTTTCTTCATTTATAAATGAGGTTGATGGTGATATCTATCTCCTAAGACTGTTATAAGGACTGAATCCATTTATGGTGCTTTGCAAAGTGTCTGGCATGTGCTGCTTATTAAATTTAGCAGTGATTGTAATCATATTCGTTAGTATTAATAGTGGTATATTTAGCTTGGCACCAGTGCCCCAAATAATATTTTATGTTTGTTGGTTATGTTTCTAAAATAATCATTTGGGGTGCCTAGCTGGTTCAGTCAGTGGAGCATGTGGCCCTTGATCTCAGGGTTGTAGGTTTGAGCCCCACATTGGGTGTAGAGATGCTTGAAAAAATAGAATCTAAAAACATAATAATAATATTATAATAATAAATAAAAATAATCATTATTGTAGTTGTCCCCCCCAAAATATGATGGCTCTCTTTTCTACATTTTTTCAGTTGCTCACAGTCTCTACTCTTCTGTGCCATAAAAACTTCCAGATTTGGCCAGTTTTTTTCTGCACTGACTCTCTTCCTTGAAATCTACTCTCAACTTCTCTTATATTTGTCTGTGTTGTATATGAGGCTTTCTGGAACTATCATCAGTCAGTGAAAACAGCTCTTCCAGTTAGCAGGCTGTGAGTTGTCTTTGGCTCTTCTGAGGCTTCTTTGTCAGAAATGTGTACACCGCAGAATTTCTGTAAAACTCTGTAAGCTTACATCTATAAAAAAGACTTTAAATTCTAAAAGAGAGACACTTTTATTTATTTAGTTATTTTTCCAATATATTGGAAATTTATTGTCAGATTGGTTTCCATACAACACCCAGTGCTCATCCCAAAAGGTGCCCTCAATACCCATCACCACCCACCTGTCCCCCTCCCACCCCATCAACCCTCAGTTGCTCTCAGTTTTGAGTCAGAGAGGACACTTGTAAATGATTTTTCGTTACTTTTAAATATACTTAGTTTACAGTCCTTGAATTGTGTTCAAAATGATAAATAATTTGTATCTCTTTTTTTTTTTTAATTTAAAAGAGAGACCCTCATGTTTTAAAGAAATGAGTTTAGAATGGAGGTAAACATTTGATTTTAATGTAAACTGACATACATATTAGGGCTTATATGTAATATATAGATATATGTATATATTAGGGCTTAAGGTTAGGCTTGCAGTTTGAGGTTGCAGACTTGAATAAAATCAAATATAGGTTTTCAGAGCTGTTACATTACAGGGGCAAATAGAACTCAAAGTGATACATGGAGGGAATGAGAAAATTGTTTCTTATCTGTACTGTCATACTTGAAACTCTGCAGTGAAATGATCATTTTAGAAACAAACTTACCTAAGGATAGGAAAGCTATTCAGTGGCAGACAGTCGTATGCTGTGTTCGCCCTCAGGAAGCAGGGGTAGCTTCTGGTAATACTTTTACCATTACTCTGGCTGCCTTTGGCTTCTCATTGCCTCAGCCATGGAATAGCTCATATTCAGACGCTGAATGTTATTGCAGAGGAGCTTTCATGAGAAGGCTGATCCATCGTACAGCTGCAGTGCAATACTTTCAATCTCACTGTGACATTAAAGATGCAATCTTTTATATTGCCTGTATCTAGAATACTGTTAGAAATGAAACATAAGAAAAGCCTAGAGAATAATTGATCTGTTGTCATGTTTATGTAAGTGTCCTCTAGATTCTAGGATGGTGCTATATCTTCTCAATCTTTTTATCCCTAACACCTAGCAAAATGTCTGATCACAGTAGATGCTTAGTACAGGTCTTTGAGAAGAACAAATTTAACATAATGATTTTGAAGATAGTGGTGACCCCACTATGTCAGATTTGGAACAAGATCACAAATGTACCAGGAAAAATTCTTGAAGTAAGGGATGTTCCTTCATATTTTGTTTCTAAATTTGATGGAAATAACATAGAAGAGTAAGTTAAGCTGAAGAGAACTTTGAACTGCTGATGAGGCTGAAATGGTGAAAAACATTTGCTGCTAAAAAAAACCCAGAATTCTACTAAAGTAGTGAACGTGATCGAGACACTTTACAAGGAAACTAAATTCATTTCTTCTCCCACCCCACTAAACCCTTCATTTCCTGGTCCACTCAGTGCTCCTGGCTTGGGATCTCACAACTACCCCGCTAGTTCAGTGGTTCACTGGAAGAACAAAGCTTAATATAAAGTTGTATCCACAACTAAGATTTGTTACAGCAAAAGCCACAGTCCAGGGACAGCAAGAAAAAGATATCTATCAGTTATAAGTCATGTACAGGCTCCCAGGTAATCCTTTCTTTGCAAGAGTCACACAAAATGTACTTTTCTCTCTGGATGCAAAACTCAAAGACACATGTGAGATGTCTCTACCCAAGGAATTTTGCTTGAGTCTTACAGCCCGTAGTTCTCAAAAAGAGCTGATCATACGAGCACCTGCTATGTGACCCGCCATGGTGTACATGCATGTCAGACACCAGGTGCCCATCAGGAACATTCATGTTTGTTTTAAACATGCTGTCATCCTTGTTTAGCTTGGTCCATGGCTTTGCGCATATAGAATAGTATCATTACCCAGTAACTATGTGAATGTTCAGTTGTTTTGTTAGAGTTTGGCCAAGAATTACTGCTATGGTTACAGAGATAAGTAAGAACTAAGGGAATAGACCTGCATTGACTCTTTCTCACACGTAAAAATTGTAAACCTAGGATTCATACTTGACCTTTGGCTTCTTTTTTACCAACATACCTATTGGAAAGAGTCCTGTTGATTAAGAATCCCCAATGTGTCTCGATCCGTCCCTTGTCTGCCATTGAGGTTCTTAAATCTGTCTTAATTCACATTTTACTTTTCTCACCTAAATTAATACAGCTACATGTAACTGGCTTGGTTATTTGTACTTCCTCTTTGCCTCCCAGCAGCTGTCATCCATTGTCTCCAGGACAGCCAGACTGATTTCCCTGCTCAATTCTCTTCCCCTTTAAGTAAAAGGAAAGGGGCAGTGGGGGAAGGATGTATTTTGTGTTGGGAACACATAAGAGAGGATAAAAAAGAAACTAAGATTACCTGTGATCCTAGTATGAGAGATCACTATCGATATTTTGGTAAGGCTTTTTAAAGCCTTAGGTCACAGGAGATGAAATACGTAGAAATGGAAGCTTACCAGAGTGTCAGCTCCTCAAGGTTAGACAGGAATTTTTCTCTGTTTTGTTCATTGATGGTCCCAACCACCTGGAAGGGTAACATGACACATAATAGGTATTCAACTTAAATACTTATTTAATGAATGAATTCATAAATTCATGAACTTTCAAGACCCAGAACATGAACATGAAAGCCAGGTAAATCATCATCAAACCTGAAAACCCATTGTCTCTGCTTGAATCCAGATGATTCTTTCCATCTTTTTTTTCCATCGTATTAGAAGCTGAGTTATTTCTCGTTTTAAACAATAAATGTTCTCAATGTTGGTAATTCCACAGCTGCACATCTGTAATCACAAATGATACATTCGGGAGGGATGCAATTCATTGAGTAGCTTTATTTTGGCTTTGTGTCTGGGCCCTGCATTTGAAATGATCAGCCTCGTAGTGTTTATTTTTCATGAGATGTACTAATCTGCCCTTTGTCTCATATGTTTGAGAATCCTTGTTTTTTTATTTGCATTTATGAATGGAGAATTAGGTTTTTTTTAATAAAGGTAACCGGTATATGTTTTGTCTCTGCTGGGATTGGAGGGGAAGCTCCCTTTCTTCCATTGATTTTTCAGGCTCTTGTTACTTCCACTTTGTATACCTCTTGACTCGAGGGGTTTGTGTTGTAAAGAATGGCTTCTGCCTCCACTCTGATTTTCTCTGATAGGTGCACTGAGCACTGGATCCATCAGATTTACCAATGTAATTTAATCCCCCCTTTTCTCCCATGAAATTATCAGAATCTTTGCTTTGATATCACCTTCTAAAATCCTTATGCATTATAAATTTTTTATTGTATTTTATATTAATTTATTGTCAGTTTGCTTTGGGAACTAAAGAGAAGTATTTGCCCTTGGATGTCATAGTGAAATGAAAGCAAAGTAATATACCGTGTGTATTTTTATATGAGGGTATTCCCTCCCTGCCCTTCTCTAGTACTTATGTATTCTTCTAGAGGAACTTTATAATTATTTTGTCACAACATTAAATGCCACTTATTGACTAGGTATTCATTGCATGAACTACCATACTTTATGCTGCTTACATGTCTATTTCTCTACTAGACCATGCTCTTCTTTGGACCTAGACCAGGTCTTTGAGTCACATTTGCAGAAGTACATTACACATTTGATCCTATGTTTCCCATTTTAAAAATCCTGAAATGACTCTTTATTGTCTTGGAATAAAAATCGAGACTCTTTAATATCACCTTTATCTCCCAACCCTGTCACTATATACCTTTTGTTGCTCTAATCATACTGTGAACTATTTATAGCTCTTCAAATTTGCCATTTCTCTTCCATTCACACACACACACACACACACACACACACACACACACACACACAGAGGCAGTTTGTGCACACAAAGATGTATGCACTTCCTTATCCCCATACCCATATACGTCTTCATGGGTGCTCTGTCTTTTCCTGGTTAAACTCAAATGTCTCTCACTTAAGGGCTTTTTATATAAGCTACTGTGGTACCCTATGCTGTTTACTGTTCTGTCTCCCTTAGACCATGTTCCTAAGTGTATCGACTGTGGTCTTTGATCTCTGTGTGCTCAGTCTAAGAATTAGTCTTGCTCATGTTCCTATATCATGAAATAAAAGTTAAATTGCTACTTTTCAGCTAGAAAAAGCTGAAAAGGACTATACTTTCCTGTCTTATTCCTGTCTTATTTCCTATACTTTCCTGTCTTATTTCCTAACAAAATTTTCACTCAGAAAATAGATGATTTCAGTGCTTATTGGATTAGTTAAGAGACATACTTAAAATACCCTTTTTATTACAATGTTATATTTCTGTAGATTAAACCTATGCTAGTTTTTGAGCAAGTAATTCTAGAGATAGAATTCATTGGAATGCTTTTTTGCTGAAGAAAGGTTTAGTGAGTAGCCACTTGAGAAAAAGTAAGTAAAATGTATAGTTTTTCATGAATGGGAAATCAGGTGGTGATTAAGATGAACAGTCCCATGAAAGAGGTTATCTGTGTGAATGATATCTGTGTTGAGCTGTTTAATACAGAATTACTGGAATCATGGCCTTGTCTTTTTGTGTGTGTGTATTGCCTGAAATCTTAATCTTTCCTGTTATATTATATTTGAACAAGTAATTACTGATGCAAGTAGGATTATGACTTGTAGCAGACAATAAACAGCCTGAGCAGATGGCCTTTTACAAAACACATCTTGTTTCAGCATTAGCATTCCGAAGGTATTTCTAAGCAATGGAACATTTTGCTCTTTTAAGAAGCTCACTTTTTGTTTCCTTTGAAGTGTTTGTAATTCTTAGAGCCTTAATAATATTTCAGTGAATAGTAAGCAACTACAGCAGTTCTATCAAGAAGAATTTTATTATTTCTTTGATAAACCTAAATATGATGTAAGCATCCTTTTCTTTTACTTTTGTGTGAAATATAACATACATATTAAAAGTTCATAACCATAAGTAATGTTATAATATGCATAAGTATGCACAAAATAATAAGAAATAGAGTATTACCTCACTTTCGAATCCCACCCACCTGTATTGCCCTTTTTCAGTCAGATGCTGCCATCCTGATTAAGGTTACTCCTGTCCTGACTTTGATGGTAATCACTTTGTTTGCTTTACACTTTAGCCACTTATATGGCCATCCATTTAAGATAGTTTAGTTTACTAAACTTGATTTTTAAATAAATGAAATGATATGTCAGGCATTCTTTTTGTCTAGCTTGTTTTGCTCAACATTATCTTTAGTGTTCATTCATGTTATGTCTAAACTGTAGTTCATTCATGTTTATTATTGTAAAGAAAGCCACTAATGAATATATCACAATTTATCTGATCTGTTCTTGATGGACATATTTTGGGTTTTCCAATCTATTATGAACAATTCTGTTACGAACTTTTGTACATAACAGTTCTGGTTGGCATTGTCTTATCCTTAAAAAATTTTTCCTGGGGCGCCGAGGTGGCGCAGTCGGTTAAGCGTCCGACTTCAGCCAGGTCACGATCTCGCGGTCCGTGAGTTCGAGCCCCGCGTCAGGCTCTGGGCTGATGGCTCAGAGCCTGGAGCCTGTTTCCGATTCTGTGTCTCCCTCTTCTCTGCCCCCTCCCCCGTTCGTGCTCTGTCTCTCTCTGTCCCAAAAATAAATAAACGTGAAAAAATATATTAAAAAAAAATTTTCCAGGTGGTCTTATAGCACCTCATTGCAATTTAAATTTGCATTTCTGTGATTATTAATGAGGCTGAGCACCTTTTTATGTGAATATTGGCCCTTGGAGTTTCCTTTTCTGTGAAATAACCTGTTTATATGCTTATCATATTTTGTTAAGTTGGATCTTTTTCTAATTTATCTGTAGGCTATCTTTATATAGTTAAAAGTTTTATTTATTTATAGGTTTTATGTATGCAGATGTCTTCGTTCTTTCTTGCTTGCCTTTTTACTCTTTCATAGTGTCTTGAGGTACTGATGTTCTCAGTTTTCACGTAGCAACATTCTTGTTTAAGGCCACTATTTGTGAGTTGGGTACAAAACCTTATTGAGATTTCTTTTATATCGCTTCTCGGCCTTTTAGCTAAGATCAAGTGGAGATAATTCTTTATATTCTGTTGTAAATGCTTTATGGTTGTAGGTTTTTTTGCATTTAGGCACTCGTATGGGCATTGTTTAGTGTATGGCATGAAGTAGGGATCCAGTTTTATTCTTTTTTTTTATAATCTTTTCATATGACTTGGTTGTCCCAGTCTTGCTTATGACAGAGACTGTTCTTTCCTTTCCACTTTGCAGTGTCATTCCATCTTTGTCAGGAATCAAGCATCCATATATGAGGGCAGTATAACCTTTATACCAAAATTCTACTGAGGCAATAGAACAGAAAATTACAGGTTACTCATTCATGAACATATATGCAAAAATCTTCATCAAAATGTTAGAAAACTAATTGAGCAATATATTGGAAGGTAAAGTTTATCCCAGGAATACAAGGTTGGTTAAGTACAAGAAAATCAACCAGAACAATCTATTGAGATCATCTCAACGATGCAGAAAAAAAGGTTGATAAGATTCCATATCCACTCAGTACATCAATGTATTAAAATTCTTAGGAAACTAGAGCTAAAAATGAATGTTCTAACATGATATATAGTATCTCAAAACACACAGATAAACAAAAGAAATCTACAGCCAATATCTTGATGAAGCTTTGAAAGCATTTGCTTTAAGTTCAGGAACAGGCCAGAGATAACTGCCATCACCTCTTCAATTTAATACTGTAAAGAAGATCCCAGTACAGCAAGGCAATAAAAAGAAAGCTATAAGAATTGGAAATGAAGAAAGAAAACTGTCCTTACTCATTAACAATATGTTTGCAAATATGAACTTCAGAAATAAACTATAAATAATTCCAATAATAAATTATCAAGGTGCTGAATACACAATTAATACATAAAAATCAATTTTATTTCTATAAGGAACATAAAATAGACATTAAAAATTAAAATATATCAAAGTATATTGTTAATATTTCTAGCCTCACAGACAATGCAAGGACATTAAGTCCCTTTAATGGAAAATTCACCCAGGGGATGAATATCCCCCAGTAAACACTGTGCATGAGTCATGAGTCAGCTGTTTTAACTTCTTCCCCAGTCTACCTTCTGACCTTGGTCACTATCTCATTGCCTTACATTTCTGTAACATTCTGTATCTGTAACATTATAACATTTTCTGGAATAATTTCTGCTAAGAATAAGCCTGTAAAGACCCTAACACCCTACCATGATTTGAACCATCCTCTACAAAGTTTGTTAATAACTCCTCAATAAAGACCTCCACTAATTCCTAATTCCTCCACTGTTTTTCAAAAGCCATTGAAACTACTTTTCTCAATGAGCTGGTGTTTGTTTCTTCCATCTTTTTTTCTCTTACTGATGCTCCCTTTCTTTTGTATGTCAAGAACATCAGGCAGTCCCATTCTTGGTAATTAAATAAGGTAATCAGATACTCCCTCTTGATTACTTATCAAGGTTACATAAAATGGTCAAGAATGAAGAGTCACTGAGTCCCACATCTATCATCATCTCTGTCAATAGCATTCAATTATATTGTTTTGCAAAGCCAGTCTAAGTTTATTTGCACTCACAGTATTCCTTCTGCTCTAGAGGACTATCTGTGCATTGGGAAGAGGGCAGAGCAGTTACCTTCTTGGAGGTAAGCACAGCTATAGACCAGTTTTCACCCAGTTTATTTGTTGCCTGTTGTAGCACCTGTTTGTTGCCACATAGGGATAGATCTATCATCAACCAAGTAATTATACTCTGTTGTATGTAAAATAAGTGATGCATCCTTCTGATTGTCCATGCCAATAATGATTCACCAGGCTTTTCTGGTATGTGTGTGAAATACCAGACAAGAAATACGCTATTTCTTTCACAGAATACTCTCAGCACTCAGGCGTTCTCTGACCTTGACCTCCACCTACCTATAGTATCTTTGGGATAACCTATAGCCTTAAGTTCATTACTTTCTTAGTGGATATTTCATCTCCCCAGAGTAGCCATATAAGCACAAGAAGGCCTTCCAGTGAGAGGAAAAACTGTTATTATATCTTTTCTCTTGCCATTATCTCCTCCCTAAAAGGGTTGGCATTTATCAAACATGCTAGTAACAGCTAGACAATAGAAGTTTCACTATCTTCCCCTCTGCCTACTGATCCCTGTCAGGCTAGTGGCCAGTTTGTCAGAGTCTTAAGTTTTCCCATTTCAGACCAAAGATGTCTAGGTAACCATCCCAGGACTATATCCTCCTGGTTTTTTGTGTTTTTTTTTTAGTCTCCTCCTTTTTCTGCTTTAAAAAGTACCCTAAGCCTTTGTGATTCATAGATCTGTATGAGAGTCCTCCTAATAACATCACCCTGAGCTAACAGATTTTCCAGTCAGACTCCCACAAACCTGATTACCCAGGGATGTTACCCAGTATTAAGCTTCATTAATAATTTCAAAGATATTGGCAATCAAGAGATTCACAAGTAGGGAGCGATCTGGTACATGGAGAGGAGCCTGTTACTTAAAGACCATGTCTACTCTGGATGACAGAGTACATGCCTGGCATAGAGAAGGAAAGACCTAAGCAGCTGCCTTGTCTTTAATGTCCCAGACTTCTCCCTAATTACTCTGGACCATTTAATTGCCCCTATTTTTAAAATTGTTTGTAAAGCTTGACCTTAGATAAATCTGTGGGTTCATGTGAGTTAGATTTCACAGTCTGATCCTTTGTATTCACTCACCCATATATGTCCGTCCTCTTTTCTTATTCCTTCATATTTCACTATCTCTGATCATTTTCCTTCTTCCTGAACTAATTCTTTAACATTTTTTTCATTGTGCATTTATGGCCATAGCCAAACAACAATGATGTTAGTTCATTCGAAAATGTATTTTGCTCTGTCTTGGAGGTGTTTTTCTCTGCATGGAGACCTTAGGTTGGTGGTGATAATGCGCTAATATGGAAGTCAATAAACTTTAGCCATGGACCAGCCATTTGTTTTGTAAATAAAGTTAGGACACAGCCATACCCTTTTGTTACATATTGTCTACGGCTGTTCTCACCCAGCAATAGCATTTGAATAGTTGCAGCAGAAACCATATGGTCTGCAAGTCTAAAATATTTATTATTTGGCAGTTTAATAAAAGTTTGCCCACCTTTGCTCTAGTTCATTGGTAATATCATTTCATTGCCTTCTGGCTTCTGCTTTGTTATTAAGAAGTCACCTGTCACAGTAATTGGTATTTTATTGGAGGTAATCTGTCTTTGTTGAAGGTTTTTTCTTTGTTTGATTTCTTGGAGTTGTACATTATGTAATATATGGATCTAAAAAAAATAGTCTTTTGGAGATTCTTTGCATTTGCCTGTGGCTTGATTCTTTTTATCAGTTCTGGAAAATTCTCATCCTTTATCTCTTCAAATATTTTTCTGTTCCTTTTATTTCTTCTCTTTCTGCAACCTCATTTAATTCTATTCTAGATGTTCTCATTATTCTTTGTCCAGCTATGCTTCTGTAGTGTTTTTTTTTTCCTTGAAGTTATTTATTTTGAGAGAGGGAGGGAGAGAGCCAGTGGGGGAGGGGGAGTGAAAAAGGGGAGAATCGCAAGCAGGCTCCATGCTGTCAGTGCAGAGCCTATGTGGGGCTCAAACTCATGAGACCACGAGATCATGACCCAAGCCGAAATCAAGAGTCAGACACTTAACTGACTGAGCCACCCAGGCGCCCCTCTGTAGTGTTCTAAAGCAAGTGTTGGCTTGCTTTTTTCTGTAAATGGCCAAATAGTAAATATTTTAAACTTTGTGGGACATCTGTGGTCTTTGTCACTTGTGCTGCTGATGCTTCCTCTTTCTTTACAGTGCTTAAGCACGCAGACTACACAAAAATGGTCATAGGCTAGAGAAAAAGGCCATAATTTTCCAATCCTTGTTCTAAAAATCCAGTTAAAAGAGATCATTAGACCAGATAAAAAGTAAGACCCATCTGTTTTTTGTCTTCAAAAAAATCCAGTCTAAATATAAAAATACCATAGGCTGAAAGTAAAAGAATGGAGAAAGATATGTTACGAAAACACAAATCATTTAAAAAGTTGAAGTGAATATATAAATATCATACAAAGGAAACATTATCAGGAATAAAGAAGGATATTTCATAATTATAAAGGAATCAAATAATCAAGAATATATATAATACTAAACCTATAATTATCTAATAAAGTCTTTAGAATACAGGAAGCAAAAACAGAAATTAAAGGGAAATAGACAAGTTTATAATCATGCTAGGAGATATCAATACTTTTCTGTCAATAATTGGTAAAACAAGTTAGATACAAAATAGCAGTATGGAAGACCTAATTGACATTATATAACACTTTATCCAAAAATAGCACTTTTTAAGTGTACATAGAATATTCATCAAGATAGATTACTTGTAGGACAATAAAAGAAGTCTCAGTAAGTTGAAAAATATTTAAACCTTATAGACAGAGCTTCTGAGCTTACTGAAATTAAATTATAAATCCTAACAAAGATATCTGGTATATTCCAAAATATTCAGCAAATAACATACTTCTGAGTAACCCATGGTTGAAAGAAGAAATAACAAGGGAAAGATTTTAGAAAATATTTTGAACTGAACTAAAAGCACAGTGTATCAAATTTGTGGTAAACAGCTAATGCCATACTCAGAAGGAAATCTAAAGTTTTTTTTTTAATATGAAATTTACTATCAAATTGGTTTCCATACAACACCCAGTGCTCATCCCAACAGGTGCCCTCCTCAGTGCCCATCACTGACTTTCCTCTCCCTCCCACCCCCCCCATCAACCCTCAGTTTATTCTCAGTTTTTAAGAGTCTCTTATGGTTTTAAATGCTTATGTTGGGAAACAAACAAACAAACAAACATTTAAAATCCATGACCCATTGCTTGGGTGGCTCTGTTTGTTAACTGGCCGACTTCAGGTCAGGTCATGATCTAGTGGTCTGTGAGTTCGAGCCCCACGTGGGGCTCTGTGCTGACCGCTCAGAGCCTGGAGCCTGCTTCCGATTCTGTGTCTCCCTCTTTCTCTGTCGCTTCCCTGCTTCTCTCTCTCTCTCTCTCAAAATAATAAACATTAAACTATATAAAATAAATAAATCCATGACCCAAGCTTCCATCTTAAGATGTGGTAGAGGAGCACCTGGGTGGTTCGGTTGAGTGTCTGACTCTTGATTTCAGTGTAGGTCATGATCCCAGGATTACGGGATCAAGCCCTGTGTCAGGGTCTGCACTGAGCATGGAGTCTGCTTACGATTTTCTCTTCCTCTGCCTTTCTCCCCTGCTCATGCACACTCTTGTGCTCTCCCTGTCTCTCTCTCTCTAAAATAAAAAAAAACTTTTAAAATTTTTGAAAAGATATGGTAGAGAAAAAGAAAGTTAAATGTACCTGAGAAAAAAGGTAAAGAACAGAAATCAGTGCAGTACAAAACAATACAGAAAATTAATGAATACAAAGTGAATTTAAAAAAGAATTGATAAACTTTTAACTAGAATTAACAAGAAAAGGGAAGATACAAATTACCAATATTAGGATTGAAGGGGAAATCTCTACAGATCCTATAGATAAAAAGAATAATAGAGGAATATTATGAACACCTTTATGCCAATAAATATGACAGTTTAAAATGGAGAAATTGTCTGAAAATGAAAGTTATCAAATTGATTAAAGAAAAACTAGAAATTCTGAATATCTCTAGATCTAGTAAAGAAAATGAGTTGGTAGTTATAATCCTTCCACAAATTAAACTCCAGTCTCAAATAACAAACATAACATTTAATGAAGAAGTAATACTAAACTTAAGTGGACAGAATCTTTTGCAACATATTTTATAAGGCTGGCATCACAGTGATACTAAAGCTGAACAGAGTTTCCAAGAAAGTAAACCACAGACCAGTATGAACATAGATGGAAACATTTTTTAATTGAAAAAGCTAATATACAATATTACATTAGTTTCAGGTGGACAACTTAGTGATTTATATACATTATAAAATAATCACATTAGACATTTATATACATTACAAAATAATCACCATGGTAAGTCTAGGAGGTGGAAATATTTTAAATAAAAAAATTAGCAAATGGAATCTAGTAATATATAAATAGGATAATAAGCTATGACCAAGTGAAGTTAATCCTAGAAAGGCAAGATAGGCATAATATTTGAAAATTAGTATAATTTATCATATTAACAGAAAAGAAAAGAAAACTATAGAATCATCTTAATAGATGCAGAAAAACTATTTGTCAGAATTTGAAAATCATTCATAAGGAAAACTCAGCAAACTAGGAAAGAAGGGAGCTTTCTCACCTGGTAAAGATAAGTAGTGTCATATTTAATAATAGTTAATGAATGTTTTCCCCCTATAATTGGAAGCAAAACAAGGGATGTCCACTCCCACCACTTCTATTCACTGTTGTCTTAGGGAATCTAATAAGTGTGATAAACCAAGAAAGGAAATAAAAGATGTGAAGGAAGTAAAACTGTCATTACTTCCAGATGACATGATCATGTACATGTAAAGTCCTAAGAAATCTATAAAATAAATCACTATATTGCACACCTGAAACTAATGTAATACTGTGTTAACTATAAAAAGAAATGAGTAAAATATATTTTTTTAAAGATATCTATAAAATAGCCATTAAAACTGCTAAAACTAAACCTTTATCACAGTCATGGGATTAAGGTCAAACATGAAATTAATTATACTTCTTTTTATTAGTACCCACAAACAACTAGAAATTGAAACTTAAAAAATATACACTGTTTAGAATACAACCAAAATCATCAAACATGTAGGGATAAACTTAACAAAGTATGTCTAAGATATCAACACTGAAAAGTACATTACATTACCAAGAGCTGATGCTAAAATTTATATAGAAGCGCAAATGACCCAGAATAGCCAAAAGAATTTCTTAAGGAGAATAAGTTGAAAGATGTACACTGTCAGATTTTATTACTTAATGAAAAGCTATAGTAATCAAGAAAGTGTTCTATTGGCATAAGGATGCTTATCTAAATGGTGGGGCGGAATTGAAAGTCCAGAATAAACCTACACATATATGGTTAATTGATTTTTGACAAGGATACCAAAATAATCCTATGGGTTAGTGATACTTTTTCTTCAAGAAAGTTGAAACTATCCCTTGTGAGAGATTTCCAACACCATATCAATAGGTATTGATAAGGGGAAAAAATGAAAATGATAGCATATGGAAAAATTAACTCAAACGGAAACAAAAATGTTAAAAGAAAATACAGGTGAAAAGATTTGGTGAAGGCAAAAATGAACCACAAAAGAAAAAAAAATGGTTAATTGGTCATCATCAAAATCAAAAACAAGCTCTTCAAAATATGCCATTAAAAAATGAAAAAGCCTGGGGCGTCTGGGTGGCTCAGTCAGTTAAGCGCCAACTTCGGTTCAGGTCATGATCTCCCAGTTCATGAGTTTGAGCCTCCACTGGGCTCTGTGCTAACAGCACAGAGCCTGGAGCCTGTTTCGGATCCTGTGACTCCTCTCTGGCTCTCTGCCCCTCCCCCGCTCACACGCACTCTCTCTCTCTCAAAAATAAAATTTTTTTTAAAAAATGAAAAAGCTACAGTATGTTAGAAATTATTCACTATGAATATATCTCACAGAGTTTTTATCTAGAATATGTCAAGAACTCTTAAAATTCAATAATAAGAATACAGCAGATCCAATTTTTTAAATGGGCAAAAAATTGGAACAACAGGTGATGTGGGAATATGGCCAATAAGCACATGAAAAAAATGCTTGGTCATTAGAAAAATGCAGTTGGTAACCATGAGATCTCATCACACAGATAAAATCTAAAAGCTTAATAATACTAAGTGCTGACAAGGATGTGACACAGTAAGAATGTACATATATATTGCTGGTGGAATTTAAAAATTTATATGTACTTTGTAAAACAGATTGACAGTTTCTTTAAAAGCTACATAGACACTTTCATTTGATGGAACAATTTTACTTGTACACAATGTTTATGGTAGCATTATTCATTATAGCCCAAAGCTGGAAATAATCCAGAGTTCCATCCACGTGTGGATAAACAAAATTGTTTTATCCATGCAGTGGAATACTACTTAGCAACAATAAAGAATGAACTACTGATACACACAAAAGTATGCATGAATCTAAGAAGTATGTTTATTGAAAGAAACCAGACACAGAAAGGTACATTTGCTATGATTCCATTTATATGAGACTCTACAAAACACAAATCTAATATGTAGTGAAAGAAAGAAAATCAGTGGTTGCTTCTTCAGGATGATTTTCTGGGAAGAGGGTGCTAATGAATATTTTTGAGGAGATAGAAATGTTCTATATATTGATGATAGTGATCGTTCAAGTATCTATGTTTTAAAATTCAACAAAATTTACCCTTAAAATGGATGCATTTAATTTTATGTAAATATGTCAATGAGTTTGAGGAAAGACCCTATCCTTTGTTAGCAGAAAAAATCCTTTGTAATTGAGATGTACATCCTCTGAGGATTGAGAGCTTATTTATTTAACTAGATAACAACTTTGTAATTTGCTTTTAGCTTTTTAAAATAATCTCCTTAACTCTGTTGTTTATTTCAAATTGCAAAAGGAGGATGAAAAATACATGCTAGTCTTAGATCGAGCATATAAAAATACCTAATGAATATCACTCGACAAGGTTAAATAATTTAAGATTGTAGTAGATATTCAGGTTTTATGCAGCATATATTTTGAGAAAATATGTGGTGAGGATGTATGTGCTGCTTTCACAAATCCTTGATTCTCATAATAGGCTATGAAGTAGAGCAAGTATCATCCTCTTTTACACATGAGCACACAGGCTTAGGGAGATTATGATATAATTTGGTGAAGATCGCTTAGTGCTTGCTTCGGCAGCACATATACTAAAATTGGTGAAGACCACTTAGCTGACAATTACTAGAGGATCTGGAGTTCAGAGAAAGAGCTTTTGGCTCCTAGTTCTTTCTCCACTGTGACACACTACTTGCCTTTAAAATATACTTTTGTCGTCTGGTTTATACGTCTCTCTCCTCCCCTCCCTTAAAAAAAACACAGTAATTTTATTGACATGTCTTCTTGATAAAATTCAAATTTCCTTTCAGGCTATAGTTTTAAATATTTGTTCAGAGTATTGCCATATTAATCAGAAACATTCTTGGACATTCGTGTAGTGGTCAAAAGTAATTCTAATGCCCAGGGAATAACCAAACTTTGAATATGAAACAAAGTTTGAATACGAATAGTTGCCAAGAAATTATGTAATTTGACTAGTTTTCTGAATCTATTTAATGTACTAATTTAATTCATTGTGATAATTTTCAGACTAAATAAACTTGAAGATACTGTTATACTAATTAAAGGAAAGATTGAAGAAGTTTGCCTTCCTGTAGAAAAGTGGATGTTATTATATCTGAGTGGATGGTAAGTGTTTGCAGAAAAAACTACTTTTATTGGTTTTAAAAAAAAGAAAACAGGGAGGAAGTAGTTTTTCAGCATTAAATTCTGTTTGACAACTGGCAGAGTGGTGGGATTATTTTAAAAACAGCTACAATCTTTTTATGGTAGTTTATTCTGATACGGCACTTGTTTACTGACCATTCATAATCTTTTTAAAAAAGAAAATTAGCTTCTTTACTTGTAAAATCATTATAAAGAATTATTGTTTTTCTACTTTCTAAATTTGTAAAGACGTGATATGTTTGCTAAAAAGCCTCTGAGGACTAGTAATAACTTACTCGTGTTGTTTCGTCAAAATTAACAAGATGTTGCCACTATTGCTGTCATACTGAATGTGCTTTCTTATGTCTGGTCATGTAATCAGTGTTCTTATCACAAAAAATAGAACTTATTAGCATTATTAAGATAATAATATCAAGATACGTCATATAGCTTTAGAATTTGCTTTTGAAATTGTAAGTTAAGCACAGAATGTTTATTTTAAAGGTATATAAAGTGAAACTAATGGTATTTAACATATGATTTGACTTGTTGATATGCCAATTTGATGAAGACAAGTTAGTATTTATAGATAAAGATTCCTAACCATTTGGAGAGGTTTTAAGACTTAAAAATTATATGATACATATATTTTCACTAAATCAATTTATCTAAAATTTTGAAAAGAATTCATTTTGATTTATAATTATGTATAAATTTTGAATAAACAGTAACAATTATAGCAATATTTTAGCAGGAATTTCAGGGAGCTTTTGAAATGTGCAGATTTAATGTATTAGTAAATTTCACTCGAGTCAGTGATGGTCACTGTTGTTGGTAGTTACTCTTTTGTACATGAAAAAGTGTATTAATTTTTTTATCCTAGCATTGGCTTTTAATAATTCTTTTTTTTTTTTTTAAACATTTATTTATTTTTGAGAGACAGAGACAGAGCATGAGCAGAGGAGGGGCAGAGAGAGAGGGAGACACAGAATCTGGAAGCGGTCTTCAGGCTCCAAGTTGTCAGCACCGAGCTGGGCTCGACACAGGGCTCGAACTCACGAATCGTGAGATCATGACCTGAGCCAAAGTCGGACACTTAACCCACTGAGCCACCTAGACGCCCCAGCTTTTAATAATTCTTAATCATAGTGTCTTATAGTAAAGAATTTGTACCAACACTGATTTTTTTTAATGAATTGAATAAAAAGGTATGGATTTAGTTCATATAATTAAAAATCCAAGGTGTGTTAGGGCTTGGATGGCTCAGTGGGTTAAGTGTCCAACTCTTGATTTCTGCTCATATCTTGATCAAGCCCTTGAAGGTGCTCTGCACTCAATGTGGAGCCTACTTAAGATCCTCTCCCTCTGCCCCTTCCCCACTCGTGCTTGCTTTCTCTCTCTCTTTCTCTCTCTCTCTCTCAAATAATTAAATCTCAAGGTATAGAATACAAAAATATTTTAAAAAATAAATAAAAACCCAGCATCTCTTTAAGGATAACAAAAAGGTTCTTTGGAGAAAGCACATGAGAGACAGTTACACAGCAATAATTTAAAATACTGTATACTAAATGTTGGCTGACATCCTTATTTTCCCAAGGACCGTTTTATTTTTCTTAGAAAATGCATCTCTTAAATTATTCTAAATTAGGCTATAAACAAACTAAAAGACAGACTTTACTAAAATTCTTGTCCCCTCAGTTGAACATTTTTTATATATCTGGCTATAACTATTTGAATAATTCTTGCCCTGCCTAGCAGAATTTTAGTTATAGATACTGATATTCTAGGGATTTTCATTTTAAAATCTGAAAAGATGATCTAGAAATATTATATTCAGTTGAAATCTTAGAGCCTGTTGGCATAATAACAAAAAAATTGGCTTTGACTGAGTGAACTTAAAAGATCGTCCACATTTACAATATGAATTTTATTGAAAAGGTATAGTGGTCTTGAACTTGTTTGCCCTCAGATGCATTTACACTCTTCTCTTGCTTGCTTCTGTACTGAATGAGGGCTAACGCTGCAGGCCGCAGTTTCTAGGCTTCAGGGACAGCTATCTTCCACAGGGTTTGGGAAACATGGAAGATTTCAGAAAGGGAGAAGCCAGGGCATTTCTCTGCTTCTGTTTGCCTCTAGTTATATTGCTGACAGAAGCTATTTCTCTTGTGACTTCAATTCCCGCTGGACAGGTATGTCATAATCCCAGTGTCCACTGTGTGACTCACCCTGGACTCAGCACTGCTTCTTCCTTCCATCTCTCTAGCCTAGGATGTTAGTTATTTCCTGGTGTCATTGATGTCCAGTTGTCTCCCTTCCTTCTTGATGACTTCGTTTGTGTAACCAACTTCCTGCGTTAATTTTCTCTATTTTCATAGCCTGTGGTTTCTGCTGTCCTAGACTCTAATTGATGTAAAGGATACCTTTCATTTTGGAAGATGGTCAGGTGTAATCTCTTTGTGTTTGTAACACAAATAATACTCAGTCAGTAGAACCTAAAATGTAAGCCAGTTGTTTGGGACCACTTGCTTTCAGAAGCCCTTCACTCAGGGAAGTAAATCAGTGTATTCAGGAAATGATAATTAAGTAAGAACTTTCCTTACTCCTCTCACAAAGGTGTAACTTGAGTTTGCATTATCTTACCGTCTACCCTCCTTTTAAGCATCAGTGGAACTGAAGTCTAGCAGATTGTGTTAATTGCATTGGGTGGAGCATTAGACACTAATTTATGGCAGTTATTCTAAGGCAATCAACTTTGGACGGCCTTATTTCTCTAGTGAGATTTGCATTAAGCTTTTTAAGTAGGCTTGTGCTGGAAAGTTTTGAGACAACTTTGTGGATTGGCAATATCATTATAGTACCTTCTAAATCCTGTAAACTCCCTCCTAACTTGGGTACTTCTAATAGGATTTCTGAGTTGAATAGCTGGAAAATTCCAAGTATGTAATGAAACAAGGAGCGGGTATGCTTTCTAAATATCCAACATTTTTCACATATTCCTACTTGGGCTGAAATGAGGGGCAAATGGTAAATGGCTGACTATTTTAAATTCATTTTAAAGCACATTTTCATGAACCAGCATTTTAAAATTAAAATATACTGCATAGAATCCTGTCTTTGTTTTTTTTTTCTTACATATAGTGGTAAGGATGCAAAAATCTAGAAAAAAAACACAATTTTGAGCCACAGCTTACATTTTTTTGTCCATTTTTAAAAGTATTTTCAACAAGGATGGACAAAAAAGGAATATACCCTACATAGTGGGCACAGATGTTTAATGACTTGTAATGCAGTATGGCACCGTAGGCATCCTGTATTGCAGAGATGTCCATCTGTTCTCTTCTCCTGTAGTCCACTAAGTATTCCATGTTAATCTAGATATGCTTTTTGTCTACAGCTATTCATGAACTTTTGCCTTTATTTTGGAAGATGTTCTTAGTTAAGACTGTAATTTTAAAAGCCAGGTCATTGCTGTTGGCATATTATTTAATAAACTATCACTTGCCTCTTATGTTTATGAATTTCCAGATTTAGGCTTCCCTTGAATTTTACATTTCATTTTTATTGAATGGGATTCTATTTGATAAAATTATTAGTTAAATAACTGATACTATGTAAATATTTAAATCAGTTTAATCTCTACAAAATGTTAATATTTATTCTATGAGTATCTCTTTTCATTTTTCATGTTTTACAGTACCTATAGAGCCATTCATTGTGACATCTTATTTCTGACGCCTAATAAAACTGTTCAAAGTGGGGTGCCTGGATGGCTCACTCAGTTAAGCGTCTGACTTCAGCTCTGGTCATGATCTCACTGTTGGTGAGCTTGACCCCCACATCAGCTCTCTGCTGTCAGCACGGAAGCCCGCTTTGGATCATCACTTTCCCTCTCTCTCTGCCCCACCCCCAACATGCTTGCTCTCTGTCTCTCTGTCTCTCAAAAATAAACTTAAACCAAAACAAAAACTATTCAAAGTAAACGTCCCAATTCTGTGCTACAAACCAGTTAAGCCAGATTGACTCATTTGGTGTTGCTGTTTTCCATCTATGTTTTCCATTATGACCTCCTTAGGAATACATAGATAAGATCCTCACATCATATGGTACTGTTGCCTATGATGATTCTTGTTTGCACCTTTGTTTTTTTCTGTCATCAGGATTATCAGCAGAATTACACATTAGGTGAACTTTATATTTCATTGTCATGATCATTCATGACATACATTCAAATTGTCTGAAGTCCCTTGTAATGTTTCTATCTAGGCCTGCTTTTCACAGAAGCTACCTAAAATTTCTACTTCTGGATTTGTCCTTGAAATTTAAAGAATTAACTTCCCTCCCTTCACCAGCATGAGTGTATCTGTGTAATATGCATTCCCAAACGTACACCCATGTGATGGGATATCTTTTATTCATATTTAATACTCTTTATAGTTGATGAATAGCGTTTCAGGATATCATTTAGAAACATGGCTGTGATTTTGGCTTATCAACAATCTTAAACTGACCATGAAGCCTGTCACAGGTCACATTTTAAACTGGTGGATGTTGAGATGTTTTTGTTGACTTTAGTCTGACAGTGAAGCCATGCTATTTCAGCCAACTGCCATGAGGATAGGTGGCCTTTCCTGATCTGTTTTTAACAACACAAATTTTCACTTATACAGGTGCACTTTTGCCTTTCTTCTTTGGCAAGAAATATGCTTATGACCCCAATTTAAGAATTTTTAAAAACTCTTATATTTTTCTTCTTTTACATATATTACTCTGAAAACTTTAAGCTAACTAAATTTTACAAATTTATATGTATTGTTTACTTACTAAAAATATTTTTTGGGGGTGCCTGGGTGGCTCCATTGATAAAGCATCCAGCTCAGCTCAGGTCCTGATCTCTTGGTAAGTGGGTTAGAGCCCCCATGTCAGGCTCTGTGCTGACAGCTCAGAACCTGGAGCCTGCTTTCAGATTCTGTGTCTCCCTGTCTCTCTCTCTGCCCTTCCCCTGCTCGTTCTCTGTCTCTCAAAAATAAATAAATGTTAAAAAATTTTTTTCTAAAATAATTTCAAATGTTCAGTGGTTTCAAGATAAGAAATATACTTCCTCCCTAACTCTATACCACTTAAACATTTTTTTCTTGCATTTTTTTTGTTCCTTTATTGTTCCATTAGAGAAAAAGACACCTTTTTCACTGCAGGATTTGTGGTACTTAAAAAAAATAATAAAAATAAAAATGAATAATAAAAATATCACCAAATTAAAAAAAATGACAAAGTTACATAAAATGGACTCTTCAAAATGTTCTTTTGATGACAGAGATTATTGTTGTTTTAATGTCTTTTATTTCTCTTCTTGTTTTTAAATGTTCATTTATTTTTGAGAGACAGAGTGCATGAGAGGGGAGGCGCAGAGAGAGAATGAGACAGATAACCTGAAGCATTCTTCACACGGGCAGTGCAAAGTGCAATATGGGGCTCAAACCCATGAACTGTGAGATCATGACCTGAGCCAAAGTCAGACGCTCACCTGACTGAGCCCCTATTTCTATTATCGTGTTTTTTGTTAGTGTATTTCTAGCAGAAACAGTTTGTCCCTTAATGGAAGATAATGATGATTAGTGAGAACAAAATACATGTTAGCAAATTGTCTTATTTTTCTTAATGTGTTGTATCTTCCCTGTCTGGCAGACTCTTAGTAGTTCTTTCAAGACTCATCTCAGACACCACCCCCATGAGGCTTTCTGATTTGTTCTTTGATCACATATAAAATCTCTTTTCTCTCTCTTTTATTCTTCATTTTAAGCTTCTATTTTCCGGTTTTCACAGGTATTGTAATTAATTGTTCATGTACCTTTTTCCATTCTCTCAAGATGGGAAGCCAGGATTTATTTGGTAAGGCCAGATTTTATCACAGGGTATTGCATTAGTGAATGATGACAGAATGTACATGAGAGAACTTTCCCACATAGAAATTCACTGGCCACAGATATGATCTTATTTATAATTTTCTGTACAGCACATGAAGGCAGGGAGGTAGCATATGACAGGGACATGGCTGAAGAACATTCTTTGGTGCTTTCCCCTTGGTTTATGAGCCCTTTGTTAAAGCACGTGACCCTCTGTTTTCATGGGCTAGCATTTACTCCTTGACCTGCCTATAATTAGTGCAAAGAAGTCTGAAAATAAACTGATAGATGTGGATTATTAGGGCTTGGGATACTTTTAGTATTTTCTTAATGTTAATTAAAATTATATGTATGTTTCATGCAAAATTCTGTTTGTCCTAGTATACAATTTCTAGGCAATATTGACAATATGTAATATTTTAAGGAAAAGTATAAAATGCACATTTTACAGTAATATTTTTTAGTACTATAAGTATTAACAGGGAGACAGTTACAGTTCTTGAACAATGAAAGGAAAATTGTGGTTTATCAGATTTTTTTTTTCATAGATATGCTGACATCTGCATTGAGAATAAAATGAAAACTAAGAGAATAAAAATGTAATTAAGAATATGTCCCTTATGTATAATTATTTCAGTTTTATAATATTTACACTTATCTGAGCTCTTAACTACTCCCCAGCCTCTCCTTTATTGAATAGTAATATTTGTTTAAATTAGAATTCAGATCGCACTCTGCAGCCATTTTATTTCATACTCTCGCAAGGGGAATATTTTATAATAGTAGGACCTTGGTATCTATAGAAAGCATGTAACCCTTTGAGAAATCCTTAAAGTGGAACTCAGGCTATTTTATAGTTGCAGGTACATAAACAAGTTTAGTAACATACATTATTCAAATATATGCTCTTTTTTTCCTATGCTTGATACCAAATCTAAGTAAAAATATTTAGTGCTTTAAGCAAAGTCGTCTCTATTGAAACAATTATGTGTTATAAGGAAATTTTATTTTAGGTGTTTTGTGTTATTGTCATCAAATTTCTGGAGATTGTCTTTGCCAAGAGATTCAGTGCATCATGTGTGATTGATTTGATTGTATTTATTTGCCTTTTTGGCCCTATGTAATTCCCTTTGCCATATTCCATTTTAGGTGCTTCTATTATGGCCTGTTACGAATTGCTTTTTTAGTAAATCTTTTTGTTCATTAAGTAAATTACCCTGATTATGAGATAAAGAGGATAAGTTATTCAGGAATATGAGTCAGTTGCCCTTATGAAAATTTCTCAAGCTAGTCGGAGAACATGAACTGTTTGTTAGTTTTGATCTCAAACTCTGAAATTATGTATCAGTTTATGAATTTGTCAGTAATACTGTTTACTTCTACCTCATAATGAAAGAAAGCTCCTAAAATTTACAATATGCATTTTCAGATATTTGGGCATTTAATGTAAACACAGATTTTCCTATGTAACTGAGTGGCAGTTGTAATTATGATGATTAATATGAAGTGGTTCTATTTAAAAATTATCCATGAACAAATAATTCGATTCACAAGACTTGAGTAATCCTATAAATGCTACCAATTTGTAGTAAGAAAACTTGTTCCTGTACTTGCATCTGGATTTAGATAGCTGCCAATCATGTGTTTGAGCAGTAACAGGTTAGATATGGTGTGAAGATTTGGGAGGAAAAAGCATTATTTATATATTTTTGGAGTGGAATATAAAATCCTCACAAAATTTTATGATAAAATGTTAGCCTTCATAGCTATTTGAGCCCTTGCTGTGCTGATTTTAGTAAGTCCTTCCTAGTTCCTTGGGAATTTCAGTTCATTCTCCTTTGCCTTTAGAGATACTTCAAGGGACAAGTTTAAGAAACCATGACTTACAGTTCTTTTTGAAACTGATTCAAAAGGGCTTGCTGAAGATAATTGTCCTCTTGGTTTTCTTTGAGTATAGATCTTTCACATGTTATACTATCTATAATAGAGTCTCCAAATTGGCAAACTTTAGATGGCAGGACTATGAAGTCATTGTTTATTTAGGTTAAGTGAGAATTTTAGGGTAGGAGTTAGTTACAGTTAATGTTGATCTGTTCTTATGAATGGTTTTTCTGACCTGTTCTTGGTAGATTACTTACTTCGAGTAAATTTTTCAGTAGTGGTGATACATTGATTTGGTCTGCTCCATTTTCCATTCTCTTCCGTCTATCCTTTTTTAATACTAGAATATTTATTTGGGAATACCAATTTAAAGTAACTTGAAGTTGAGTGAATGTGAGGCTAGCTGACCTTTCCTGGAATTCAGTCTTCAGGAAGACTTTTATTACTTACTTACTTTTATTAATATGTGCTACTATCCAATAAAAGTACCATGACCAGAGACAAACCCAAGGCTTAATCTATTCCCTCTTATTAGGAAATCACATGTAATTTGTCTTGATCAGTTTTGCTAAGGATTTGTCCCTTACTGCTCTTTTCAAAGAACCCAAATTGTGGCTTTGTTGATTTTTCTTTACCAACATTTGTTTTCTTTTGTACTGATTTCCACTTCAATCTTTATTATTTCCTTATTTTCTCTTAGAGTTTGATTTGCTGCTCTTTTTCTAGCGTCTTGAAATGGAAGCTTAAGGGCGTGTGGTTGGCTCAGTCAGTTAAGCATACAACTTCGGCTCAGGTTATGATCTTGTCGTTCATGAGTTTGAGCCCCACGTTGGGCTCTGTACTGACAGCTCCAATCCGGAGCCTGCTTCGGATTCTGTTTCTCTCTCTCCCTCTCTCTGCCCCTCCTCCACTTGCCCATGCTCTCGCTCTCTCTCTCTCAAAAATAAATAAAAACATTTAAAAAAATTTTTTAAAGTGGAAGCTTAGATCATTGATTTTCAGCTTTTCTTTTTCTAATATTTGGCATTTGAAGCCAATATTTCTTTTATATATATACTTTTTTTCATTTTATTTATTTGAGAGAAAGTGTGAGTGTGAATGGGGGAGAGAGGCAGAGGGAGAGAGAGAGAGAAAGAATCCTAAGCAGGCTTAATGCTCAGTGCAGAGCCTGAGGTGCGGAGCTCTATCTCCCGATCCTGGGATCATTACTTGAGCCGAAATCAAGTCAGAAGCTCAACTGACTGAACCACCCAGGCGCCCCAAGGCCAATATTTGTAAGTACTGATTTAGCTGAATCCCACATTCAAGTGATTTCTAAAAATAGTTCTAACTATTACTTTTTTCTTGAATTATTATTCTTCATGCTATTATTAAAGAAGAAACACACCAGTACTATCATATTTGAGAGATAATTTACCATTAGAAAAACAAAGGCATTGGCACTTTTGCCCTCCACATAAGTTGACTAAGTGCTCTAAGGAACCCTTATTACAGAACCAATAAGCCCTGAAGAACAAACATTTTGTATTTTTTTTCTTATGGATATTAGTTTTGGTGTTATTTCCTCTTTTCTTGTTCAGTTCTCTGTGACTACTGTGTTTTAGAAGAGAATGAACACACTTTTCTTATTAAATAAGCATTAAGCGAGAATGTGATGCACATCACAGGCAATTGCTAAGAGATTGCAGAGACAGAGATCTCATCTTGTATATATCCATGAAGATACAACTAATGCATTACAGGCATGTTCCCAAGATAAAAAATAATAAATACTTTGACTATTTCAATTGCTAGTTTTTTCCATTTCATTTTGTATTCAGAGGGAAATTCTGGAGTGCAATTTTATATAAGAATTTCAGAGGGAGTACATAATTCAAATACTTAATAATGTTTAAGAACAATGTGTGCATGGCTCATTTTGGCATTTTCAGCCAATTTCTTTGCCTGTGTTTCTCTTGGGGCTTTTTATCTTTTTATTATTTTTTGAAAAGAGTTCCTTATTTATTCTAGTTGCCAATTTGTTAGAGCTCTTCTCCTGTCTTCTGCCTCTCCTGGTTTCTGGGCACATATTAGAATTTTACTCTATCTCCTTTGAAGTTAGATGTGGCCCTGTGAATTATTTTGGACAGTGAAAGTTGTATACAGACAGAATGTTTAACAGCCAGTACACAATTTGCCACATCCCCTTTCTATGCATCAGTGATTGTGGAAGCATTTATTAATATGAACCTTCTGTCAGCCTGACTCTTGGGTAATATAATAAGCAATGACTCTTGTCAGCCTGTGATGTAAGAAATAAATCTTTTTTGTTTTAAGTGATAATTTGGATATTGTTTGTGAATGTAGGATAACCTGGCTTGTCTTGATAATTGTCTGTCACTTGTTTGTTAGCAGCATGTGGCTTGTCATTGCACTATTTTTTGATGTGATTTGATGAATAGACATTCTTAACATTTAATGTGTTGTCAGAATTCTTTTATCATTTGAGTTTTTGTATCTTATTAATAAATCTTTCTAGGATTGCTATCACACATTTATTAGACTTCTCTATCTTCTATACCTCTTACACGACTTTGCATTTTCTATTGTTTTGACTTTTGGGGTTGCATTCCAGATAACTTCTTCAGTTCAGTCTACCAATTCACTAATTTTTTCTGAAACTCTTTCTAATTATCAGTTAAACTCATCTATTGAGTTTTCAAAATTTCAATTAATCTTTTTTCACTTGTAGGAATTCTCTTAGGGTCTTTTAATTTTTGCTTGCTTGTTATGATCTTCAAGCCACTTTTAAGCTCATGAATCATAAACAGTAGCAGAGAGTTTGCACATCTGCTTTTGCTGATTGTTGTTTCTACTAGCCCTTATTCATGGTGCTTAGAACTTGTTTATTTGAGTGTTTAGTACTGTTTGATATTCTGCTATATATTGTTCTAAGGCTTTTATTTTATCTGTGAAAAATTCTTTGATGCTTGGGTTTTACCCCAAATGATTTGTATTTGTTTTTGCTTTGTACCTGGGACATATACATATGCAGACCACTGTTACTTACTGTTTTTGATTTTTAAAAACACTTTATTAGGGATATTTTCCAATGTGAAAAATTTAGAATGAATGTTTCAGTGAACAATTGTACCTATCACCCTGCCTCAACAATCATCAGTGTTTGTAATTTTTGTTTTATTTATCTTTGTGCTATTATATATTTTTTTGCTATCTTTAACTGATAAGTACTTATAAAAGTGTGTGCTTATTATGCCTTTATTCATTATATTACTGAACCTAACAAAATTACCAATGTAGCCACAATTCCATATTATAAAAATATTCTTTAAAAATTTTTTTTAACATTTATTTATTTTGAGAGACAGAAACAGAGTGTGAGCAGGAGAGGGGCAGAGAGAGAGGGAGACACAGAATCCAAAGCAAGCTCCAGGCTCTGAGCTGTCAGCACAGAGCCCGATGCAGGGCTCGAACCCACAAACCCTGAGATCATGACCTGAGCTGAAGTTGGATGCCTAACTAACTGAGCCACCCAGGCGCCCCTTAAAATATTCTTAATATTCAGTCTGTTCACATTTCCCTGATTGTTGCATGAATTTTATATATATTTTTACTTTTGATTTGTTTGAATCAGGATCTGAGTTCTGTGTACATGTTGAATTTGATTAATTTGTTTCATAAATCTTTTTGATTAAACTTTTTGAGATAATTGTAGGTTATCACATGCAGTGGTAAGAAATAATACAGAGAGATGCCTTGTACTGTTTACCCAGTTTCTCTCAATGATAACATCTTAACTATGGTGAAGCAGCACAACCAGAATATTGATTTTGATACCATTTAGATACAGAACAGTTTCGTTGGTACAAGGAACCCTCCTGTTATCCTTTTATGGCCATACACACTTCCCTCTTCCCGTCCCCAGCCTTGACCTCTAGCAACCACCAATCTGTTCTCAATTTCTATAATTTTGTCATTTCAAGAATGAAATGGAATCATATAGGATGTGACCTTTTTGGATTGGCTTTTTTCACTTAGCTTAATTCCCTGGAGATTCATCCAAATTATTGTACATATCAATAGTCTCCCTAGTTTCTGAGTAGTATTCCATGGTATGGATATACCAGAGTATTTTAACCACTTAACTTTTGAAGAATATCCAGTTTGGGGCTATTACAAATAAAGCTGTATGAACATTTTGTGTATATAATTTTGTGTAAACATAAGTTTTCATTTCTCTCATATGCTCAAGAGTACAATAGCTAGTCATATGGTAATTGCATATTAATTCCATAAGAAACTGCCAAACTGTTTTCTAGAGGGGCTGTACCATTTTATATTCTTACCACCAATATGACTGTTCCAGTGGCAACATCCATCTACATTCTTGCCAACATCGTATATTGTCACTGTTTTTTGTTGAAGCCATTCTGATAGGTATGTAGTGATATCTCATCTGATTTTAATTTGCATTTCCCTAATGGCTAATGATGTTAAACATCTTGTCATATACATATTTGCCTTCTGTATCTTTTATTCAGTAAAATATCTATTTGTGTCTTTTGCTCATTTTCTAACTGGATTGTTGATTTACTGCCAAGTTTGATAGTTCTTTTTTGTGAGTTCTTTATTCGATATGTGGTTTGCAAATATTTTTTCCAGTCTTTAGCCAGTCCCCTAACAAGACCTTTCACAGAACAGAAATTTTTCATTTTGGTGAAGTCGGTGTTTATTCGTTTGTATTTTATGGAACATGCTTTGGTATCAAGTCTAAAATCTATAGTCTATAGGTTCACCTCTTCTTCTTTTTTTCTTGCCGTTTTTGAAGACACTGGGTCTGTTGTCCTGTAGAGTTTTCCATATTCTAGATTTGATGATTGCATCCTCATGGTGTCATTTAACATGTTTTTCTATCCCTTGTATTTCTTGTAAACCATAAATACGAGGAGGTCTAGAAATGGATTAACAAATTAAAGTTGTGTGTGTGTTTTTCTAGAATACTTCATGGAGGGTGGTGGTAGTTTGTTTCTCTTGCATTGAATCAAGGGACTCTTAATGTCTCTTTCTATTATATTAAGGTTGGTAAGTGGCTTTTGGAGTTGTCAGCCTAATCTATTCATTATAAACCTACCTAATGGTTTTAGAAGCCAATGAAAATGATTTCTTGGATTCATTATTTCATTAAAAGTTGCAAAATTTTGATATTTTATATGTATCATTTGTTCTCCATGTGTTAGCTGAAATTATTGCTTAAGTATATTCTCTCATCAAATATTTGGTTATGAACTATAGTTTATATAGGAAAATTAGGATAAATTCTCAATCTTTTCTATTTACCATTTTCAGATTAATGAACTGTCATTGGAATGTCATTGCTTGTGTGTGTCTTTTAGTGGACAGATGTAGCTATTTTTAATATAAAAAATATGAGTTTATACTGATTTTTCCAATTTAAGATTATAGAATTTTTACTTGAGGTTTTTAGTTTTATAGTTGTATTTTTTCCATGCAGAAAATCTTGATTCCTAAGATAATTCTAATTATTTATTTGCTTTATTATGGTTTCACAAATTTTACACCAACTTTACTACTAAACAGTAAGGCTTCTAAATGCAGTTGAAGGTCTTTTATATTTTGTTCTAGAATACATCTCATGAGAAATGTCCAATCTAATATTGTGTTTGAAAGTCATTTGAAGGAATTACTTTCCTGGTTATGTAACCAACTTGACATACAACCAGACTTATTTATTTCCTTTTCTCCAATTTGGGGAATTGCTTTTTCCTTTGTTTAGTTTAATTGTTATGTTTTAATTATGAGGAAATTATGTGGTTCCATTTCTTTTGTCCCTAAGTGAATAGATAACCTTTTAAAGCTTTTAACTTATTTTTAAAAATAGTAGCTATGTATCTATTTATATTTTTACCCTTATGTCTTATATGCAAAAGATAGCATACTTTATACATTGTTATATGTGTGTGTGTATATATATATATATATATATATATGTACATACATATATATATACACACACACTTTAATGTAATTTTCTTTAATAAAAATGCTAGTTAATATTTTAGTTGCAATTTTTAAAGTGACTATCCAGTTATAATTAAAGATTTTTTCATCTGGCATGGAGATTAGGAACACTTTTAAAAATCAGTATGCATTGGGGTGCCTGGCTGGCTCAGTCGGTACAGCCACTCTTGATCTCGGGGTTGTGAGTTCAAGCCCCATGTTAGGTGTAGAGATTACTTTAAAATAATTTTTTTTAATAAAAATTAATATGGATATTCTACCCTTATCCTGGAAAACCAATTCTGTAACTCTGGAGTAAGGGGGAGACCCACGTGTGCATATGGAAAGATCTTGAGATGATTCAGTTTTGCTTTTGATATACTTGCTTATTGGACCATTTGCTGCAATTTGAAGAAAAGAACCAATTTAACTGTCAGTCTTTTTTCATTAAATGAGAGTGCCATCTAGTGGGAGAAAGACTTTTAAACTGATAAAAAGTTTTTCAAACTTTAGAAGAGAATGCATAAAGAATTATTACAACTATATGTTGTAAGGTATGAGAAGAGGCAGGAAGTAATCCTGCAGGGGAGTAGCAAGCACATAATAGTTGCTTAATAAATGGTAGTGGGGATGGGAATGCAAGCTGGTGCAACCTCTCTGGAAAACAGTATGGAGGTTCCTCAGAAAACTAAAAACAGAACACCCTATGACCCAACAACTGCACTACTAGGCATTTATCCACAGGATACACGTGTGCTGTTCGAAGGAACACATGCACCCCCATGTTTATAGCAGCACTATCAACAATAGCCAAAGTATGGAAAGAGCCCAAATGTCCATCAAAGGATGAATGTATAAAGAAGAAGTGGTATATATATATATATATATATATATATATATATATACACACACACACACACACACACACACACAATGGAGTATTACTCGGCAATCAAAAAGAATGAAATCTTGGCCATTTGCAACTACGTGGATGGAACTGGAGGGTATTATGCTAAGTGAAATTAGAGAAAGATGAAAATCATTATGACTTCACTCATATGAGGACATTAAGAGACAAAACAGATGAACATAAGGGAAGGGAAACAAAAAAAAAAAAAAACAGGGAGGGGGACAAAACAGAAGAGACTCATAAATATGGAGAACAAACTGAGGGTTACTGGAGGGGTTGTGGGAGGGGGGATGGGCTAAATAGATAAGGGGCACTAAGGAATCTACTCCTGAAATCATTGTCGCACTATATGCTAACTAATTTGGATGTAAATTTTAAAAAATAAAAAATTAAATTAAAAAATAAATGAATAAATGGTAGTGGAGAGCCTGGGTGGCTCAGTTGGTTAAGCGTCTGACTTCGACTCAGGTCATGATCTCATGGCTCATGGGTTCGAGCCCCAGCATCAGGCTCTGTGCTGACAGCTCAAGCCTGGAGCCTGCTTCAGATTCTGTGTCTCTGTCTCTGCCCCTTCCCTGCTTATGCTCTGTCTCTCTCTCTCTCTCTCTCTCTCTCTCTCTCTCTCTCTCTCTCAAAAATAAATAAACATTAAAAAAAATTTTTAAATAAATGGTAGCTACTAGAATTATTCCTCTTGTGTGGAAGATAGTGATCAGGTAAAATAATGAAATAGCTGCTCTGACAAATTATTTGTTATATACATGTAAAATTTTATTATTTATTTTTGACTAATAATACATACAAGTTCCAAATTTCATCTTTTCTTTACCACTCAGGACCTACACGGAATCCCCCAACAAAATTTGTTACCAGTTTCTAGTGTATCCTTCCTGAGACATTATAATAAGTTATAAAATGTGTATTTCTACTCCTTGGCACACTCATTCCGTGAACAAATATTGTGTGGCTTCTAGGTGCCCGGCACTGTTCTAGGTAGGATAAAACAGTGAACAAAATACCTGACAAACCCCACCCTTAAATTTAGGGTAGGGTAAGCATATTTTGCATATTGTTCTACACTTTGCTTTTTTCATCTCTTAAATAAATTTCCCATTATGACTGTTATACCTTTATCCCATGATTTTTTTTTATTCAACTCAAAATATTACCCAGGGATCTCTGCTTTGACCAATGAATTATTTCGAAGTATGTTGTGTAATTTCTAAGTGTTTGGCAGTTTTTTTTAGGTATCTTTCTTTTACTCGTTTATGATTTAATTTGGTTGATATCAAAGGACATACTGTGTATTTTATCATTCCATTAAATTTGTTCAGACTTGCTTTATGGCCCAGAATATGGTCTATTTTGTTGAATGTTCCACATTAATTTGAGTGAATGTGGATTCTGCTGTCATTGAACAGACTGTTACATAATTGTCAATTGGATCAAGTTGGTTGATAGTATGATTCACGTCTTTTAAACGCTTACTATTTTAAGTCTACTTGTTCTGTTAACTATTAAAAGAATAATACAGTTTTTACCTGTACTTCAGGAGTTGTTTCTCTTTTCACTTGTGTCAGTTTTTGCTTCAGATATTTTTATGTGGTTTTGGGGTACATATACATTAGAATTGTTATGTATTGTTGATAAGGTTTGGCTTCTTTTTTTTTTTTTTTTTAATTTTTTTTTCAACGTTATTTATTTTTGGGACAGAGAGAGACAGAGCATGAACGGGGGAGGGGCAGAGAGAGAGGGAGACACAGAATCGGAAACAGGCTCCAGGCTCTGAGCCATCAGCCCAGAGCCTGACGCGGGGCTCGAACCCACGGACCGCGAGATCGTGACCTGGCTGAAGTCGGACGCTTAACCGACTGCGCCACCCAGGCGCCCCTGGCTTCTTTATAATTATGAAGTATTGTTCTTTGTCCCTGATAATATTCTTGGTCCTTTAATTTACTTTAGCATTTTTCTAATTAACTGTGTACTATTCCAGATGTGTTCTAAGCATTTATAAACAGATTTGAGTATGTGTTCCTTTTGCTTTCTCCCAGACTATTGCATGTTATATAACTAGGCATGTAAATCTTTCTTTTAATAAGTTGTGAAATATAACATACACAGAAGATTCGCTAAGCTTACAGTGTAAGAAATAGTTATGTAATGAACACCTGTATAATCACCAGTCAGATCCAAATATAGAAAGCAGCTGCCAAGTATCTTTTCACCTTTCTTTAGATATCTTTATATTCTAATTTCATCTTCAATGTCTTTCTTATATATTTTTTCAAATGTCTTTTCAGTATCTTTTTATCTTTTAATTATATCTGTTACAACTTCTTTCCTACCCCAGAGAGGTTACCACTCACCTGACCTCTATGGTGATCATTTCCTTGCTTTTCTTTACATTTTTGCCACTTTCATCAATATTGCCAGTATGCATAATTTGTTCATTTTCATTTCTATATATTCTCCTGTGTGAATATACAACAGTGTGTTTATTATTCTGAAGTTGGTGGGTACAGGATCATTTCCATTTCTTTTACAATGACGAATAATAATGTTATAGTATACTTGTACATGTATGATATTACAGTCGAGTGTGCTTTTTTAGAAGTATTTTTAGAAGTAGAATTGCTAGGGGCACCTGGGTAGCTCAGTTGGTTAAACGTCCGACTTTGGGGGCGCCTGGGTGGCGCAGTCGGTTAAGCGTCCGACTTCAGCCAGGTCACGATCTCGCGGTCCGTGAGTTCGAGCCCCGCGTCGGGCTCTGGGCTGATGGCTCAGAGCCTGGAGCCTGTTTCCGATTCTGTGTCTCCCTCTCTCTCTGCCCCTCCCCCGTTCATGCTCTGTCTCTCGCTGTCCCAAAAATAAATAAACGTTGGAAAAAAAAAAAAATTAAACGTCCGACTTTGGCTCAGGTCATGATCTCACGGTCCGTGGGTTCGAGCCCCATGTCAGGGTCTGTGCTGACAGCTCACAGCCTGGAGCCTGCTTCCAATTCTCTGTCTCCTTCTCTTTCTACCCCTCCCCACTTGTGCTCTGTCTGTCTCTGCCTCTCAAAAATGAATAAACTTTTTTAAAAAAAATTTTTTTAAGTAGAATTGCTAGATAACAGGGTTCACTGCTCTTCTGCATAATTAGATAATGCCAAACTTTTCCAAAGTAGTAAATTTTCTTTATTACTCCATATACTTGTCAACACTGAACATTGTATGACTTCATAATTCTTGCCGCTCTGTTATCAGTAGTAGTTTCTCATTGTGTTTGAATTACTAATGAAGTTCATCATTACCATATGTACCATCTCTACATATGATTATTGACTATTTGGACTTCCTATTTTGTGAAGAAATTGTGTATAATTCTTTTGTCCATTTTCCTTTGAATTGCCTGTGTTTTTCTTAATGATTAGTTTTCTTTGTGGCAGGTAAAGGGGTTGTATGTTTGTGTGTGTGTTTAATATCTTTTCAAACTCGGATTTGCCTTTTAATTCTTTTTATGTTTTTTGATGAACACAGGTTCTGAATTTCAATCTAGTCAAACTTATTGGTCTTTTTCTTTATAGTTAGTTCTCTCCCCCACCCCGCTCCAGAATATGAAAATATTGTCTACAAACTTTATCTCTTTTTTATCCACATATAAGTCTTTAATTCAGTTACACAGTTGTGAGGATAAAAATTGTCAGTCTTTCTGGAGGCAGCTTGATGATACGGATCAAAATCTTTTTTTTTTTTTAACGTTTATTTTTGAGAGAAAGAAAGAGAGAGTGGGGGAGGGGTAGAGAGAAAAGGAGACAGAGGATCTGAAGTGGGCTCCGAGCTGACAGCAGAGAGCCCGACGCGAGTTTGAAGTGAGATCATGACCTGAGCTGGAGTCAAATGTTTAACCAACTGAGCCACCCAGGCACCCTGATACAGACCAGAACCTAACTGTGCCTGCCCTTTAATCCAGAAATTCTGCTTTAAGAAATTTCTTAGCTAGACACATAAAACATCGAGAAGATATCTGTGTGTGTGTGTGCTCATGTGCGCATACATGTTCAAACATTATTTTTCCTACCCATTCTATAGTAACTTAATGTAAAGGATACAGATATTCTTGTTGCTTAATATCAACAGCTACCTTGCATTTGCCAAGTGTGTAAGCATAATATCTCTCTCAGTGATTTTAGAGCTGTCAGTAAGGAAAGTACCTTACCCAAAATGATTTTATACATAATTTTTTAAATCTCACATAATTTCATTATCACATTTGTGATAAATTCATTAGCATTAGCACATTTTAAATTAAAAGAGTCAAGGGATAGACTGGGGAATCATTGAAAAACTTCACAGTTCAGGTATTCAGTGTGTAAGACTATTATGAATGTAACAGTGAAATAAATAGAAGTTACATCATATCTTGTAAAAACTTAAGTTTGGCACATTTTTGGCAGAGAGCACTGTAGATTAGGAGAAAATACTTATCTAATTACTTTTTTTGATATTTCTAGAGCAGTGGTCCTCAGTGGTGAGGGGTGTCCAGTTTTACCCACCTGGGATATTTTGGCAATGAGAAATGTCTGGAAACATCTTAAGTTTTTACAACGGGAGGTTTGGGAGGGAGAGAGACAGGAGGGGAGTGCCGGTGGTTTTGGTAGGTAGGAGCCAGGGGTACTGCTAAACGTCATACAATGGACAGGATTGCATCTACAATAAAGTATTATCTGGCTCAAAATCTGTCAACAGTGCCAAGGTTGAGAACCCTTGCTTTAAAGTTCTCATTTCTATGCATTGATAATAACTCAATCTCTAAACGACATTATATTATAAAGCCCACCTGACCTAGTATGGGACATAAAAGAAAATTTTCCTTAAAAGGTGACATCATTAAGAATACATTTTGTCACATGAATATACAATAGACACTTCTTTACCAGCCTGTGTTTAGTTCATCAAATTAATGATGTTCTGAATTCTTTTTTTGTATAAGGTGCTAAATTCCATGCCTAACTGAACACTTAAAGCTGATAAATTACCTTTTATTGTGCTGCTCTTGTTTTGCTCCTATTAGTTGTATTACATGTTTACCAAGAGCTTATTGTGTTTGTTTCCCTGCTTCTTTATGTAATATCAGTTAATATTAACTATATCAGTTAATATAAGCTTTTGAACAAGATTTTAAAAAATTCCTGTTGAATAAAGTAGTAACAAATCAGTTGTGAAAGACTAGAAGCAGGAAGGTGGGAGTCACTGTATTCAGAGATTCTCCACTTGCCAAGTACCCTTAGATTATTTTTTCTATTTTAAAATAGCCAAAACTGGAGATTACTTACAATCCATTATGAATATGGTTTATGTAAGGAAGATTGTGAAGATTCTAATTCATAGATTCACCCTCAAAGAGTATTAATAAACAAAACTATATGTGTATTTGTATTTTTTTTCTTAAAAGTACTGTTTTCAATTAACAACAAACTAATAGTCCGCGTACCATTGGATAACAACTCTGTCTACAGTAAACTTAATAGAATTGAGAGTAGTATTGGAAAAAGATGTCATAAATATTTATTATGCTTCAGAAATATACTAAAAATTGGGGTTTAGATTTGATAGTCATACTTACTTGTTAGAAGTAATCTTGCACTTTTATCTTTAGATAAATTCAATTATTGAGTATTTGTCACTTGACTTCCTAGATTAACTCTTCATTTTATTTGTGATCTCTCCTGCCTCTGTTTTTTTTAATAAGTTAATTCTGCCTAGGAGTATATCTGTAATTCAGTTATCTGCATGAAAAAAAATTAGAGAAGACCTTAGACTGAAGGTATCACGTTTCTTTTACCATTAATTTATCCAAGATATGAGCAAGCATTTTAAAAATAAGATTCCCATTTCAATGAACAGTGTTAATATCTTAGTCCCAGATTTAATCCTGTGTGTTCCTTTTGTAGTAATTAATTTTTGAAGTGTAAATGCAAATTTTAATTTTAAAAAGTAAATGTCAGTTTGGAAAGAAGAGTGCCCCATGAGCATCATGGGAGAAAATATTGGGTATAATTCTCTTCCAGATGGCACCCCTACAGGTGAGGCAGCAGCCTGTGAAATTACAGTCTGAATTACACTGCAGATGAGCCGGGCATTTGGAGCAGCGCCTTCTGATATCAGTAATAAATGACTTGGTTCAGAACCAAGGACAGTTCCCAGGAAATTAAAGGCTATTCTATCACATAGGGAGCCTATAGTAGAATGAAGGAACTGTCTTCATTCCCTCCACTTGAGGAAAAGTCAACAGTTAGCAGTACATATATGAATCTTTTCATCTGCTAATATTTTAAGCTAAATGTATTTTTCTCATAGACATCATGTATTGGTTCTACATATATTCTAATGTTTGCATTGATTTTCCAAACATAACTTTCATAATGGACAGTGGCTAAGAGCCAGTTGTCAACCAAGTTATCACTTTGAAATATTATAAATCATATATCTATTATAAATTCTAATCTTGTTTAATATGCTCTATGGGAAATTTTTCATTTCAAAACACTTGAGTCCTTGTAAATACTAAATCTTATTTTCAATTAGGTAAATCAATTTAAGAAGCAACATAGAATAGTTATACAGAACATACTCTGCAGTTAGACCAAGGTTCAAATTCTGGCTCATTCAGATGTTTCTGTAACTATTAACTTTTTTTTTTAAGTTACTCAACATTGTAAGCCTTATCGGTTAAATGGAAATAACAATAAAATGTGCTTTAGGGAAGAATTAAATAAGTTAATCCTTATAAAGATACTTAATACAATACTAATCACTAATAACTATCACTACTATTACTATTTGAGAAATTTAATTTGAAAGCAAAACAGCATTTTAAAATAACCAGTTTTATTTTGTACCAGAAAAATAGCAAAAAGCAGATAGTTTCATTTTAACAAATATAATGATGTATGATATTAGTAACTGATTCTTTTATTCATTCAGAAATTCCTTACTGAGTTACTTCTGTCTACCAGCCACATTTGTAGCCTTAGTAATATAACTTCAAACAATATAGATAGAGGCACCTGGGTGGCTCAGTTGGTTAAGCGTCTGACTTCGGCTCAGGTCATGTTCTCACAGTTCATGGGTTCGAGCCCTGCATTGGGCTCTATGCTGACAGCTGGAGCCTGGAGCCTGCTTCAGATTCTGTGCCTCCTTCTCTCTCCCTGCCCCGCTCCCTCTCGGTTTCTCTCTCTCAAAAATAAAACAGATATCTAGATAGATAGATAGATAGATAGATAGATAGATAGATAGAGTTCTTGCACCTCTTGGAGCTTACATTTTAATTTTAGTCAGAAGTTAAACACAAAAATACACAACATTTTAATTCATGAGTGCCACAATGAAATACCAAGTAGGGTAAAGAGATAGAGCTCAGAGGAGGAAAAAGATGATATTTTACGTGGAGATATCAGGAAAAACCTTTCTGAGGAGGTAATACTTGAGCAGAAATCTGACTACTAAGTGAAATGAATGGCCAGTAAAATGGCCAGTCTCCATTGAGTAGCATATTTAGGAGGTACGTTAAATATGAAGAAATGTATAATCTATTGTTGGTTCGAAGGAATACTTTTCTGTTAATTTACTAGTTCAGCTGTTCTTTAACTTAAGGTTTATAAGCTATTTAGACAGAATAGAAGCCTCATCATATACTTACATAAGCAATACCTTGATGCTGAAGTGAAAAACATATCAGAAATAGATTCAGAATACCATTTTTAATTGTATACCAATGAAGAGAGAAAAAGATAAAAATGGGAACAATGAAAGAAGAAGACTTGGTTTAGCCTTCTGCTTCTAGCCATTTTAGCCCAGTTCTACCACATGGTAGCTGACTCCACATAGTGCCTTCTGCCAAACTAAAGAATCATGTGATACATCCTTTTATAGGTTTTATGTGTTAACCCTATGCCAAACTCTGTGCTAAATCCTTTACCTTTATCAACAAAAGCGTTTCATCATCTGCTTTCAGAAATTCTCAGACCTAATAATGATGACTGTCTGAAAAAATGGGAAGGAAAAGCATGGCTTTTAAAAAGGATATTTTTACTGCCAAGAATGATTGTCTTCTTTCTTTTGTTTGCGCTTGAGTTTAGCAACAGTAGGAATTGAATCTTAAAGCCAGTGTTTTATAAGGGGGGCTAAAATTTGTATGGTATTATTCATCTGATCATATGACTTAAATCGTTTAACCTGTCTAGTGCTGATTTCTATAATGTGAAAATTAAGTTATTTGAATAGTTAGAACTTTTGAAACTATCTCTTACAGTTTGATCAGAATTTTAAGCTTAGCTAAGGTAATCATTATAGGGTATGTGGAAAAATGCTTATTGATGTTTGTTATTTTATTTATTTTATTTTATTTTTTACTGTTTATTTATTTTTGAGAGACAGAGACAGAGCACAAGCAGGGGAGGGGGAGGGAGAGAGGGAGACAAAGAACCCAAAGCAGGCTACAGGCTCTGAGCTGTCAGCACAGAGCCTGACACAGGGCTAAAACCCAGCCGAAGTCAAACACTTAACCAACTGAGCCACCCAGGCACCCCATATTATTATTTTTTTTAATGTTTATTTATTTTGAGAGACAGAAGCGGGGGGAGGGGAAGCAGAGAGGGAATCCCAAGCAGGCTCTGTGTTGTCAGTGCAGAGTCCAACTCAGGCTCAATCTCATGAACTGTGAGATCGTGACCTGAGCCGGAATCAAGAGTTGGATACTTAACTGACTAAGCCACCCGGGCGCCCCTAATGTTTGTTATTTTCAATAGAAGAAGACATATGGGAGAGTCATAAGTATAAATACCAAAGTTTGAAGTATTAAATAAAACTGTTTTGTTTTTGTTTTTGTTTTTGCCTAGGGGAAAAAAATCCCTGTGATTATCTTTGTGAGAAGAATCTTAAAGTAGGAATTCCATGGCACTAATTTGGTGAATGTGGCCAAATTATTTTTACTGGGTTTTAAAATTCTGTTTCTTAATTGTATAGAAATTTTGAGCGTTTTATTTTTTTTTTTGTATGTACACAGATATGCATAGTCTAGCCTGGTCTGAGAAAAGAAATGATACAAGATCTCTGAAATGATTCATAGATCCCTGAAAAAGCAAAGACAGGAATTTCAGTTCTGACTCATGGATAGTAATATAAGACCATTGAATAAACATATGATTCTGAACAGACTGATAAGCCTTTATTCTCTAATTTATTAAACATAATTTTAGGGGCGCTGGGTATCTCAGTCTGTTGTGTGTCCGACTCTTGGTTTTAGTTCAGGTCATGATCTCATAGTTTGTGAGGTCAAGCCCCACGTCGGGCTCTGCACTGACAGCACGGAACCGTCTCCGTCTCTTTCTGCCCCTCCCCTGCGTGCACATGCTCTCTCTGTCTCGCTCAAAAATAAATAAAAAAAAAAAACCCATAATTTTAAAAAATTGGTTAGCCTTTACAAATATATTCTTAAATAGCTCTTAATTTTTTAGCTAAATAAATAAGATTTATTTTTCCAACCTTTTACATGTATTAACATTTAATCCCCACAGGAGCCAATATAAAGTAGAATACCATAGTTGTCACTTTACAGATGAAGAAACTGAGACACAATGATGTTAATTTAACTTGTCCAAGGTCACATAGAGGAAAGAATTTCTCTGGGATTTAAATCCTGAAGTGTACCCTCTTTGCCACTACACTATTGGTATTGACTGCAGCACCAGTTTAAAATATGCTGCAATTTAATCTCTGGTGGATGGCTAATAATAACTTTGTCATAAATGCAGTAAATAAGCATGTTGTTAGAAGGAGCTACTTTCAGTTACTGATGGAGAAGACTTTTGGTTTGTTTGTAGTACATGGAATTAAGACAGAGTTTGGACATAGGGAAGTAAAGTACTTAGATTTTGCCAACCAGTTCGAAAGTAAATCCTAGAAACAGTTTGACACACTGCCAAATCAATGACAAACTAATTTTTTTTGCCCCCTTCCAAAAAAGACTAGACTATAATGAATAATTTTTACCAATATGTGAATTTATTTTATTTATTTTAATGTTTTAATATGCAGTAATCTTACAAATACGGACAATTTTTCACCTAACCTATTAACGTGTTTTACCAGCTGATCTTTTTCCCGTAAGGTAAATAGAAGACTTCTTTTTTAATAATTCCTTGGCATAAATTATAATTTGCTTTAATCAACAGTTGAGTGCTTATTTATAAGCATTTGTGTGCATTGATCTGCATGAATTATGTTGGATTGATAAAGATTTCTTAGTTGACTTCCAAGAGTTCCCTGTTCTTTGAGTACACAGATGATATTAATAGGGAACTAACTTGTAACAGTCAGACGTATTACTGAAATACTCTAGCCAGAAGAACAGTTTTCACCAAGTCCTTAATTTTCCTAACGTTGACACATTAATAAAAGAGCTTTGTTGCTTAGTCTTTTTTTTTGTAGGCAAGCATTTTCTTCTCAGTGAATTGGTGTGTTGCTGGGAGTGGGTTAAACATCAATGTAGAGTTGCTGGTGTCCGTTTAATTAGGTTGTTTAAGTGATTCAGGCTTGAGAGCTATATTTTCTATAGGTTTAAATGTGCTGTTTATTAATCTTTTGTGAAGATATCCATCCCAGGTGTGCAGGTTTTTCTTGTTCTCGAGACCCCTTTAAAAAGTCTTTGCTCACGTGGTTAAAGAATATTGTATTTATCCTGTCAGTTATTTGTGCACAGAACAAATGAAGTAAGAGCAGTTTTGATTTAGAATGCTGTCATTAGGGCAGAATTCATGTTGTTTCACTCTAAGCAGTAATAAAGTGTTTTATGTGCTAAGCACTGTGCTGAGCCCTTGACTGTCCCTGCTGCCCTGGGGTAGTGGGGCGGTGGGCGGGTGGGGGGGGAGGTGGCCTCTAGAAGGAGAAGGACTGACTCAAGCTGACATCTACCCTTCACTCATGATACCAGTAGTGGTAAATTTTCTTTTCACCTGTACTGAAATTGTCCTTTCATAGCAGAGGCATTACTGGTCTCTAAAATCTGGAGTACTCCAGAGCTGTAGTCCATGAACATAGAACAACACTAGTTGTGCAAGGTGTTGATAGGTGTAATACGTGAAAAAAAAAGAGGTTTGTAGTCAAAAAGTGGGTAACACATGGGTAAGGTATGTTCAACAAATTTTGAACATATATATATATGAGTATATATATATATGAACATATATATATGAACATATATATATATGAGTATAAGGTATGTTCAACAAATTTCTTTAACAGTTTCCAGAACTATTGAAGCATCTGTGTTTCTTAAAGATTCCCTCCCTTCCTTTTTTTTTTTTTTTAAACAAAAGAGAAAGTCACTGGACAGGAAGCTCTTTGGAAAATGGTGTTTTAGACTAGGATTTCTTAACCTTAGCCCTATCAGCTTTTGGGGTTGGACAGTGTGTTGTGAGGGCTTCCTGTGCATGTTGTAGCCTGTTTGTCAGCATCTCTTGGCTTTACCTATTAGATGCCAGTAGCATCCTACCTTCCCCCGACCCCGCCAAGTTGTGACAATCAAAAATGGCACTAGACATTGCCAGATGTCCTGCAGGGGATGGGGTGGGGGCGGGGGGAGACAGGGACAAAATTTAGTTGAGAATCACTGTCTAGATTATTAATATTGCAATACTCCAAGGGTAGTTAGAGGGTATTTTAACAATTTCTGTCTCAGACTTTCCTTTTAATGAGGAAGAAATAAATAGTCTAGAAAGTGGAAGCACAGATAAAGAAGGTTCAGTACATTCAACCATAATAAACTTTCTGTGTCCACGTTATAATTACTTGGAGAATTTAATGCAAAAAGTAATTTCAAACTTTGCAGAAAAGTATATGGCAGAGACAAAAAAAACATGCCTTTTATAAAAAGAGTAGCCCAGATATTTAAAGTGTTCTGCATATGAAGATATTGATTGTGCATTTCTAAAATCCTTTTTTTTTTTTTCATGTTTTTTATGCAGGGCTATTTTCTTCTTTTTGAGTCTATGTTAGATTCTGTCCTTTATGCAAAGAACAAATACTTGGCAAAAGGAGGATCGGGTGAGTATAAAATTCTAGTTTTAATAATGTAATTTTAGTCTGGCAGAACCAAGTGAACCTTTGGATTTCCAATAAACTGTGCATGACGGAGAAAGTTCCCAATAGAAATGAAAGATGTTTCAATTAGCTGAAGCTTGAAGGCAGTCGTTTACTGTTGATTGTAGAACATTATAGAAGATATGCAGGACTCTAAGTTAATGGTATTCTCAAGAATGCTTTTTCAAAAAATACTAAGGACTAGATTTAGAAACTATTTGATAATTGAAATCAAAATCTAACAAACTCCTTTTGATTCTTAATCCTTATGACATTTAGTTTTGTTTTTTTTTTCCAATAGAGTATTTCATACTAGGTTGGAAATTACACACTTTACTGGCAAATTTTCCATGACTTCACTAAATATATAAACCTGTCATCTCTGTGTTTTAATGAGAACATTTAAAAACTGACTGGTTTCTAAGTTTTTAAAGTGTAGCATATCCAAACAGTATTTTTATACTGTATATATTAGATTTTTTATCAGTATTTTTATTGGATCCCAATAAATTTGGAAAGCTTTCTTATATTAATTCTGTATACACAAAGTGAAATTGTGTTTTTATAAGCCTTCTGCTGTGAACAGTTATATACAAACAGTCCCTTTCAGAGCAGGGATTATGTTTTGTTCATCTTTGATTCTTCAACGAGCTGCACAGCTCCTGGAACGTAGATGGAGCATCAGGTAAGTTTATTGAATCAAATCATTAAAACTGAATTGAATAGCATCTGTCTCCCTTTATTCACCTCTCCCTGTACCTTCACTTTCTCCAAAGTGTCAATATCATCAAATGGTTTCCACAGTCAGAGTACAGTTGATAAAATTGTTATATAAAAGTAGATGAGGGGCGCCTGGGTGGCGCAGTCGGTTAAGCGTCCGACTTCAGCCAGGTCACGATCTCACGGTCCGTGAGTTCGAGCCCCGCGTCAGGCTCTGGGCTGATGGCTTGGAGCCTGGAGCCTGTTTCCGATTCTGTGTCTCCCTCTCTCTCTGCCCCTCCCCCGTTCATGCTCTGTCTCTCTCTGTCCCAAAAATAAATAAAAACGTTGAAAAAAAAATTAAAAAAAAAAAAAAGTAGATGAAAATGAGACATTTTGAACTAGTGACATAAAGCACTGAATCATACTTATGCCTCCTGCCCATCCATATTCTATGAAATCACTTTGGCGATTATGATACAGTAAAAATCAGTGAGACCAAAACATGAAGCACAGAAAATTCTTCAGCACAATAGAATTCTTTTATAATAGCTTTTAAATGGATTGCCTTTCTTTTTCAAAATGCTCTCATTTATTTTATCACTATATTTTCTGCAAGCATTTCAAGATGTGTTCCTGATCTCTGCCATGAATCTGGCTAGAATTTTTAGATATACTTTACCCTACAAAAATTAGCTATATCTGATATATTCTATAATTTCAGTGGCTTTTTTTAAAATGACTGTTATACCTAATGACTGAAACTAATATTATCTACCATTTGTGGATTGTCTACCAGCTGCCAAATACTATACTTTGTTTTATATTATTACATATGTAATCCTCACAACAGCCAAAGGTGTCCTAGAGGATACATATTAAGTGGTCAAGCCTTGACTTTTTTTTTTTAAATCGCGATCTGTCAATTCCAGTATTCCTGTTCTTTTCAGCATCCCTTTTTATTTCCCTATTAAAATGCACTTTAGGGGCGCCTGGGTGGCGCAGTCGGTTAAGCGTCCGACTTCAGCCAGGTCACGATCTCGCGGTCCGTGAGTTCGAGCCCCGCGTCGGGCTCTGGGCTGATGGCTCAGAGCCTGGAGCCTGTTTCCGATTCTGTGTCTCCCTCTCTGTCTGCCCCTCCCCCGTTCATGCTCTGTCTCTCTCTGTCCCAAAAATAAAATAAACGTTGAAAAAAAAAAATTAAAAAAATAAATAAATAAATAAATAAAATGCACTTTATTAAATCTGATTCTTGCTTTGATGTTCTAGGGAAGATTCAGTTTCCGTATCTCCCTGAATGGTATTCATTGATCTTACTGAAGGACTGACAGCAATTTAATACATTTAAATTGACTTCTTGGTGAAATTCATTAAGAACTTACAGCATGAATATAATGAGGTTATAGTTGAGGAAACAATAGCAGAGTATTTCCCACCATCAGGAATGAAGTGAAGGCTCCTAACTCTAGTTCTTTTTGTATTTTTATATAGCTAATATTAACATTGAGGTAATCTGGAGGCATATTGAAGACAGGTCAGCATTCAACTGCCTAGGCAGTGCTAGTGAATGTTGCTTGTTAACAGAATTAAGAGAAAAGAAGGAAAAGTCAGAAATGAGTAACATGAGGTAGCCTATTTAGCGTGTTTTGTGTTTGAGTGTGCCTTCCTGAATATCACCAGTCATGTATTGTGCTTGTTCTTCTGTTGCAAGGAAAGTTTTCTTTATGTTTTTCTGAAGGAAAGATTTACTAAGCAATTAGTAGTGCAAAGACTTTGGAAAGAGTTATTGAATTATGAGAGAGGGAAAATATTAAAATTTCATATAAGCATAAAGGAACCACGGTTTATTTTTACATGACTTTAGGTTCAGTGTATGTCTCACTATATATATAATGGTATGGACTATAAAACACAGTCAGCCAGTAGTGAGTATTTATTCTCCCTGTTATTGCCATTGACAAGCAAATTCTGTAGTATTTTGGAGGTATTCATTTACTGCTATTGCTATTAATAAAAATAGTTTTATAACGTTAATGAAAATGGGTTTACTAAAGACTACTTCTGTTTTTAGCTAAGATTTAGTAAGCACGAGTTGTATGTCAGAAATTGTAGTGTTTTACATTCAACCAACTTATAGATGAAGAGGAAAACTTAAGAAGATGATTTATTATCAGAGGGAAGGAAGATACATTAAATAGGTAATGGGTATTAAGGAGGACATTTGTGATGAGCACCAGCTGTTTTATGTAAGTGGTGAGTCACCAAATTCTATACCTGAAACTAATATTGCATTGTATGTTAACTAGCTGGAATTTAAATAAAAACTTGGGGAGGGGGGGAGAAAATGATTTGCTGTGACCAATGCATATTTTTACAATTAGAATTAAGACAAAAACAAATGTGTGTTTTAGGATAACTACAAAGAATGTAAATATTTTATACTCTAACAATGTCAAATGCCGCATCTTACAAAAATTGGAAAGAGAATGCAGAAGGCAGGTGGGAGGAAGTGTATATACTTGAGTTGCTTTATCTTTGATAGGAATTCATTGAATCTCATTTAAAGCTGACAAATCAAGTAATAGAATTATAAGCACATTTAGCACTACAAAGTTAATGTTAAAATAATACTATTGATTAAAATTTACCATTGAGGTTTGTGACCATAGATTCTGTCTATATCTTGATTGTTGTGGTGACTGTATTTATCAAATCACGTAGAACTATGCACCAAAAAGGCCAAAAAAGAGTGAGTTTTATTACTGCATGTGAATTATACCTTAATAAAAGTGATGTTTAAAAAGAAAAAAGTGAAGTGGCATTTCCCACCTTCAGGTCAATTGAATTGTGACATGTTTTGATTTCTAACTTTTCAAAAAAACGTATTAAAGCTGTGTACTAACTCTGTGCCCACCTCTGTATTTGCTGTTAGTATTATCAATACATCTCTCTTTTAATTAAAAAAAATTATAATGAAAAACAAGGAAGGGGAGGAATAAAGAAATATACTAATTTTATGATTACTCATGATAGGAGATTAAATAGTGTTGAAAATAGAGAACAAAATGTATTTTATAATGTAATTACAAAGTTAGCTACTACTAAAACAAAAACACAGAAGTTCTTAAATAGAAGAACTAATACTTAGGAAGAAGTCAAAAAGACCATGTAGTCAACTACTTAAAAACAAAACAAAACAAAAACTAAAGATACAGAAAAGATAACATAAAATGGTGGAGTATGAACAACAACAACAAAAAATGTCCTATCAATAAATATAAATTAGGGTTAAACTGACCTATTCAAAGAGAAAAAACTTCAGATTGGATCACCAAAAAAAAAAAAAAACAAAACAAAAAAACAAACCCTAATTCTGTATGCTTTATAGAGTCACACTTAAAACAAGATCATTTGGAAAAGTTAAAAGGATGAAAAAAGATATTCAGTGAGCAAATCCCTCCAAAATGAAAGTAGCAGTCATGGTATTGATACCAGACAACAGGAACTGGAACAAAATATTATATAATCAATCATATGAATAAAGCTTAGAGCTAAGGCATAAAATCATGCCCATATTCATAGATACTAAAAAGGTTTTTGACAAAATACAATTTACGTTCTTGTCTTTTTTATGAGAAAATAAGAATAGTTGGACCCTAGCTTACATGATAAAGTATATTGTTTCAACTGAAAACCTGCATCATGTTTAATGGGGAGATACTAAAAACATTTGCCCTATAGTCAAAACAAGATTTGGATGGCCACTATTATACCATTTACTTCATATTATACCATTACTCAATATTTTATCAGAGGTACCAGTCGGTGCTATTAGAAAAGAGAAAGAACATAGAAGATAAATAAAAAGGGAGATAAAACTAATATTATTTGTAGATTCTGTGATTCAAAGTAGGCACCTCAAGTGAATCAACTGAAAAATGATAACAATAAAAATTTAGTACATTATTGAGTTACAAAATAACATAATTAGAAAGAAGCAAAATTTATATGCAAACAGCATTACTACTAAAGGACAGAAAGAAGATAAATAAGTGGAAAGATAGACCATATTCTTGGAAGGAGAGAACAAGTGCCATAAAGATATCAGTTTTCCCAAAATTAATTTAAAATGTGTAATCCAAAAACATTGACATTTGTTGAAGACAGATAATAAGTACATGAGAGTTAATTATGCTTTTTCAATTTTGTCTGTATTTGATATTTTTTATAGGATAAATTTTATAAAATGGTAATTCCAACACACAGGTTTTTTTCTTTTTTAATTAGGCTTTTTAAACTTTTTAATGGCAAGAAGACTGAGATAGAAGGGTACCAGACTAGCAGACTAGTGCTACCAAATATAAAACATATTACAAAGCCTCAATAATTAAAACAATGTTTATTTCATTTTTTTTTTTTAATGTTTATTTTTGAGACAGAGAGAGACAGAGCATGAATGGGGGAGGGGCAGAGAGAGAGGGAGACACTGAATCGGAAACATGCTCCAGGCTCTGAGCCATCAGCCCAGAGCCTGACGCGGGGCTTGAACTCACGAACCGTGAGATCGTGACCTGAGCTGAAGTCAGACGCTCAACTGACTGAGCCACCAGGCGCCCCTTATTTCATTCTTGAATGGACAGATAAGTTGAACAGAATTGAGAATCCTGGTATAAATCCAGCAATATATGGCGTCTCATATAATTAAGGAAATCGTTTACTGTAGTAAATTATGTTGAGAGAGTTGGGTAGCCCTCTGTGTTAAAAAAAAATAAGAAAAAATGAAAAAGTAATGTTTAATCCACACAATTAATTATAAAGTAATAAATCTACACAAAAAGTCACATACTGTAAATATTAAATGAGTCAAGGTTAAGTGCAAAAAAGAAAGGATAAAAATACTAGGAGACATAAGCATATTATTTCTTTATAAACTTGGGGAGAGAGGCTTTCTAAATAAGAACTTCATTCAGATGTGTGTATTGAAAGAGAAATTGATAAATTTGGTTATATCTAAATAAATAAATTTCTAAGTGGCAGCATATGCCATATGGAAAGTTACAAAAGAAGGTACAAACTGAAAAAATTGGACTGACCACAGACTGGATAGAAAGTTGAGCAGGGACACATGGGTGGCTCATTTGGTTAAGCATCCGACTTTGGCTCAGGTCATGATCTCGCGGTTCGTGGGTTCAAGAAGCTCAGAGCCTGGAGCCTGCTTTGGATTCTGTTTCTTCCTCTCTCTGCCCCTCTCCCGCTCATGCTCTGTCTCTGTCTCTGTCTCTCAAAACATGAATAAACATTAAAAAAAAAAAAGTTGGGCAAAGAATTGAATGGCAGCTCCCAGAAAAGGAAATACAGTTGACTCCTTTAAACATGTGCTCAGTCTCTTGTAATATTAAGAAAAATATCCAATATAAGAAATCTTTGTCTTTTTGCATAGAATATTCCTGTGTTTTTCTTGAAGTTACAACTTTTTACGTTTAGGTCTATGATTCATTTCAAAATAATCTTTCTGTATGGTACACAGTAAGGATGGATGTTAATATTTTCTAGTCATTTCTTTGTTGAAATGACTATCCTTTCCCATAAGTAGCTTAGCATCTTTGTAGAAAATTAATTGGCCACATATATGTGGGTATGTTTTTGTATTCTGTTCATTTGATCTGTAAGTCTCTCTTTCCACCAATTAGCATGCTATCTTAATTACTGTAATTTGTTTTGGCAATGTGGTAGTGTGTGTGTGTGTGTGTGTGTGTGTGTGTGTGTGTTTACAAAATTTTATTTTATTTTTAATATATATTTTTAAAGTTTTTATTTATTTTGAGAGAGAGAGAGACAGACAGAGACAGAGAGAGCGAGCTGGGGAAGGGCAGAGAGCGAGGGAGAGAGAGAATCCCAGGAAGGCTATATGCTGTCAGCACAGAGCCTAACACAGGGCTCAAGCTCACAAACCATGAGTGAGATCATGACCTGAACTAAAACTAAGTGTCGGACGCTTAACCAACTGCACCACCCAGGCTCCCCTAAAACTAAATTTTAGAATCTTATCAATTTGAATCTGTCAGTCTGTCAATTTTAAAGAGATTGCTAGCATTGTGGTAGGATTGACTTAAATGAATAGATCAACTTGAGAATAATCAGCATCTTAACAGTGTTGAATCTTTGAAACCATAAACACAATATACCTTTTGTTTTTTCTAAGTCTTTAATTTCTCTTGGCAATATTTTCTAATTTGCAATATAGAGATCTTGCACATCTTCTGTTAAGTTTATTCTTAGGTATTTAAAATTTTTTGTCTTTCTTACAAGTGGAAATTTTTAAAATTTCATTTTTCAGTTGGCTACCGCAAGTATAAAAATACAATTGACTTTTGTTTATTAACCTTGTATCCTATGACCTTGCTAAGTTTACATGATAGTTCTAGTAGTTGTTTAATAATTCCTTAAGTTTTTCTATGTGACCATTCATGTTGTTTGCAAGTAGAGACAGTTTTTTACTTCTACCATTCCATACTTTCTACCTTAAATTTGGGGGGCAGGGTGGGGTGCCATAACTCTTTGAATAAAATAGGAAACAAGTCTATTGAGATATAAATAAATAAATAAATAATCTGAAAGTTTGATTAAGATTGGAATATTTACCTATTTTCAAAGAACCTCCCCACACAGTATCTACTAATTACAAAAAGAGTAAATTTCAGCCCAGAAGCCTACCAGTCTCCACCTTCATCATTAATCAGGGTTGACATTCTCAGGAATGGGTCAGACTAAAATTGTGGTCTGATAGGAGCACATAGAAATAATTCATTTCTTTCAAACTTCCTCAAAACTGGTAATAGTTTTGTAAAATCATAATTGTTGCATAGAAATGTTAGGGGCTCATCAAAGGAGATATCTTCTTCCATATTACTAGAAAAAAATGTTTTCATTGCCTTTTATTACAAGCAAAATGAAAGATTTTTCCCCCTCACAGGACTAAATTCACATTTCTTATGGGGTTCTTCAGAATATACATCTTTGAGTTGTAATTATCAACATTAGGGAGTTGAGGATTGCATCCAGTACAATGCGCAATTACTAAAGCAGCCAGTTCCAAACTCACTGTTTTCTCTTCTTGACAGACCATCACCGTCACTGGGGTCTTTTTGTTAAAAATATGGATGTTCAGGCCCCACATCAAGATGCTTTTGAACCAAAAAGTAGGAGGAAAGTCTTGTTTTAAAAATTTATTTAAAATATACATTTTCCTTTCTATCAATCAAAGGTATTGTTGGAAGAAATAGAAATCTACCCTGGCTATTCAACAGAGAAGGAAGGACTTTATTAAAAGGATAGGTAGGGTAGGTTACTAAGTTTTTATGAGAACTAGAAAACCAGGCTGGAAGATTATGCAGCCAGGAGTAATGTCCAAAATTATGTTACAGGACTGGTTTAGAAGTGATACCACTACCCTGATATTGGGCACTAGCTGACATATTACATTGCTGATCTTACCAACAGAAGGCATTGCTGCCTCTGAAAAGTAGCCAGAACTTTAGGTGCTTATCATTAGTGGACGTAGGTCATGTGTGCGTGCCTAACCTGCAAGGAAGAAAGGGAAAGCAAGCTTCTGTCGTTTTCAGCTTCTGTAGGGTAAAGCTGGCCCTGCCTTGTAACATAGAGAATTTCACAAATAGTTTACAAGGGGGCAGCAAAATAGAGTGGCAGATACATAAATATATATTGGTCCACAATAGATCTGTCTTGAAGGTTTTGCATTGGAATTTGCATTGGAAACCTAACCTATGCTAATAAGAAATTAAGAAATTGCTTCTGTTACAAAGTCCGGATTTGCTGCTTTATCTTCCTTATATTTCCTTCTGTATGTGGAAAGCTGAACTGTACAGCTTATTCACTGTTCCCTCATTTCTACTTGTTTGCTTTCCTTTTTGGTGTTTCTTTTTGCCCCATGATCTCCTTCCTTAACTCAGCTCGAATAAGTAAAGCTGAACGTTTCCGTTTTCTTCACTTTGCCCTGAAATTTTATTAATCTCCCATCTTTCTCAACTCCTTTCTCCTTCCTCTTTCTCTTCCAACTAGTATCCATTTACCTAAGGAAAATAGGGTTCCTCTTTCCCTTTCTTCCATTTGAAAAGCATAAAATGTAGCATCATGCATAATGGAAAGCATATAGATCTTGCGGTTAGACCATAAATTGACCCACCTTTGTCAGATGACTTGTTATCTAGTTAGCTGATTAAGACCAGTAATTTGGGCAAATTACTTTACCCCTTGGAACTTTACTTTTCTTATCTGTAAAATGAAGATTATGATCTAGCTTTAAAGAATCAGACAAAAGTCTAAATGAGATGCTTCAAATGAAGTAGTTGCTCAATAAAGGTGAATTCTCCTGAGTTACATCTGGTAAACTGTAGATTTATAGTAAAATGAGCTATAGCTAGTAAAATGAAGTTAGTGTTAGGTTTATACCTTATAAAAGTTTCAAAATGAATTTGGGCATCATACTATTCAGACTTGATTTTCACATAGCTTATCTCAGCATAATCAGCCACTGACCATGGTTCATAGTGTTTGGAGGTTTCCTTTAGTATTTCCATAATACACTACTTCCTCCTCTTCAGATCTGTGTTTTTCACATTTGTTACTTTTCTTTTGTCCAGTGATACTACAGTAGTACCGTTTTCTACTTTTTTCAGTACATAATTTTTCAATGCATATTGCAGCTACATTTTAGCCTAGCTAAGCTAGGATGTAGATATCCATATTATATAAATTAGAAATTTATTTCTAAGCTTATTCAACTCCAGGATATTTGCTCATTTAGTAACTTAGTAGTATACGTCCCTTGATGGATATCAATCATTTTGTCATTGACCATTAGTTTACTAAAATCTTTCTCCATGTTGTTGATGTATATTGTGAAAAGAATAGTTTATTTTTGACTTATTATCCTTCTAAACCTTTTTACTCTCTGGTTTTAATATATATGCAGTGATGCCAGTGCTTACTAGGAATTGTTTCTTTACGCATCTCAGTCTTATCCTTTAGTGTCCCAAAGTTTTTGAGGCATTTCTAAGGGATAAAGGATTTCCCATCTTTATCTGTTCACCATGTGAGCTGTTCTAGTGACAAATGAATTCTGGGCAGTGAATCGAGAAGGACACAGATGTCAAAGCCATGAATTTATAAATGGTCTGGTAAGAGGGTGCTTTGTCCAATCAGCACTTTGTTAATTTCACCTACAAGAAGGAGTAATTATTCAATTATGCTTCTATCTGACAAAAATCAAATGACAAATGGGTCAGGATGTGAAGGTAAAGGGTTAGTCAGGATTCTGGCAGGTGGCCCAAAATTTTAGACAGCTGTGAGGAGGTGGATATGGAACTAGATTGACCTATAACATTGATTACAGGTCCTTTATGAATATTCATAGCTCTTACTAACAAAGATTAAAAATAATTTCATTTCCAAATGCTAACAAATACAAAAAACATTTTTTCTCTACCTTTGTGAAATATAATTAGCTTGAAAAATATACCTCAATACTAGAAAAAGTAAAATCATATTTCTCTTTACTTCTTCTTAGTACCAAAATATTTTTTAAACATTTGCAAGTTTATTGGGGTAAATTCTAGTTCTTCCTTATGAAAAAGTTATCCTTACTTCTGAGTAGTATTGCTAGTATATCCTATTGCTTGATACAGAGCCTGAGGTCAGCAAACTTTTCTACAAAAGGCCAGATAATATATTTGCAGCTTCGTAAGCCATACAGTCACTGTCTCAACTACTCAACTTTGCTACTAGAACACAGTGTAGCCATAGACCATAGGGAAATAAATGAGGGTGACACTATTCCACTCAACTGTTTACAAAAACAGCCAGGGGGTTGAATTTGACCCATGAGCCACAATTTGCCAGCCTTGATATAGAGACTTAAGATATTTTAAATTTTTTCACTAAGATTTTAATAATACCTGAAATAGAAGAACTCTGTGGGCTGTAGTGATTTGAATGTCTGTGCACTGCACGACTCCAAAGGCTATTCAGTTTCCCATAGACTATAGTGTGAATGACACTCCCTGAAGGTTTACAATATGGTGGCCCTGATAATGACCTCCCTCATCCATTTCTCCCACGTCTATATCAGTGGTATCCATATCTGGCCTGCTGCCTGTTTTTGTAGATAAAGTTTTATTGGAACATAGCCAAGCTCGTTTATTTACATATTATCTGGGGCTGCTTTCACAGTATAGCAGCAGAGATGAATAGTTTCAACAAAGACCATATGGCCCACAGAACCTGAAATAGTTACTTTATAGAAAATGTTTGCTGATCCCTGATCTGTGCCCTTATTATATTCCTATTTAAGTATAAAATTACAGGGAAAAATGTGGGAAACTTGTATGATTGTCATATTAAGTCCACCAAAGCGTATCTAAAGAAGTTGCCAAATGTCTAAAGTTGCTGTAAAATTTGAACTCTTCATTGTTTCTCATATAAGGACCTGGTTTGAGAAAGTAAACATACTTCCACGTAGCTGATAGTCTTACTGGTTCAGCATATTCAACAAAAAGTCAGATTCTTTGAAGAATTTGTATTATCAGGAATTTAAACCCAGTCAAGAGGCTCACCATGTCTGTGAAGGAGGAGAGTAGAAGTAACTCACCTTACATGGCAGTCAGCTCGAGCCCAGTCAGCTGTCACATCTAACTCCCATGCCCCCTTGCGGATGACTTGAGAAACTTCGCAGTGACATAGCACCAAGTATTTTGTCTGGATGTCTCACGTCAGGCTTGAAAGGAGCAGTTGCTTTGATGCCAACAGCTCTTATCATGGGCTTTATTCGGAAGATAATTTAATGCTGCTGTCATTGAATAATAAATTCCTAAGTCTGTGGATAGAAACAAAATTTAGGGGGAGGGAAGGGTTATTTCTCTGCTGTTTAAATCCGAAGGCTGGTTAATAATCATGAAATTATTTTTGTGCATTTCTTTGGTACATACGTAGTTGCTTTCAGTTTATTGATATAAGAAAATTTGATTTATATTTTAATTCATGAATCCCCTGAATCTTACTTGAAGGACAAAGTTAACTTTGTTATTTACTTATCAGAGAAAAAATCAAATCAATATTATTTTTTTAATTTGGTGTTATACAGACTTTTTAACTCTTGGAATAGAGTTTCTTCCTGAATTACTCTCTTCCCTCCCTTCTCTTAACACTTACTCTCTTGGTTTTCTTCCTACTTCAGTGGCCCCAGCTTCTCAGCTGTTTATTACCAGTCTCCTTTTCTTCTATACGTACCTTAAATTCTGGTATGTATTATGTACTCTCCCTAGATGACCTCATGAGCTCGCATAACTTACACTTCGCTTTATATGATGATGGTCCCAAATTTATATCTTGAACCCAGATCATCTCTTGAATTTCAGGCCCATCTTTTCAATTGCTTATTGGATACTTTTACCCATTTGTCCCATAGCATTGGACTTTCATATTCCTCTTGAATCTGACCTTATTTATTCACTAATGTAATGGTTACTACTACAATCTGCCCAGCTGCTAAAACTAAAAACCTGTGAGCTCTTCCTCCTAGATATCCCTTGAATATGCAATTGATCCCTTGAACAATGTTGGAGTGAGGGGCATTAACTGCTCCACCCCCTGTGTAGTCAAAAATCTGTGTAACTTTTGACTCCCCCAGAACTTAACTACTCATAGCCTACTGTTGATGGAAGCCTTGCCAATAATATAGTCGATTAACATGTGTTTTGTGTGATATGTGTATTATATACTGTATTCTTAGAATAAAATAAGCTAGAGAAAAGAAAATGTTATTAATAAAATCATAAGAAAGAGAAAACACATTTACACTACAATACTGTGTTTATCAAAAAAAACCCATGTGGAAGTGGATCCGTGCAGTTCAAACCCTTGTTGTTCAAGGGTCAGCTGTATGTATCTACCCCTTTCCATTCCCACAGTTGTCATTCTACTTCAGATCGCCTGGGCTATTACAACTATCTCTTATTCTGTCTCTGTCTTAATCTTGCACCTCCATTCATTCCCCACATTATATTCCATCTGGCTTTTCCAAAACCAACATCTGCTCAAGTTGCTACCCTATGTAAAATTTTTCACAGCCTTGTTACTATTCTTAGGATAAAATCCATTTTACTAACATGGTTTATCCAGCTATGTTTTCTTTGCTCCCTTATTATCTTTGTAGCCTTATATCTCTTTCTCTTAAACTAGAGCGTATATTAATTGTAACCCTATATGCACACTGCTTGCTCTACCTAGAACACTGCTTCCCACCCCCACTCCTAACTTATGTGGTTTTCAGTTCTTATTTTACATAATATCCCTGCACCCCTGCGATAGCCAAATATGAATTAACTATTTTTGCTGTGAGCTTCCCCGTACCTTATACTTCCCCTTTCTTAGTATTTATTACATCATGAATAATTGTCCATTTATTTATCAAAATTGTCTAAATATAAGTTTCTTGATAGTAGGGACATGGACATGGATCCACAGTCTATAAATTAGAATAACTTATCTGGCACATTCTTGATGCTCATAAATATTTCCTTTTTTAATAAATAAGAGAGGTTAATATAAACTGGTCTTCTGTACAACTGTAAAATTCCATCATAATGTTTTTTACATGTCCCATATATTTTTAAATGATGTCTCTTTCTGTATGTTTCAGAGTAATGTATAAAGATTTAGTATCTTTTTAAAGTCAGCATATTGTAAGTTTAATGTTAATAAATTTGTTCTTTTCATGTTTATTTAATTCTGCCATCTTGTTTTAACTATTGTAATAGGAACCTTATTTTAATTTTGCCATTACCATAACAGAATTTTTTTTTTAGAGATTACAAGATGGAACTTGGTTGTTTTCCCTGATCTACACCTATGTTAATACCCCACCGCTAGTAATCAATTGCTAATAATTCATACTGATGATTTTGGTGTTTATACTTAGCCTTTTAAAGTACATCTTGCCATAAAGGGAGATGATGGTAAATTGTTGGGTATTTTATCTGTTACAGTGTACCCTGATATTTGCACTATTAGCCTTGTGGCAGTAAGTGATATGAATAAACATGCTGATAGAATTGCTTTCTGGGATAATGTTTATGGCTTCAACATGTCCTGTATGAAGAAAGCAGTTATTCCAGAAGCTGTTGTGGAAGTTTTAGATCCAATGACTATTATTTCCGATGCTTGTAGTATTAAGGTAGGTGTTTTTACCAATTTTATTTTAACAGACTTGCCGTTTTTATTAGTTTTCATTTATGAGTTCAGTATTCGAAATTAATATATTGATATTATGTTTGGACCTTCAAAACTATGATTATTCTTCCTATATTAATCAGTCTAATGTACCTTGAGGTTATAATATTTACGAGTTGATTATATCAGCCTTTGGGATCACTTCTTTTTGTATTGAAATTCCTTATACTGAGGGGCTTACAGACAAAAAGTCATTTCTGCTTCATTACCACCTCCCTGGCCTTATTCTGGTTTCTCATTTACAGCCAGATTATTCATTCATATCATATATTCTATACAGTTTAACTTCCCACATTAACGTTTCTTCCACTTTTTCAGATTAAGTAATAACAGTGAATTTGCCTATGAAACTAAAGTCCAACTGTCTTCAGATTTCTCGATTAATTCCTTTTCTGTTTTAAAATCTTATTATTCACAGTGTCAGTCTCTAGTTTTATTGTGAATTTTGCTGTGTCAAATTTACATGGGTTAAACAGTAAATTTTCAGTGAAAAGTCATATTGCTTCAATTAGATATAAATGAATATAGTTCAGTTTTAGGTTCAGAACATCGTCTGCTTTTCATAGTCACACTGTTACTTTCATAGCATCAATAATTGTACTCTGCATAAAATGGATATTCAGTAAATATTTGTTAATTTTCTTAATAGGTAAAATATTTAAAGTTGGCATAGAGTAATAACCATGTAAAGTTTCTCAACAAGAGCAAGCTGATTAAAATTGCTTTCGGCTTTTAAGAAAAAAAACTATAGCCTGGCTAATGATTATAGGATTGTTCAATGCTGTGGTACGCTGATAGTAAGAGATTTATTTGGATTTTTTGGTTCAGGGTAGGAGTGTACAGTTATAGCCAACTCAGCCTCAAGGCTAAGCAAAAAGGAGAGTTGTTAGGGGGAGGGGCTAATTTTTGTCTCCAGTGATCTCTCTGTTTAATGCCAAAGACTACTATGAATAAATAGTTGAAATAGAAGTTTTTAGACTGAAAACAAAGATGTTTAAAAGGTACACATACCCTTTCTCTTTGTTTTTTAAATATTAATCATTTATTTGTTTGTTTAGGTAAATATATTTTGTTCCCTGTTCCACAGTCCTCTACAAGTAACAGGCAACCAAACTGTAACTTCTTTTAAATTTTCTGAAGCTCTCTTAAAGAGGGTAATGCCTCAAGTATATAGTCCTGTGCATGGTGTATGCTGTGTCATAGTCTGCTCATGGCAAGTCAGGCCTCCACAGCATCCCTTCTGGTTTCACTGCCCTGGCTTGAAACCACTCCCCATAGTCCGCTCCCCATAGTCAAGTGAAGAAGGGCTTGAACTAGGGCAGAACAGGAACATGAGGCTCTTTGGCCATTTTTTTCCTGAGTGGAACCTTCATAATTGGTTTGGCTCGTTGGTTATAACTGTTACCGTTTTCCTAATATCTAACAAACTTCAAATCCAATTACAAAATAGAATTCTAAAACACCTTATCCTTTTCATTACCATATGTTTTCAAGTTGGCATTTCCTATGAAAATGTTGACTCTTATCATGCATAATTTATAGCAAATGTGTACCACTGGTTGTATACAAAATGATTTTAGTTGGAGCACAGGGAAAAAAATGTATTTGAAAGTATTTGAATGTATCTTAGAAAAACTTTAACAGCACATCAGAGGCATGATTTGATATATAGTATTCTTACAAGAAGTCTAACTAAAAATACTAACTTGGTTTAAATAAAAATTAACTAAATGATAGTGCTAGTAGCCCTTAAATTTGCAAACAATCCCAGAAGTGAGGTTTGAATGATTAAACCTTGCAAAACATCTGTTTACAGTAATTCTTTTTGCATAAAAAAGAAGTAATATTTATCTGTTTGTTTTTGGTTTTGTTTTCACGATTTTAGTAAATTCTTCCCTCTACTCTTTTTTAACGGGTAGCAAATAGATTGCCATACAACCTCTGTCTCAGCTTTGGAGTTTTCTTCGGATTTTACCCTGAAAATTACAAAGACATCCATGTGCACGGTAAGCTATTTCATTCTACTCTCACAAATTTCACTAGCAGTACAGTTGATTGGCAGGCTAATGAATTAATTACCAGACTTGTGATAAATGGAAAAGACTATTGCCTTTGACACTCTATCTTTGCCTTTGTTAGGCTATTGAACAGATCTGTTTTGATAGGTCAGTAGACTTCAAAAAAGTTAGTTTAGTTCAGAGGAGAAAGTCATGTTTGCATAATGATTTTTTTATAGACTCTTCTTTATTGCCTCTCATGTAACTAATTGAGAACACGCATCTTTATCTTCATAGACAGAAGTTCATGTCATACAACTCTTAATAACTCTTAACACTCAATGTAGATGGAAGTAAAATACGTTTATTTGGTATAATATTTTATATTCCTGTGTGAGACATAATAAACTGATGATTTACCTTTCCTTAAAGAAACATCATGGTGTAACAGAACAAGTATGGGCATTAGAAAAGTTAGACAAATATGGATGCACATTTGGTTCTGTCACTCACTAGTTTGTTACTTTATTTAAATTACCTAAGTAATCTATACCTCAGATTAATCAACTGCTTTAAGAAAAATGGTAATAACTTCTATCTTAAAAACTAATTAAACAGATTAATGAGTTAATATATGTAGAAACACCTAAAAAGTAGCCAGAAGGGTTATTAAAATATATAAATATTTTTCTTAAATAATTTGTTTTTTTTTTTTTTTATTTTTTTTTTTTTTATTTTTTTTTTTTCAACGTTTATTTATTTTTGGGACAGAGAGAGACAGAGCATGAACGGGGGAGGGGCAGAGAGAGAGGGAGACACAGAATCGGAAACAGGCTCCAGGCTCCGAGCCATCAGCCCAGAGCCTGACGCGGGGCTCGAACTCACGGACCGCGAGATCGTGACCTGGCTGAAGTCGGACGCTTAACCAACTGCGCCACCCAGGCGCCCCTTTTTTCTTAAATAATTTGTAAATGTATATTAATACTAAGATAACAGTATTTGTTTTTTCCAGGAGACTCAGAATATTAATAAAATGTGGGCCTTTACTTAAAAAAGTATGAATTCACATAGGCAATATTGATATATTTTTTAAAAAATTGTATAGGTTTTGAAATATTAATCATACCTATACAAAATTAAAATTTTGGGGGCGCCTGTGGGGCTTAGTCAGTTAAGCATCCAACTTCAGCTTAGATCATGACCTCACGGCTCGTGAGTTCAAGCCCCACATTGGGCTCTCTGCTGTCAGTGCATAGCCTGCTTTGGATCCTCTGTCTCCCTCTTTGTCTGCCACTCCCCCACTCGTTCTCTGTCTGTCAAAACAAAAATTCACTGAAAACTGTATAGTTAGGAACTGTGTGAAACAGATTATAGTTATGTTAACTTTGAGTCTTAAACTTGATTTTTTGAACCATTGACACATGAAATATTTTACGGCTTTTTAAAAATTGTCTCAGTTTATTTTGATCCAATAATTATTTTACATCCAAATGAGTTTAACAGTGTGCTTTGATGTTTTGAGGAATTCTTTTTGTTAAAGTTGGTTTTACAATTTTAAAAGGTAAATATCTAGATTACAGATTTATGATTTGGGGGGAATCATTATGTTCATTTAACTGATAAAAACAAAATTTCATTCCTCTCATTCATTTCTCTCAGATTTTCTAATTGTCCGTTTTAGTAACTAAAATGATTTGGTCAATTGACATTATAGGCTAAAGGCTTTAACTCTTAGATTTACCCTGTGTTTTGATGTTAGTGATCCGTGAGAGTTAAAAAAAAAAAAAAAAAAAAAAAAAAAAGGCCTCTAGATTAATGACATTTGATCTATCTGTAAAGGAATTCTTAGATAGAAAATGCCATAATACCAATATTATTAAATAATATTATTTCAGATCTACTTTCAGTGTCCTTTGCATGAATCAAAGTAGAGCAAATGTAAAACTGTAGTGAAGACCTCAAAAGCTGTTTTCAGTTGTGCATATTTTTTAACATTATGTAGACAGATGAGTTTATTGAGTTTTTTAAAATGTTCTCTATTTTTTGGGTTATTGGTCAGTGTTCTTAGTTTCAGACAACAAAGTCCAAATCACTCGTTAAAGCAGAAGGGGATTTACTAAAGAGTTAAATAACATCATTCCCAGACACATTGGAAGAGGTAAAGGAATAGACTGTGTTTTGAACTTCTAGAAAATACTCTTTTTTTGTGTTTATTTATTTATTTTGAGAGACAGAGAGGGAGCGCGAGCACATGCACAAGCAGGGCAAGAGAGGGAGATCTTGCAAATCCTAGGTAGGCTCCAGAGCAGGGCTCGTTACAGGGGCTTGAACTCCTGAACCACTGTAAGATCATGACCTGAGCCAAAACCAAGAGCCAGATGCTTAACCGACTGAGCCAGATGCTTAACCGACTGAGCCACCCAGGTGCCTCAGTAGAAAATACTCTGAAACCACATCTGAGAATTAGCCTGCTACAAAGCTGCCCCCGCCACTTCAGGCCCTGTAAGCCCTAGTGCCCCTGGCCCACTCAGTAAGTGGTAGCCACCACTGTCAATCCCAGGTGAATAAAACTCTTCACTATCATCCTGTTTCTGTGCCCCCTGCCCAGCTCATGCTGTCCAGTTCCTCCTTACAGATCTTCAGCCAACATATCTGTTTGGCTACACATAGGTCATGTTGTACCCTAGCAATTAAAAAGCCTTAGAAAGTAGTTTTAGCTGCAGTAGTGTTAATGCTACAGAAAGAGTTTCACAATGCATATATAGAATTATTTTCTATTCCTATTATTTGCCATAGAGTACAAGAAACTTTATGTTGAAAGAACTTATATGTATCTGTTAATTATCTTTGTTTTATTCCGTATATTTAAAAGAGTAAAATAGAAATAAAACATGAAAAAAAGCTGGTAAAGTCTGTTTCACACAAAGATTGTAATCAAAACTTTTGTATTAAGGAATATATCAAATAAGTATTTGCTGCATTTGTTCCTGTACAGTGTTCCATAAGAAAAATGAATAAAAAATAAACTGGTCTCTTATATCTGTAAAGAACCTTTTAGATTTATATTTTTATTTCCAACTTGCCTGAATGATTTTAACGTAAAAGTCTGGAAATGAGAAAGTGGCAGAAGATTGGAGTGGACTTGTATATGTCTGATCACTGCTGAAAACATAGTCTGTAATTCACCTTGAGAGGAATGTATAGTTTCAAATGATATGTATTAGATGCATGCCAGGTACCAAACATATAAATTCTAGCACTTACTCAGTGTTAACCCTGCTGAGATTATTCTGTCAATAATTAGTCATTATAAACTGTCTTGGTGATAATGTCTAAGTCCTTGAACACTCGCATGTCAGGCAATGTGCTAATCACTTTAAAAACATTATTTCAGGGGCGCCTGGGTGGCGCAGTCGGTTAAGCGTCCGACTTCAGCCAGGTCACGATCTCGCGGTCCGGGAGTTCGAGCCCCGCGTCAGGCTCTGGGCTGATGGGCTCAGAGCCTGGAGCCTGTTTCCGATTCTGTGTCTCCCTCTCTCTCTGCCCCTCCCCCGTTCGTGCTCTGTCTCTCTCTGTCCCAAAAATAAATAAACGTTGAAAAAAAAAATTTAAAAAACAAAACAAAACAAAACAAAAACATTATTTCATTTGGTCTTCTTAATAACCATTTGAGGTGGGTACTTATATTCTTATTTTATGGGTGGAGAAAAATAAATCACTATGTTTTGCTTTTGAAATATCTTGACCCCAGAAGACCACCTTGGTGGGATTGTACAAACTATTAAAGAACATAAAGAAACTTAGGAATGAGATATTCCACATGTGGAAGCATTCCAGGTAGCATGTTGCATTTGGAACAGATCTGTAAAATCTAAACCGTGTTGCATATAAAACAGATACGAAAAATGTGATTCTCGGCCTGTAGTCTAGCAGTTCTTGGAAGGGAGAGAGAAGGAGAGTGTGATCAAAATGCACTCTTCCTCAGAGATAGGGCTGACAGATTTATATGATAAAATAAGTCACATATCCCATCGTCCTCTTTGCTGCAGAGAAAAAGATCTTCGGAAATTTTTTCTTCACTCTTTCAGAGTAAATGTATCGTTATTTGGTCAAGCATCTACATTTCTTGGGAACTTTCCTTCCTTCCCAGCATGCTTATCCTAACACGAGCCTGGCACGAGTAAGGTTTTGTGGCCTGTGGTGCCTTTATTACGTTTTCATTATTTGTAGAGTCCCAACTGTCCATCCATATCTACTCCAACTATCTTCTGTTCTTTGAGGTGGTGCCAGCTCCTTATACTCTTTTGCTACCAACCATCTGGAGCTATTATGCAAGCTTAGTCTCTAAGGCTACTTTTGAATAGATAGATTATTCGCCTGGTTACTTGGGAATAATCCATAACAAAGGTATTAAAAAGGATGCGTGCCTAATTGGAACTTTGTTTCTCCTTTATATTATAAGAAGAGTTAGTGAAAATACTAAAGAAAAGCGATGCCTGGCAAAAAAGATGGAAAGAGTTACTTTGGGGAGGGAAGAGGTGTGGCTTTTTTTAGATAGAATGAAGAAAAATTTATCTGGTTTTATACTGCTAAGTACAGACCTTCAAACGTAATACATACTTCTTTTCTTGGGCTTAAAACTTGAATGCATAGCCAGAAAGTAAGATGGATGATCTCTCCGAGTAGTTAAGCCCATTTTAAATAAATGCATAACCGTGTATTTCTAATGAGATTCCAAAATTGTAGCCTAATTAAAATATTAGAGGAAATTGGATTTTTCAAACTAACAAGATGCTAAGAACACCCCCTTTGCATTTAATTTCAAAAGCATGTGTGCTGTAGACTGATAGTGTTTTTAGATGGCTTTCTCAAGTTTCTTAGAACCCTTAATAGAAAACATCTTTTCTTTGTGGTCTTCACCACCAACACACACAGGCACATACACATACCAAAGAAGAAATTTGATAGCAGTTTTATTGTAGTGTTTTGCATTAAAAAACCGGTTTTTGTGTTTTGGGGGGAATTTAACATGATATGATATTCATACGTAAATGTCTTGGGTCTTGGTTACAGGATAATTTTCCACTGAATACTAGTAGCACATACATAGCAATTTTCTGAGCATTTTTTACGTATCATGATATTATTGACAGTTTAGGCCACATTGCCTTTTCTTTTATGATGGGATATAAACTTTAGTTAGCAACTGACTTTCTATCATAGCAGCCTGCCTAACCTTGTAGTAAATAAACAATAAGGCCCATAATTTTATGGAAAGTTTGTAAGTGTTCAAAAGCAAATGGTTTAAGGCCATACAATTTAGAACTAATATGGTTTATGTTGTGAGTTCTAGTTTATTTTTAATGTCTTTTTTGTAATTGTGTAATATTCTCTCCCTCGTATCCCAGCAGCATTTATATTGGCATCTGTCTTTATAAGCTCCTTAAAGTTACAGCCAAGCATCCTTTTTCATAACCCTAGTATACATTAAATGACTTTTCATCTTGCCTTTTGTATACAAATGACTTGTTTACTTTAAAAATGAAAACTTTAGGATGATTTTTTCAGGTTACGTACTCACATAAATCTTTGACATGTAAAGATTGATATGTTGAGATTGATATTTGATACAGTTGATATGTTTCCTTAACATACTTATAATCATTCTTTTAAGGTCCATTTGCTACTTCCCTGAGCCAACTGTGATTCTACTTCTGTGGCTTTTTTTCTTTTGATTATGGGTCACATTTTGCTGTTTCTTCTTATATTTCATAATTTTATATTTTGTGGTAGTCACTATAGGAAAGGACAGTACAGACTAAGATAGGTAATATTTTCTTCTAGAAGGTCTTCCACTTATCTCTGTCTGGCAGCTAGGATTGTTGGGGGTTGGGGCTGATCCTTTCATCTAATCTGGGATTGAGCTTGGTTAGGGCTGGGTATCACTGCAGTTAATTTCCAAAGTCTTGGGCACAGGATCAGGCCCCTTCCTCTCACGAACTTCCTGGGAAGGCCATCGAAATACAGCTGAGTTTAGGGAGGAAGACAAAGTCAGGATATTTATGAGGTTTGAGAAATCTGATTTGCAGTGGATCTCTCAATGCAGAGCAAGGGTTTACCAGGGAGAGGAAAGGTCCTGACATGGATTTGGTGTGGCTCATGGCCTTGCTAAGAATTGGTAGACCCAATGAGAGGTGAGTTTCAAAGTGAATCTTGAAGAGTAAAGTCTAGTTGAGCCGCCTCTTCCTAAGAAGAGGGTATTTGCTCTCAGGATTAGTTGAAAGGTCTGTTGTTCATATAAACAGGTTTTCTTGAGGTGCCTGAAACTACCTCGTCTTCCTGGGCAAGAGTTTCTGGAATAGCAGAGAGTTGAATGGTAATATCATGTTAAAGGTGACAGTGAATTGTGTGGTTGCAGATGATTTTGGCTTTGTGATCCAAGCATTGCAAGAAAACCTCTGCCAGCTTTGCAGCACCACCACCAGCTTCATCCACCTTCTTGGTTTGCTAGCTCTGCCTTTCAGGCTTCCAGTTTCTAGTGCACCATGCTAGCTCAGACCCGCCCATTAAAATTGGTTGGGTTCCCCTTGTCCCAGCTAAGTGGCTGTGCCTCTGGTATTTTTGCTCCTTTTCCCACCCAGGGCCTAGCATTGGGTAAATGCCATTAGGTATGAAAGCCACTGCTTCTCTCTCCTCAACTAGGAGAGCTGGCTCATTCCTCTCTGAAAATAGTTTACCTAGACTTCTTTGCATCCACGGCTCTTCGATGGTTAATGAAAAATATGATGATTTAGCTTTGCCAATGCATTTTTTTTTATTGTTATGTCATAGTGAAGATCTTTTGCAAACCTCTAAATCCTAAGTAGAAACAGAAGTATATGTTGTTTTTAAAAGCCGTCTGGAAAATCTGGGCCTACATATTGAAGAGTTTTGAAAGTTAAGAAAAGAAAATGAACATAAACAAATTCATGAACTAAAAATAAATCGTGTGTTGCTTCCCAATTCTCATTTTGGTTCCCCCCCCTTTTTTTAAATGAAATACTTGATAAATGGTAGAAAGATATATTTAAGAGGCACTGATATTTAGCTTTCAATGGAGTCAAAACAAGTCTTTGTGTTAAAGGTTTTTGTTTTGTTTTTTTAGGATACTAATTTTTATTTATTTATTTATTTATTTATTTTTTTTTTTTTTTTTTTTTTTCAATATATGAAATTTATTGTCAAATTGGTTTCCATACAACACCCAGTGCTCATCCCAAAAGGTGCCCTCCTCAATACCCATCACCCACCCTCCCCTCCCTCCCACCCCCGATCAACCCTCAGTTCTCAGTTTTTAAGAGTCTCTTATGCTTTGGCTCTCTCCCACTCTAACCTCTTTTTTTTTTTTTCCCTTCCCCTCCCCCATGGGTTTCTGTTAAGTTTCTCAGGATCCACATAAGAGTGAAAACATATGGTATCTGTCTTTCTCTGTATGGCTTATTTCACTTAGCATCACACTCTCCAGTTCCATCCATGTTGCTACAAAGGGCCATATTTTGTTCTTTCTCATTGCCATGTAGTACTCCATTGTGTATATAAACCACAATTTCTTTATCCATTCATCAGTTGATGGACATTTAGGCTCTTTCCATAATTTGGCTATTGTTGAGAGTGCTGCTATAAACATTGGGGTACAAGTGCCCCTATGCATCAGTACTGCTGAATCCCTTGGGTAAATTCCTAGCAGTGCTATTGCGGTCATAGGGTAGGTCTATTTTTAATTTTCTGAGGAACCTCCACACTGTTTTCCAGAGTGGCTGCACCAATTTGCATTCCCACCAACAGTGCAAGAGGGTTCCCGTTTCTCCACATCCTCTCCAGCATCTATAGTCTCCTGATTTGTTCATTTTGGCCACTCTGACTGGCATGAGGTGATATCTGAGTGTGGTTTTGATTTGTATTTCCCTGATAAGGAGCGACGTTGAGCATCTTTTCATGTGCCTGTTGGCCATTCGGATGTCTTCTTTAGAGAAGTGTCTATTCATGTTTTCTGCCCATTTCTTCACTGGGTTATTTGTTTTTCGGGTGTGGAGTTTGGTGAGCTCTTTATAGATTTTGGATACTAGCCCTTTGTCCGATATGTCATTTGCAAATATCTTTTCCCATTGCATTGGTTGCCTTTTAGTTTTGTTGGTTGTTTCCTTTGCTGTGCAGAAGCTTTTTATCTTCATAAGGTCCCAGTAATTCATTTTTGCTTTTAATTCCCTTGCCTTTGGGGATGTGTCGAATAAGAGATTGCTACGGCTGAGGTCAGAGAGGTCTTTTCCTGCTTTCTTCTCTGGGTTAAAGGTTTTTAAGGCTAATGCAAGTGTTATTTTTAAAAACTTTTTTTATTTTATTTTATTTTATTTTATTTTATTTTATTTTATTTTATTATTTTATTTTGATAAAGAGTGAGTGAGCAAGCAGGGGAGAGAGACTGAGGGAGAAAGAGAATCTTAAGCAGGCTCCATGCTCAATGTGGAACCCAATGTGGGGCTCAAGCCCACAACTCTGGGTTCATGACCTGAGCCAAAACCAAGAGTCAGACACTTAACCAACTAAGCCACCCAGGCACCCCTATCAATGCAAGTGTTATTAAATAAAACTTTAAAATGTTTAAAATTCAAACTTCAGTGTTTCCTTACTGAATAGTACTCTTTTGTTATTTTACTTTTTAATTAAGCTTTAAATTTTTCTAATAGCTTACAGAAAAACTTTAGATGAACCTATTTCTTTGTAATTGTGTATTTAAATCTTCTTTCAAAGCTCTTGAAAAATCTCTGACAGTAGAAACCTGCTAATTCCAAACTCATTCTTGGGTTTTAAATCAGTTCTTAGTACTTTTAGGTGTAAATTGACCTAATTTTGACCTTGCAAAGCTAATCAGCTAGAGAAACTAATTATTAAAACACATCTGTGCTGCTTAGAAATAGTAAGATTTGTTTTGAACTTGCATCATAGATTCTAGTGGGACATCTGGTATATATTTTAATAGGCTTAATTAAGTAAATTTTATGTGCAGGGGGAGAACATTTGTAATTATGTGATTCCACCTCTACAGTCAGTTTTAGGTTTCTCCTGATATAAATGACCATATGATCTAAGGCATGGTCCTGAACTTTGTACTCTTTGAAACCTGAACCTTTGTAGTTAGTTTTAGATGGTGGTGAGGATACTGAAATCTCTTCACGTAGTCCCAGAAACTATTTTTGAGTAGTATTATGTGCTAAGAGCTACAAGGCATTGGGAATATAATAATAAGCCAAAACAGTTTACGAAGCATAAATGAGGGAAACATATTTAAATTCACCTTATGTTACGTGTAATAAGGGCATTCTAGTTATATAAGAAATGTCCATATTTTTCAGAGATATAAACTGAAGTACATATGTAAGGGAGAAATGACTTATCAGGCATTTGTTTCAAAAACAGCTCAGCAAAAAAGGAGGTGGAGGAAGAATAGATGAAGTAAATGTGCCAAATACTGGTAGCTTGAATATAGAGGATAGGTACTCAGAGGTTCTACAATTGTATATATGCTTGAAAATTTTCATACATGGATGTTTTTAAAGAATCACACTAGGGGCGCCTGGGTGGCTCAGTCGGTTAAGCGTCCGACTTCGGCTCAGGTCATGATCTCACAGTTCATGAGACTGGGTCCTGCATCAGGCTCTGTGCTGACAGCTCAGAACCTGGAGCCAGCTTCAGATTTTGTGTCTCCCTCTCTCTCTGCCCCTCCCCCCCACGCACTCAGTCTCTCTCTGCCTCTCAAAAATAAAGAAAACTAATTAAAAAAAAATTTTAAAGAAAGAAAGAATCACACTAATGACTGCATTCTAAGAAATGCATAAGAGTGATGAGGCAAAGGCACTGTGCTCAATTGTTTCCATACATCTCAGCTCCTTGCTACAGCTACCAAAGCTGAACAGGTGCTTATTCTATGGCTTAACCATTTCACTCTTAGGTCTTCACTCTTAGAGATGTGTTCATATGTTTACCAAAAGACATGTACACAAGTGTCCATTGCAGTATACTTCATTATAATACCAAACTGAAAACAAGCTAAACATTGTCAGTAGTAAAATGGATAAATAAATGTGGTATATTTGTGGAGTAGTATACATCAATGAAAAAAGATGATCTTGGATTACATTACAACATGGATGAATTTTTCATGAAAGAAAAAGCCAGATACAGAAAAGTTTCAATATTTAAATTTGTAAAACAAGCTAAACTAATAATGTAGTGATAAAAATGTAGGGAGTACTTAATCATTGGAAAGAGAATGGTAAAGGTCTGGGGTATCTTTTTTTTTCCTTTAAAAAATTTTTTTAGGGGCGCCTGGGTGGCGCAGTCGGTTAAGCATCCGACTTCAGCCAGGTCACGATCTCGTGGTCCGTGAGTTCGAGCCCCGCGTCGGGCTCTGGGCTGATGGCTCAGAGCCTGGAGCCTGTTTCCGATTCTGTGTCTCCCTCTCTCTCTGCCCCTCCCCCGTTCATGCTCTGTCTCTCTCTGTCCCAAAAATAAATAAACGTTGGAAAAAAAAAAATTAAAAAAAAAATTTTTTTTTTAATGTTTAGTTATTTTTGACAGAGAAAGAGAGACTGTGCACAAGTAGGGAAGGGTCAGAGAGAGACAGAGACACAGAATCTGAAGCAGCCTCCAGGCTCTGAGCTGCCAGCACAGAACCCAACATGGGGCTCAGACTCACAAACGGTGAGGTCATGACCTGAACTGACGTCGGACACTTAACCAACTGAGCCACCCAGGCGCCCCCTGGGGTCTGTATCTTGGTCTGAGTAGTGGTTGAGTGTACTCACTTTGTATAAGCTTACTGAGCTAAATCACAATGATTTGCTCACTTTTATACATGTGTGTTGTGTATTTTATACTTGTGTACTTCCGTAAAACTTTTTTTCAGAATAGAAAATAATTCTTACATTAGCTTTAAATGTCTGTATCTTTTGCATGTATGTAATATTTAAATTAAAAAGTTTATTAAAAAGAAACCAAAAGAAAGGCATCTAGTGTCAGAAGCATAATGAATGAAAGGGCTGGTGAAAGAAGCCCAGGCTGGAACATGGAGACCATGGTATTTAGGGAGGGTGGAGAGCTGTCTGGGTCATTAGCACCTTATGCTATTGGGCCTTTTCCTTAGACTAGTGGGAAATAATCAGAGTTTTTTAGCAGAGAGTGATGTATCTGAAGGGCACTTGGGAAAGATCGTGGCTGGAACATAGAGAACAAATGGAGATCAAGATGGATGTGAGACACCGGTGGGTAGGCTGTTATAGTAGTTCAGGCAAGAAATGGCAGTGCTTTACAAAAGGCAATTTTAGTGGAGATGAAGAAAGGTAGACTTATTCAAGAGTGATCTGGAAGGTGAAATTGATAGGACTTGAGAATGGAATAGATAATGGAGGATGAGGAAAGGAGATGACAGTGGTAACTCCGAGGTTTCTTCCTTTTACATTTTGAAGAGTGATGGTACTCTCTTTTAAGACAAAGGAAACTGGAAGAACAGGGTTAGAGGTTGAGGATCGGAGCTCAATTATTATATGTTGAATTTGAAATATCTTTAAGATATCCAAGTAGTGATATCCAGTAGAGAATTGGGATACTCATTTATGGCTTGTCTTGTCAGGTCTGACTTATGGCACACTTGGTCCAGATATGATGGATGAGAATAGAACCAAAGGATGTTTTGTGGGAAGATGTTTTGAAAATATCCCTCAAATATAATGACACTGTTTAACAAAGTATTGAAAAGCAATTATAAAATTACATAAATTGCTCTTGAACTTAGGATGTATTTTTTAACTTGTGCAACTTCATGAAGTTAATGGGCTCTAAAATGTTTTTTAGTTTTTTTGTTTGTTTAGCAAATCTAGTGGAGTAGCAGCTTGTGTAAATATAACTTGATCCAAATAAACTATTAAGGTTAAAAAAGAGAGAGAGAGAGAGAGAGAGAGCCCAAGAGAGAAATAATGGTCTAAATGGCGCAGATGATTCTACCTTCCATTTTATTTAGTGAACATGTACCCCCAAATGAGGACAGTGTGGAAAACACATCTGCCATTTCTTTGGTTATTATCAGCTTCCAAGTCTTTCTCTAGTATGAGCATCTTGGTGGAGTGTATGTGATTCTTACCTCTAAAAGTATTTGGTTTTTTTTTTGTTTTGTTTTGTTTTTTTTAAATTTTTTTTTTCAACGTTTATTTATTTTTGGGACAGAGAGAGACAGAGCATGAACGGGGGAGGGGCAGAGAGAGAGGGAGACACAGAATCGGAAACAGGCTCCAGGCTCTGAGCCATCAGCCCAGAGCCCGACGCGGGGCTTGAACTCACGGACCGCGAGATCGTGACCTGGCTGAAGTCGGACGCTTAACCGACTGCGCCACCCAGGCGCCCCTAAAAGTATTTGTTTTAATACAACATGGCACTCTATTACAAGCCATCTACTTCCTCTGGAGCCCAGCCAAAGAAATGGTGATTTGTGCCATTGCCAGGAGAACTGGTTGTATTGAACTTACTGAGGGTTGATTTATACATGAGTCTCTAGTATAAAACTTTATTAAGCATTCTCCAGAGTAATTTAAATTACCTGAGATTTTCCCATTATGTGGCTAATTCTGTACGTAATATAGGACTGTCCTATAAAAGGAAGCGTTGTATCATATTCTATCTAGTTCTAATATTGTTTAGATTTGATATAAGTCCAGGTATACCCTACGCATTGCCTATAAAATTTTGGATACTTTCACTTGATTCTGCTCCCCTGCCCTTATCTTTCATCTTTCCCAACCACAGAGTCTAGGCTTCTGAATTGGACCCCAGAGGATTTTAGCCTTTTTAAAATCTGGATTTCTTCAACTCATTTTCCGTGTTTAGTTGCTTTTCTATCTATTTCTGTACTCTCTCCTTGGAAACATAAGAAAAGAAATTTTTTTTTGTTTTTTTGAGAGAGAGAGCGAGCACACATGAACAAGGGAGAGGCAGAGGAGAGAGAGGGAGAATATCATAAGCAGGCTTCACACCCAGCACAGAGCTATGTGCTGGGCTCAATCTCACGACCGTGAGACCATGACCTGAGCCGAAATCAAGAGTTGGACACTTAACCGACTGAGCCACCCAAGTGCAAGAAAACGTAATTTTTTAAAAAGACACGTTTCCCTCTTCTTATTAACTTTGAGGTGTATGTTCATTGAGTAGAGGAAACACCTGCAGTATTAAAACATTATTTAAACCTACTCAAAGAGGATGCCAAAGTCCACAAATTAAAAAACTCTGAAGTTGAGTAAAATAACTTGTCCTTAGAGTGGATAGAAATTCCTCTGCTTGAGCCCTCGAGTCCGGCTTGCAAAAGCGGAGGGGCCTGACGGACTGTGTTCCAACAGCAAGTGCGACTTAGCGTCTGGGAGGTCATAAGTTAACAGCTCTGCTCGGAAAGCGGGAAGGCTGGAGGACAAAGGGAGGGTGAGCTGCGGAGCCCCCAGACGACAGAGCTCAGTTTGGCGGGGAACAAAGGCGCTCGCCAGCGCCATCTCCCCCGCCCATCCCCCAGCCAAAATCCCAAAGGGAACCGGTTCTGGCCAGGGAAATTGCTCGCTCCGCGCAAACACCCAACTCTGTGCTTCTGCGGAGCCAAACCTCCGGCAGCGGATCTGACTCCCTCCGGCTGCCACAGGGCCCCTCCTGAAGTGGATCACCTAAGGAGAAGCGAGCTAAGCCTGCCCCCCCTCCCGCCGTGCACCTTGCCTTCCCACCCCAGCTAATACGCCAGATCCCCAGCATCACAAGCCTGGCAGTGTGCAAGTAGCCCAGACGGGCCACGCCACCCCACAGTGAATCCCACCCCTAGGAGAGGGGAAGAGAAGGCACACACCAGTCTGACTGTGGCCCCAGCGGTGGGCTGGGGGCAGACATCAGGACTGACTGCGGCCCCGCCCACCAACTCCAGTTATACACCACAGCACAGGGGAAGTGCCCTGCAGGTCCTCACCACACCAGGGACTATCCAAAATGACCAAGCGGAAGAATTCCCCTCAGAAGAATCTCCAGGAAATAACAACAGCTAATGAGCTGATCAAAAAGGATTTAAATAATATAACAGAAAGTGAATTTAGAATAATAGTCATAAAATTAATCGCTGGGCTGGAAAACAGTATACAGGACAGCAGAGAATCTCTTGCTACAGAGATCAAGGGACTAAGGAACAGTCACGAGGAGCTGAAAAACGCTTTAAAGGAAATGCAAAACAAAATGCAAACCGCCACAGCTCGGATGGAAGAGGCAGAGGAGAGAATAGGTGAACTAGAAGATAAAGTTATGGAAAAAGAGGAAGCTGAGAAAAAGAGAGATAAAAAAATCCAGGAGTATGAGGGGAAAATTAGAGAACTAAGTGATACACTAAAAAGAAATAATATACGCATAATTGGTATTCCAGAGGAGGAAGAGAGAGGGAAAGGTGCTGAAGGGGTACTTGAAGAAATAATAGCTGAGAACTTCCCTGAACTGGGGAAGGAAAAAGGCATTGAAATCCAAGAGGCACAGAGAACTCCCTTCAGACGTAACTTGAATCGATCTTCTGCACGGCATATCATAGTGAAACTGGCAAAATACAAGGATAAAGAGAAAATTCTGAAAGCAGCAAGGGGTAAACGTGCCCTCACATATAAAGGGAGACCTATAAGACTCGTGACTGATCTCTCTTTTGAAACTTGGCAGGCCAGAAAGAATTGGCACGAGATTTTCAGGGTGCTAGACAGCAAAAATATGCAGCCGAGAATCCTTTATCCAGCAAGTCTGTCATTTAGAATAGAAGGAGAGATAAAGGTCTTCCCAAACAAACAAAAACTGAAGGAATTTGTCACCACTAAACCAGCCCTACAAGAGATCCTAAGGGGGACCCTGTGAGACAAAGTACCAGAGACGTCACTACAAGCATAAAACATACAGACATCACAATGACTCTAAACCCGTATCTTTCTATAATAACACTGAATGTAAACGGATTAAATGCGCCAACCAAAAGACATAGGGTATCAGAATGGATAAAAAAACAAGACCCATCTATTTGCTGTCTACAAGAGACTCATTTTAGACCTGAGGACACCTTTAGATTCAGAGTGAGGGGATGGAGAACTATTTACCATGCTACTGGAAGCCAAAAGAAAGCTGGAGTAGCCATACTTATATCAGACAAACTAGACTTTAAATTAAAGGCTGTAACAAGAGATGAAGAAGGACATTATATAATAGTTACAGGGTCTATCCATCAGGAAGAGCTAACAATTATAAATGTCTATGCGCCGAATACCGGAGCCCCCAAGTATATAAACAATTACTCATAAACAGAAGCAACCTTATTGATAAGAATGTGGTAATTGCAGGGGACTTTAACACCCCACTTACAGAAATGGATAGATCATCTAGACACACAGTCAATAAAGAAACAAGGGCCCTGAATGAGACATTGGATCAGATGGACTTGACAGATATATTTAGAACTCTGCATCCCAAAGCAACAGAATATACTTTCTTCTCGAGTGCACATGGAACATTCTCCAAGATAGATCATATACTGGGTCACAAAACAGCCCTTCATAAGTTTACAAGAATTGAAATTATACCATGCATACTTTCAGACCACAATGCTATGAAGCTTGAAATCAACCACAGGAAAAAGTCTGGAAAACCTCCAAAAGCGTGGAGGTTAAAGAACACCCTACTAACGAATGAGTGGGTCAACCAGGCAATTAGAGAAGAAATCAAAAAATATATGGAAACAAACGAAAATGAAAATACAACAATCCAAACGCTTTGGGACGCAGCGAAGGCAGTCCTGAGAGGAAAATACATTGCAATCCAGGCCTATCTCAAGAAACAAGAAAAATCCCAAATACAAAATCTAACAGCACACCTAAAGGAAATAGAAGCAGAACAGCAAAGGCAGCCTAAACCCAGCAGAAGAAGAGAAATAATAAAGATCAGAGCAGAAATAAACAATATAGAATCTAAAAAAACTGTAGAGCAGATCAACGAAACCAAGAGTTGGTTTTTTGAAAAAATAAACAAAATTGACAAACCTCTAGCCAGGCTTCTCAAAAAGAAAAGGGAGATGACCCAAATAGATAAAATCATGAATGAAAATGGAATGATTACAACCAATCCCTCAGAGATACAAACAATTATCAGGGAATACTATGAAAAATTATATGCCAACAAATTGGACAACCTGGAAGAAATGGACACATTCCTGAACACCCACACTCTTCCAAAACTCAATCAGGAGGAAATAGAAAGCTTGAACAGACCCATAACCAGCGAAGAAATTGAATCGGTTATCAAAAATCTCCCAACAAATAAGAGTCCAGGACCAGATGGCTTCCCAGGGGAGTTCTACCAGACATTTAAAGCAGAGATAATACCTATCCTTCTCAAGCTATTCCAAGAAATAGAAAGGGAAGGAAAACTTCCAGACTCATTCTATGAAGCCAGTATTACTTTGATTCCTAAACCAGACAGAGACCCAGTAAAAAAAGAGAACTACAGGCCAATATCCCTGATGAATATGGATGCAAAAATTCTCAATAAGATACTAGCAAATCGAATTCAACAGCATATAAAAAGAATTATTCACCATGATCAAGTGGGATTCATTCCTGGGATGCAGGGCTGGTTCAACATTCGCAAATCAATCAACGTGATACATCACATTAACAAAAAAAAAGAGAAGAACCATATGATCCTGTCAATCGATGCAGAAAAGGCCTTTGACAAAATCCAGCACCCTTTCTTAATAAAAACCCTTGAGAAAGTCGGGATAGAAGGAACATACTTAAAGATCATAAAAGCCATTTATGAAAAGCCCACAGCTAACATCATCCTCAACGGGGAAAAACTGAGAGCTTTTTCCCTGAGATCAGGAACACGACAGGGATGCCCACTCTCACCGCTGTTGTTTAACATAGTGCTGGAAGTTCTAGCATCAGCAATCAGACAACAAAAGGAAATCAAAGGCATCCAAATTGGCAAAGATGAAGTCAAGCTTTCGCTTTTTGCAGATGACATGATATTATACATGGAAAATCCGATAGACTCCACCAAAAGTCTGCTAGAACTGATACATGAATTCAGCAAAGTTGCAGGATACAAAATCAATGTCCAGAAATCAGTTGCATTCTTATACACTAACAATGAAGCAACAGAAAGACAAATAAAGAAAATGATCCCATTCACAATTGCACCAAGAAGCATAAAATACCTAGGAATAAATCTAACCAAAGATGTAAAGGATCTGTATGCTGAAAACTATAGAAAGCTTATGAAGGTAATTGAAGAAGACTTAAAGAAATGGAAAGACATTCCCTGCTCATGGATTGGAAAAATAATATTGTCAAAATGTCAATACTACCCAAAGCTATCTACACATTCAATGCAATCCCAATCAAAATTGCACCAGCATTCTTCTCGAAATTAGAACAAGCAATCCTAAAATTCATATGGAACCACAAAAGGCCCCGAATAGCCAAAGGAATTTTGAAGAAGAAGACCAAAGCAGGAGGCATCACAATCCCAGACTTTAGCCTCTACTACAAAGCTGTCATCATCAAGACAGCATGGTATTGGCACAAAAACAGACACACAGACCAATGGAATAGAATAGAAACCCCAGAACTAGACCCACAAACGTATGGCCAACTCATCTTTGACAAAGCAGGAAAGAACATCCAATGGAAAAAAGACAGCCTCTTTAACAAATGGTGCTGGGAGAACTGGACAGCAACATGCAGAAGGTTGAAACTAGACCACTTTCTCACACCATTTACAAAAATAAACTCAAAATTGATAAAGGACCTAAATGTGAGACAGGAAACCATCAAAACCTTAGAGGAGAAAGCAGGAAAAGATCTCTCTGACCTCAGCCGTAGCAATCTCTTACTCGACACATCCCCAAAGGCAAGGGAATTAAAAGCAACAGTGAATTACTGGGACCTTATGAAGATAAAAAGCTTCTGCACAGCAAAGGAAACAACCAACAAAACTAAAAGGCAACCAACGGAATGGGAAAAGATATTTACAAATGACATATCGGACAAAGGGCTAGTATCTAAAATCTATAAAGAGCTCACCAAACTCCACACCCGAAAAACAAATAACCCAGTGAAGAAATGGGCAGAAAACATGAATAGACACTTCTCTAAAGAAGACATCCAGATGGCCAACAGGCACATGAAAAGATGTTCAGCGTCGCTCCTTATCAGGGAAATACAAATCAAAACCACACTCAGGTATCACCTCACGCCAGTCAGAGTGGCCAAAATGAACAAATCAGGAGACTATAGATGCTGGAGAGGATGTGGAGAAACGGGAACCCTCTTGCACTGTTGGTGGGAATGCAAATTGGTGCAGCCACTCTGGAAAACAGTGTGGAGGTTCCTCAGAAAATTAAAAATAGACCTACCCTATGACCCAGCAATAGCACTGCTAGGAATTTATCCAAGGGATACAGGAGTACTGATGCATAGGGGCACTTGTACCCCAATGTTCATAGCAGCACTCTCAACAATAGCCAAATTATGGAAAGAGCCTAAATGTCCATCAACTGATGAATGGATAAAGAAATTGTGGTATATATACACAATGGAGTACTATGTGGCAATGAGAAAAAATGAAATATGGCCTTTTGTAGCAACGTGGATGGAACTGGAGAGTGTAATGCTAAGTGAAATAAGCCATACAGAGAAAGACAGATACCATATGGTTTCACTCTTATGTGGATCCTGAGAAACTTAACAGGAACCCATGGGGGAGGGGAAGGAAAAAAAAAAAAAAAAAAAGAGGTTAGAGTGGGAGAGAGCCAAAGCATAAGAGACTGTTAAAAACTGAGAACAAACTGAGGGTTGATGGGGGGTGGGAGGGAGGGGAGGGTGGGTGATGGGTATTGAGGAGGGCACCTTTTGGGATGAGCACTGGGTGTTGTATGGAAACCAATTTGTCAATAAATTTCATAAAAAAAAAAAAAAATTCCTCTGCTTGATCCTCCTTTGAAAGCCATGGAATAAATAGTGCCTCTGAGTTGGCATTTTAAAAAATTCATTAACGGTGATTTTAAATCTGCCAGGTGAGTTATATTATAAAAGGATTAGCACATCATATTGTTCTAAAATATAATTTGAGTAGAGTGTTGAAATTCTTAAGCTGTATTACAATCATAATTTAATTCTAGATGGGAATAGGGTCATGCTTGAAATCATTAATGCCAAGAGGCAGAATAAATCTGAGAGAAATAATCACACTCAAGCAGGACTGAAATAGTTATCTCAAGCACAGCAATAAGCATAAAAATGGTTTATTTATCAAATAATCAATAATAGTGGACTCTTGATTAGACATGTCAGGGGAGTTCTTGGACTTATCTTAGAGGCTGCCAATTAGCATTATTAGACTGTGATAGTAAATGAGTTTGACCAGGTATTTTCCTCTTTGATTCAGGCAGTTATCCCTGGAGTAATAACCTACAAGGAAGTAATCTTTCTCAGTTCAGATTTCCTTTGACTTGTGCTCTGGCAGAAGCCATCGTGAATATTGGCATTCAGAAATTCTAAAAATCCTAAAGCACCTAATGCTTTGGGATACTTAACTGACTGAGCCACCCAGGTGCCCCTATTTTTAACATCCATTTGGTAAGGGGGATTTCAGATTGTGAGAATTGATAGATGGAATTTACTTTTTCCATCAGGATTGAGTAAGCATGATTAATCTGGCTAGAAGTACCACCTCACTAAGACTGGTTTCTTTACAGGCACAGGTAATGCAATGAAAACTCTTTAATCTGTCCATATACCAGAATGGCTAAGGTATTGGAGAAATGAGACCTTTTTTCAGAATGCTTCATTTATGCATACCAGCTGCTTCTCAAAGCAAAATCTCTTCTTTTCTACCTGCAGTTTTACAAAGAGTCACATTTTAAATTTCTAGATCACAAAGACAGTGACATAACTATTACAGAATACCCTTTGCTTTAATTAATAAGTGATATGTCCTGGCTGTCTCCAAAGGCTGTACCATCGTGTTCCATCTGATTTCTTTTTCTCTTTTCCTCCTCATCCTTTCATTCATCATCCAACCCCATGGATATAGGATGGGCCAGAGTGAGTCCTGGGGCCCCAGAGATGTATGTCATTGTCTCACCCAGCAGTGTGCAGAGGTAGCAGTCAAAACAAACAAACAAACAACAAACAAACCCCACTGAAATTACAAATATAAAGGCAGAACTTAAGACAACTGGTATAATTACCTTTTTTGAAAAACTGTAGCCTCAAAGGACACACATAAATGAATGCTACCAGGTTTTTAGATCTCACTTCAGATGCTGGATACTTTTTTTAGTAAGGCTCACATGACGAAGTGGAAACCATCTTTTTACCTCAACGTTTCAAAAGAGAAAATATCTTGTCCGTTTGTGGAAAGTAAAGTATATCACATCTTCTGCCTACCCCTTTACACTTTCTGTCAGAATTTCTTTCAGTGTTCCGTCCCTTCATTTGTAAAACAAAAGGCTTGTAAAGACAAGTAGCATTTGGTAGAACTTGATCACCTAGCCACAAAAGTGAATTAATATTTTTGAGTTTTAAAACTCTTCAGCTGTCACAAAACTAGTATCCTTTTTCTTCTGCATTGATTTTTAAATTCAATATATTTTCTATTTTGTTCTTAAAATGTATAACATTTACTTACCTCTGGTAGTATTTTCTGCCATTTGAGGAATTAGGAATGGGCCATAGAGCCTTTAGGCGATGGTTTCTAGGGAAAGCATGCTGCCTTTTAATGGAATATAAGGAAATTTCAAAGGAATATAAGGAAATAATAAGCACTGATATAAAATAGTGAGAAACTGATGATATATCAGGAAACAGGTAACAGAAATCTAGAGAAGCAATGGGCTGCAGGAGTTTTTAAGTGGCAAGCACACACACACACACACAAAATACTTCCCAAGACAGCTTTTCATTTAAGCAGACTTGTGTGTTAGGCACTGTGAATATAACACAGAATATAATCTCTGACCCCGAAGACCTTTGTTTAGTAGGAGAGGCCAACATATAAATAGATCATTGTAATACGGGATTCTATGAGAGAATTTAATAATAGAGGCATGTAAAAGATGCCCTTGGCCTGGTGTACTCCTACCTACTTTTCCTCAATAATCCTACTCATATTTAAGATTATACTTTAGGTGTGGCTTCTTTCAGGAAGCCTTCCTAATACTGTAGCACTAGATTAGTAGAGAGGGAGTAATTGTTGGTACAGACATCAAGGGTTGTTTCTCAAAAGTAGTTGACATCTAATACCACTTTAGAATTTTAAAAAATAGGAAGTTATAAGAGGTAAAGCATCATGATTTTCTTTTCCCAAAGGTTGATAGGAGTTGAGCATATTATGTCGTTTCATCATTTATTTTTTGGTTCACTCAATTAGTGAATCGTTATTAATTTCCTATAGTCCCTGCACATCCCACACTCTTTCATGCCTTTGTAACTGCACAGTTGTCTTCACTGTTGAGGTAGAATGTCCAGGCATTGTGCTTGGGCGGTGAGGACACGGAAGTGAGCACAGACATAGTGAGACTGCCCTTAAGGGCCTATTAGGGTCTGTAATTAAACAAAAAGCATTATCAGCATGGGAAGTGTTATTACAGGTAGTGCAGAAACATCTATTCTGTGGGATTAGGGAAGACTGCCCAGAGGAAGTAACATTTAAATGGAGACATAGTAAGTGAGAAGAAGCTAGTTTAGGGAATGGGGGAGAGTGTTACAGGCCAGGAGCCTTAGGTAGGAAGAAATAATGCAATAATGAATCTGCCTCCTGTAATGGTGGACTACACAAAATGGAGTGACCCTTTTGCTAGAACAACTACAGAAGCTAAAGAAAATACATAAAACACTGTCTATTTGAAGGCATCACAAAGATAGTAAAGCATTACCAAGCTAAGACTCAGAAAAGAAGAAAATCCAAAGAAATGAGACTGACATTTGGTACTGCTTTTGCCTCATAGGCATTTACTAATTCAGAAGAAGCAGTTAAAAGACTTGTGTAGCCCTTTGATAGCCTGGATGGCTAGCCTGGATGTATCCGAATATAAAAATAGGGCCTTTACGATTTCTCAGTGTTTGCAACATGACCCTGAAAGACTGCACCGAAGAATAGAGTAAAATTAGAGATAAATAAACCTTTTCATGGACTGCAGCCTAGCTTCAAATCATATGGGTGGCCCAGGAAATTCTCAAACCCCATTATTAGATTTAAGATGATCTCAGTGTTTGCTAGCACTCCTAGATTCCTTGCACAAACTAATTCTTTTTAGAAGATTATTATAATAGGTCTTAAATTATTTCTACAGTGCTTCAGACATAATGTTCAGAGCATAATCAAAGGTATTCAGTCACCCAAGGCCACAAGACAACCAGCTGAAATAGTAAGCAATGAAAACAGAGCTCCAGGTGCTCCAGGTATCAGGTATGGACTTTAAAGATAACTATGTGGGGTGCCTGGCTAGCTCAGTCAGTAGAGCATTCAGCTCGATCTTAGGGTCATGAGTTCAAGCCCCATGTTGGGCATGGAACCTACTTAAAAAAACGAAAAATAAAAATAACTGTGCATACTAAGTTGAAGGACAAAAGAAAGTGCAAATTTCAAACAAAGAGTTAGAAACATTTAAAAAGCAGTATAGCAGATTTGAAAAAGTCAAACAGATACTCTGAAACTGAACTTAACATGAATTTAGCAGCAGATCTTAACACACTGGTGTAGAGAGGTTTATTGAACTGGATTTTAAGTCAGAAAGAAATATCCAAAAGGAAGCATGGAAAGATACAAGGATGAAGGTTTGGGAGGGGCAAGAGATACAGAGCATACAAGAAAAGGTCTAATATAAGTTTAAATGGGAGTACCAAAGGAAAGGAGGTGAGAATATTTCAAATAGTATTTCAAGAGATAATGGCTGAGGATTTTCTAAAACAGATGACAGACAATGAGCTACAACTCAAGGAGCACAACATAACTTGAATAAGATTCTTTTTTTCCCAATTTTGTTTTTATTTAAGTATGATTAACATACAGTGTTACATTAGTTTCATGTGTACAGTATAGTGATTCAGCAGTTCTGTACATTACTCAGTGCTCATCAAGATCAGTGTACTCGTAATCCCTTTTATTTCACCCAACTTCCCCCCACCTTCACCTCCCCTCTGACAACCACCAGTTTGTTCTCTGTATTTAGGAGTCTGGCTTTTTTGGTCTCTTTTTTTCTTTGTTTTGTTTTTTAACTTCAACATATTAATGAAATCCTATGGTATTTGTCTTTCTCTGACTTATTTCACTTAACATTATACCCTCTAGATCCATCCATATTGTTGCAAATGTCAAGATTTCATTCCTTTTTATGGCTGAGTAATATTCCATTATATATGTAAACCACGTCTTCTTTATCCATTCATCTATGGATGGACACTTGAGCTGTTACCGTATCTTGCCTATTGTATATAATGCTGCAGTGAACATAGGGGTCCGTGTATGTTTTCAAATTAGTGTTTTCGTATTCTTTGGGTAAATACCCAGTAGTAGAATTACTAGATAATATGGAAATTCTATTTTTAATTTTTTGAGGAGCCTCCATACTGTTTTCCACAGTGGCTGCACCAGTTTGCATCCCCAACAGTGCACAAGTGTTCCTTTTTCTCCACATCCTCACCAGCACTTGCTATTTCTTGTGTTTTTATTTTAGCCATTCTGACAGATAGAAAGTGATATCTCATTATGGTTTTAGTTTATTTTTCCCTGATGATTAGTGATGTTGCATATCTTTTCATGTGTTTGTTGGCCGTCTGTATGTCATCTTTGGAAAGATGTCTGTTCAGGTCCTCTGCCCATTTTTAATCAGATTATTTGGGGTGGGGGAGGGGGTTGGTATTCAGTTGCATTAGTTCTTTACATATTTTGGATATGAAGCCCTTATCAGATATATCATTTGTAAATATCTTCTCCCATTCAGCAGGTTGTCTTTTTGTTTTGTTGATGGTTTCCTTTACTGTGCAAAAGCTTTTTATGTTGGTGTAGTCCCAATAGTTTTAATTCTGCTTTTGTTTTCTTTGCCAGAGGAGACATAGAAACAAAAATGTTTATACAGCTGATTCAGAGAAATTACTGCCTATGTTTTCTTCTAAAAATTTTATGGTTTCAGGTCTCACATTTAGGTCTTTAATCCATTTTGTGTTTATGAATAAGACTGATTTTACCACTTCTAGGTATATACCCAAGAGAAATGAAAACATATGTCTACACAAACGCTTGTACGTCAATGCTTATCGCAGCATTATTCATAATAGCTAAAAAGTGGAAACAAACCAGATGTCCATCCCCTGAAGAATGAATAAACAAAATGTGCTATATCCATACAGTGAAGTAATATCTGGCCATAAAACAAAATAGGTTCTAGTACATAATACTACACAGATGAGGCTTGAAAACGGTATGTTAAGTACAAGTGCTAACTACAGAAGGATTCCATTTATGTTAAATGTTCAGAATAGGCAAATCTGTAGAGAGGGCTGGGATTAGAAGGAGATACAGGATATCTTTTTGGGGTAATAAAAATGTTCTAAAATTAGATTGTTGTACAAGTCTGACTATTCTTTAAAAACTGAATTATACAGCTTACTTAAATAGAATTTTATGATATGTGAATTGTATCAGAAAGAGGAAGAAAAAAACCTACACTTAGGACATCCTAGTAACAGTATAGAATTCAAGGAGAAAAAAAATTTTCTTTTTAATGTTTATTTATTTTTGAGAGAGAGCACACGCACAGGGGAGGGGCACAGAGCAAGAGAGACAGAGGATCCAAGCGAGCTCTGCCCCGTCACCGCAGAGCCCCATGCGGGGCTCAAATTCACGAACTCTGAATTCACGACCTTTGCTGAAGTCAGGTGCTTAACCAACTGAGCCACCAGATGCACCAAGGAGAAAATCTTAAAAGCAGTCAGTGGGGCTATGAGTAGAGTGCTGGAATTATCTTCAAGGGAGCAGTAAATAGACCAATAAATGTTATCTTAACAGAAACAACAGAATTAAAAAGATAATACAGTGATGATATCCTCAGTGTACTAAAAGAAAATAGCTGCCAACCCTGAATTTTACACAACTAAAATATCTTTTAGAATGAATCTGGGGGCACCTGTGTGGCTCATTTGGTTGAGCGTCCAACTTCAGCTCAGGTCATGATCCCACGGTTTGTGAGTTCAGGCCCCACATTGGGCTTGCTGCTGTCAGCTCAGAGTCTGCTTTGGATCCTCTGTCCCCCTCTCTTTGTCCCTCCCCCACTTGCGTGCTCGCTGTCTCAAAAATAAATAAATATTTTTCAAAAAGATAAAAGGGGTGCCTGGGTGGCTCAGCTGGTTAAGCATCCGACTTTAACTCAGGTCATGATCTGGCGGTTTGTGGGCTCGAGCCCCACGTTGGGCAGGCTGGAGCCTGCTTCGGATTCTGTGTCTCCCACTCTCTCTCTCTCTCTCAAAAATAAACATTAAAAAAAAAAGATTAAAAAAAAGAATGAATCTGAAATTTAAAAAATTTCAGATGAACAGATAAAAAGAGGGAAAGACAGTTTGTCCCAGACAACCTGTACTAACCTATACTAAGGAGATATGAATAGGTATTCAGGCAAACAGAGAACGACCCCGATGGAAGGCCAGTATATAGGAAAAAATAAAGATTAACAAAAATGGTAAATACGCACATACCAGTAGTTCCACTGTTAGGTGTATACCCAACAACAGTTAATACATATGTTCACCAAAAGACATAGTCATAAGAGAATGTTCGTAGCACTACTCATAAAAGCCCCAACTTAAAATTACTTAGTGCCTGTCAATCGTAGACTGGATAAATAAACTGTATAGTCACATATGCCTTACAGCCATATAACAGTTTAAGTAATACACAACAGTATAAATGAATCTAAAAAAGCAACAAGGAAAGTAGCCAGTGACCAGCACTACCTGGTGTATGATTCCATTTATGCTGAAGTATATAATCAGGAAAATGAATCTGTGTTCTTAAAAATCAGTATAGTAGTGAGGTAACAAGTGTTGGTGAGGGTGTAGAGAAAAGGAAACCCTTGTGCACTTTTGGTGGAAATGTAAATTAGTATAGCCACTATGGAAAACAGTTATGGAGGTACCTCAGAAAATTAAAAATAGAACTAACAGGCACCTGTGTGTCTTAGTTAAGCATCTGACTCTTGATTTTGGCTCAGGTCATGATCTTAACTTCAGGTTCATTGGTTAAGGTGCTGGCAGCGCAGGGCCTGCTTGGCATTCTGTCTCCCTCTCTCTTTGCCCCTCCACTGCTTGCTCTCTATTTCTTTCTCAAAATGAATAAAAAACAAAAACTTTAAAAGAAAATAGAATGAGCATATGATCCAGCAATCCCACTTCTGAATATCTGTCCAAAGGAAATGAAAACAGGATCTCAAGGAGATAGATGCACTACCATATTTTTTGCAGTGTTATTCACACCAGCCAAACTATGGGAGCAACCTAAGTGTCCATCGATAGATGAATGGATAAAAAAGATTTGGGGTGTGTGTGTGTGTCCACACATAATGGACTATATTATTCAGCCATAAAATGAAGGAAATCTTGCCATTTTCAACAACATGGATACTCCTTGAGGGAACTACACTAAGAGAAAGAAGTCAGACAAAGACAAGCTGCATGCTATCATTTATATGTGCAATCTAAAAAAAACTAAATGCATAAGGGACGCCTGGGTGGCTCAGCCGGTTAAGCGTCTGACTTGGGCTCAGGTCATGATCTCGTGGTTCTTGGGTTCGAGCCCCCCACCAGTCTTTGTGCTGACAGCTCAGAGCCTGGAACCTGCTTGGGATTCTGTGTCTCCCTGTCTCTCTCCCCCTTCCCTGCTCGTTCTCTCTTTTCTCCCTCTCTTCCTCTCTCTCTTTCAAAAATAGACATTAAAAAAGTAAAACAAAAGCTTTTTAAAAATGAAAATGTTAATAAATGTCAGTGAGTTTCGAGTGTACAAAACAGTATCTTGTGTTTATAGCTAGGAAGAAATGTAGAGCAGTTAGGACATGTCAAATATCAATTTATGAAATGTCAGAGGTAAAGTACTTTTATTCTAGGCTCTAAAGAGGTGATCCCTTCTGCCCCCTAAAATCACTTTAATAAGCAAGTTTGAAATTACAAGGGAAGCAGACTAAGTAAATTTAAAAGAAATTTCAGTTATAATCTGGGACTATTTTATATAGATCAAAAATTAATTACATTAAGGTTTTCAGTAAAGGTACCTTTTTAAAAATATTTTTAGACCTATCGTCTGTTTTGCTACTTCCCATATTGCTTGGTCTATTTCTAAACTCTACTCAATTTGGCAGTATCCCTTGAGAGTTATATGGCACTTAATGTGTATTGTTCCCTAGAGGAATCATGAAAGAAAAGAAAGATGCAAATTTTCTCTTGGGATAAAATAGAAAATTAATTGAAGAAGAAAGAGTCCATAATTTAAGCTATAGTTAATATTGTGATAAAATCATAATGTATAATTTTCGTATTGATTGATTACATCTTCTTCGTTTAATTACCAGTTATTACTAGCAGTGTTTGTAGTCTTTATGCAGCAGCTTGCATGGTTTATGTTTGTATTTTCATCTCATTTGTATACACTAATGTAAGCTGTGTAATCATTCTTAGGCATTATCTTCTTACTCTTTCTTTACTTGTTTCAGACTCATCATCAGTAGGCTTTTGAGTTCTGTATTAAGATTTTGAAAGAAATACTCCAACAAAAAATGAATTGTATTTTTGTCATAGTGATTCTGCTGCATGGATTACAAACACTCTATCTCCATGCTTGGATAAACTCCATCAAAAGCACATTATCCTCCTACTTCTGTGGCCAGCTGCCTAATTGTATCTGCTGTAACCACACGCTGTTGGAACATGATACCAATGAAGAACAGAAATGATAAATTACTCCCTGCAGGTGATAGTGATAATGATAATTTTTAATTTCCTTCTTCCTCATAAGGTCTAGTCTGGTCTTATTTCATTGGCTGCCATCCTGTTACATACACACGATACGTTTTCTTTAAAGAAATACTCACTACACAAAAATATATGAGAAAATAATTTATTTTTATTCCAAGTCATTGTTCTTCAAACGAGCATGTGTAAAATGAACTGCATCTACCTTTGTGTATATAGGATAAACAAACAAAATGTAGCTTAAAACAGATTTTTAAATATTCAGTTTACAAATATTGTCAGTTCTTTTCTTCCTTTTTGTGAAACCCACAAAGAAGAACAAAGAACTCATTTTGAAAAACCGTATTCTAATGCTTAGGAATGTTTAAGATGCACAACAAAGCTATCTGCCTGAATTATTTTCGTGTATATACTTCAAATGAAATGTGGAGGATTCCCACCAAATTACAAATGTGATCAAACTGCCCAGAAGTTTACCGTATGTGCATGTATTTTCCTTTTATTCTGTTTACTTCTATTATAATCCTTCTTGTTGTTAATTAGCACAGATTCTCCTATCTCTCAGTCTAAGGACGTTTTAACTAAAATTTTTCTGACAGTGGTACAATTCAGTGAAATTTTATTTATTTAACTGTGACCTTGTCTCCGAGGATTAACCCAACTCCTACAGATATTTTATTTTAATGCTTATTTTTCCCCTCAGCAGCTCCCTTTGCTCCTGACAAGATATACATGTGGAACAAAAGAGAAATTTATTCTGTGCTCAGGCCTTATAACCTATCTGATCTTTTTCAAGCACGTGTCAAGCTGTGCTCCAGTTATTTATTACCATTGCCTATTAGTCATCATTTTCAATTTCCTGTGGTTGTTGTTTATTCTTACATTTGAATGACTTTAACAGAGAGAGTGTAAGTTCATTGAAATTAACATTTGAAAGACCTAGAGATAGTCTGTCAAAGTGCTGGTAACAAGGTAGTGAAACTAATTGAAAAATAGTGTGGCGTGTTTACGTTCTGCAGCAAAATAAATAACTTTGTCTCCAAGTCAGCTGACGTATTTGATTGGTTATAATGGCTTTGCAGAAATAAAAACACTAATCATGGTTCAGTTGGGTTTTAGGACTGTGATTTAAGTTTAAGATTTTTTTCCTCTTTTTTCTAATACCTATTTTAATTATTAAGGAGCACTTATACAGTGGCGGGGGGGGGGAGTGGGGGGACATGGTGGTAGAGGGAGCCCTTTCCCTTTATTTAAGTGGCATTCTATTTGAGGGTTAACACCCATTTTAAAACCAGAAATTCCCTTTGGTTTTTTCAGAGCAAGAATTTTCTACTTGCTCAGTTAGGGGAATGTTCAAAGCCTGATGAGTAGATAGATTATTTGCACATAATTTTTTATCATAAGTGAATTTCTTCCTAACTTCTCATGGTTCTGCTTAATGTATGCTATGAAACTGATTTTAATACTGCCCTCCACCAGACATCATTAGGAAGGTAAATCTGCTTGAGGAGTTGAAGAAACTCCATTTCAAAGGGAACTGTAAGCTAGATGTGATTTCAGATCTATCTTTGTCATAGATCCCTGCCAAATTCTCAAAACCAAAATGAATTTATGCTTTTCATTTTTATTTATTCATCTTGAGACATAAAACCTGTTTTCTTGTTACCCCAAACTATGTAGTATCTCTTTCACTGTATTTTTGGGGGGTTAGGGGAAAGTTAGTTTCTTTTTTGATTTTGGACTAAATTTCATAGGTAGTGCAGTTTGGGGATTGGAAGACAGTTCTAAAGTATCTTTGTATTCACAAATATTTTGACTTTTTAATTTCACTGTAAAGTCATGCATCAACCTCTTCTCTTTGTTATGACCTATAGTGTATTGTAATTGCAATTGTTCTACCATAATAATATTGCCAGTCTGTCTTTTTACCAGAGTTAAGTATAGGATGTTTTACTTTGTGTGTTTTATACATTTCAGACTTAGGTCACATTTTCTGATCATGTATATTGTTATTATTATAGAAATGTTATTGTATTGTAATTGGGGAAATTGTCTTTATTTTCAAATTCATGTAGTTCCTGTTACGTTATTAGATACTGCTGTAGCCCTGGGAGTGCAGATATGAGTAGTTTTTGGTTGTTCATAAGGGAACTGATACAAAGGTAATAGTTGAATTGAGTGCATCTTCATGCAGTACTGTAGACCATTTAGCTCAAAAATGATTTATTATTATCACAGAAGCTGTTTATTTTTTTTGGGGGGAATGTAAATTATAGATAAGGATTAAGAATATGAACTTCCCAAATCTGTCATCCACTTTCAGTAGCTTGGTGAATATCTTTTCAGACATGTACATATATACTCACGTTTGTATAACATATAATAAGTGCCCATAATACATGTACTATTCTTTTTACCTAATATCCAACTCGATAAATATTTACCTACAAGATTACTTTTGATGGACAAAATGTTATTCCATGATATGAAAGTATTATGATTTATTAACTGGTGACCTGTTATTGAAAATTTAGGCTAAAATTGGCCTCTTGTGGCTAAATCTTTGCAAGCATACTTGATAATTTCCATGGAATTTTTTTTTAAGTTTAGATTTACTGAGTCAGTGAGTATATGCATTTGATTGAGTCTACAACACATACATACACAACAGAAAAGTCCACAAATCTTAAATGTAGTTTGAAAAAATTGAACAAAGTGAATGCCTACCATGTATCCAGCACTCAGCTGGAGAAACAGAATATTACTAGCAGCCGGGAGCCCTCCATCTGAGTCTTTCCAGTTTCTATTGCTGTTGCAAGGGCGACTACTATCCTGACTTACAACACTGTAAGTTAGTCATACTATTTTTGAATTTTCTATATATGGATAGAATCATATATTTTGTGTCTGACTTCTTTTTAATGCAAATGTCTTGCCTTTTAATATGTATTGCTAACTGAGTTCTCTCTAGAAAGGTTATTTCAGTTTGTTCTCCCAGTATGAATGCTACTTTCCCCATTTACTGTGGATATTATTAAAGATTTGTTTTCCTCATCATTATCAAAGAAAACTGTATCTGGTTGTTTTGTTTTGTTTTTAATTTTTTTTAACATTTATTTATTTTTGAGACAGAGAGAGACAGAGCATGAATGGGGGAGGGTCAGAGAGAGAGGGAGACACAGAATCTGAAACAGGCTCCAGGCTCTAAGTGGTCACCACAGAGCCCGACACGGGGCTTGAACTCACGGACCGCAAGATCATGACCTGAACTGAAGTCGGACGCTTAACCGACTGAGCCACCCAGGTGCCCCTGTATCTGGTTGTTTTAATTTACTTTTTTTTCTAAGTAGGTCAAATATTTTTTATATATGCTTTATTATTTGATTTTTCTTTTATAAATTTCCTGCTTTGTCTTAATTTTTGACATATTCTTACTAATTTTGTAGTAGCTTAATGTACAAAGGACAGTGACTCTTTGTAATATATATTGCAAATGTTCTCAGATTTATTCAGCTTTTAATTTTTACACTAAAATTTTATTTTTTTATTGAAGTATAATTAACATAAAGTGTCATATTAGTTTTGGGGGTACAACATAATGGTTCAACAATGCTATACATTACTCAGTGCTCGCTGTGATAAATGTAGCTACCATTTGTCACCATAGAACATTGTTACAATATTATTGACTATATCTTCTATGCTCTACTTTTCATCTCCATGACTTATTTATTTTATACTGGAAGTTTGTACCTCTTGATCCCTTTATCTGTTTCACCCACCTCCTCCCACCTCTCCTGCAACAACTGCCAGTTTATTCTCTGTATTTAATAGTCTGGGTTGTTTTGTTTGTCTGTTTTTTAGATTCTACATATAAGTGAAATCATGTGGTGTTTGTGTTTCTTTTGTGTATTTTGATTCCCTCTTGGTATCTAAAATATAATGAACCTCAGCATTGAATAGTGAGCTGGTTTTGGACCCAGTTCATATTAACCTTACAGACCAATAAATTAACTTCACATTCTCAACAAAAGCAGCAGGATACACAAATTATCTTTATAGTGATTTTTTAGTAATCAGTGTCCTGTTTTTAACACTTTATAAGCTTTTTTTAATGCCGGTTTTAAAAATAGATTATGCTAGGTCTATTAGTGAAAGAAAAACAAATGGTATCACTTAAATTTTAAATAAAAAGAAATGAAAAATATATATTTATCTGAATAATCATCTTTTAGAGACCTCTTTATACTATTGCAGTAACCCTTAGAGTTATTTCAGAGGTTCTCCTTTGGGTATATGCTTAAACATAAGTTTTACTTGAATACTATTACATGTTTTATCATCAGAAAAAAAAGTGACATTTAAAAATTCCATTGATTTCATCATAAAAATAGTCATAGTACTTTAAGATTGGATGCACAAGATCGGAAGAAATTAAATGAGATCTTTGTATAAAAGAGTATGTTTAAATTACGTTTATTGCTGTGTAACAAACCACCCTAAAACTGAGTGCCTTGACATCACAGTCATTTGGATTTATTTGTGTATGATTCTGCAATCTAGACTGTACTTATCTACTATTTCTTCTGCCGGTCCCTCCTCGGGTCCCTCCTGCTGCTGCAGTTGTCTGGTTTGACTGGAGCGAACAGGGTCCAAGATGGCTCAACTTGTTCAGCAGCCTCCTTGGGACAGTGGGTCAGCTAGGGGCCGATTGAGCCTTCTTCCTTCGTGTAATCTCTCACCTTTCAGTAGTCTACCACAGTCATTTCTCTAATCAAACATGTGTTGATTATTTGATTAGCCTTGTTGCCCTTCTTATTATATTGTTTCTGTGGGGAAAAGTCAAATTACGTTACTTTATTTTTACATGTAACTTCTTTTACGGGAAGAATAGTGACCTATCATAAGTTTAAGAAGTATCTAAGTTCAAAGAAGTATCTTTGAAATGGATTCTTTTGCTAAGTTTGTTTTGTTTTGTTTGTTTTTAAGAGTATGTGAACGGAGGAGGGGACAGAGTGGGAGAGAGAATCTCAAGCAGGCTCCACGCTCAGTGAGGAGCCTAACACAGGGCTCATTCCCGCTACCCTGGGATCACAACCTGAGCTGAAATTAAGGGTCGGACAGTCAACCAACTGAGCCACCCAGGCTCCCCTCTTTTTGCCAAGTCTTAAAAGACTGAATAATTATTATGTCATGTAATTAGTTTAATAATTATTTATATTTCTTTTCTTAAAAACAGGCAATTGCTGGCTACTTCGATATATATTTTGAGAAGAATTGTCACAGGAGGGTAAGTATCCTGAGTTTTCTCGTAAGAATTAATTATGTGAAATACATTTATTTTATTTTTGTGCCCCCAGGTGTTTGATCATAAGCATTTTGATGTTGTAAGCAATTGGAGCTTGTATTTGATGTCGTAGATTAATGTACCATGATATTAAAAATCTTGTACTTCATCAGATACTTTTGAACTCTACCAATGCAGGTTGTGTTCTCCACGGGCCCCCAGAGTGCCAAAACACACTGGAAACAAACAGTATTTCTACTGGAAAAGCCATTTTCAGTGAAAGCAGGTGAGAAGTAATAGTAAAAGGGGAGAAATGTCTTATTCATTTTGAAGTTAACAATATCCCTTCATTCCGCACAATTTTTTGTGTGCCCACTGTGTTTAAGTAACAACAGATCTAAGATGTTCTCAGAGCTACATGAATTTTAGATGGCATGTTATTTCATTAAAGTAGTAATTTAAAGAAAACTCTTATTTAAATCTAGTTCCCACCATTTAAAATGTATGTGACTTACTCTGTGGCTTTTGAGTACCACAAATCATTCAGAAAACGTTTCTTTAAGCAATAAGTAGTATTTCCTAAGTTGCAACTATAACTAAAAATATTTTCGTTTCCAAAGTGACTAAAGAGAAGTATCACCAACAGAGGTGAAGTATAAATTAAAAAGAATGCCATTCAGTAGTTATTGTATTCAATATATATGCTTAGAATGCTCTCCACTGTCATCACCTGCTCAAATCTTAAAGTGTTCGAGGACTGGTCCAATTCTACATTCTTTGTTTTACACCTCATTGATTTTTCACTTAGATGAGCACCTATAGTTCTGATACACCTACACCCTTAACTCCACAAGTTCGAATTTGATTATAGAATCTTTTTTTATATTTAAATTACTCATTACATATAAGTTGTCCTGTCCCACTTTCACTGAAACCTTCCTGACTATCTTCTTCCTTCGTGTACAGAGCTGAATGTACAACTGAATGTACAACTAACTGTACATACAGAGCTGTACATACAGAGCTGAATGTACAACTAACTTTGATGAAAAGATACTCAACATCACTAGTAACTCAGGAGAGGCCAGGTAAAACTATGTAAAAGACTGTGTTTTAAACATCACTCCAGGAAAAAACACATAAAATTTAACAATGCTGAGTGCTGACAATAATGCAGCCAAATGGAACTTTTAAACTCTTCAGCTGATAGTCATGATTGGTACAACTTTAGAGAACAGTTTGCTGCCATCAAGTATAGATGTATAAGTATCCATCACTACAGCCAGTTTTCTTCCCTAGGCATGTGTTCTGAAGGGTCTCCCCCACAACCTGTGTACAAGTATCTTGACAACAGTATGGTTTGTAGAAGTGAACAGTTGGAGGCAACCTTAATGTCCATTAACTGAAGATAAATATGGTAGTTACATACAATAAAATCTCTGTAATAAATCATATATGCGTGTCTGTCAGAAGCAACTTTAAACAAAAGAAGTTGCAGGATTCTTACAATGCACTGTTTATATGGAGCTTGAAAACATGTGAAACAATTATACATACACACACATAGTAAAAGTAAGAAGCAACACTTAAAAATGATAACTACGGAATTCAGTGAGTGGTCACTTCTGGGGAAAGGTAGAAGTAGGATCAGGGAAGGCTATAAAGAGGGTTCGGTGCCATATATCTGAATCATTCCTTTTAGAAATTGAGGGAACTGTGGGAGGATGGTAAGATTTGGCAAAGCCGAGTGTTGGGTCCCGGGTGGTCATTATATTGTTCTCTGTATGTTTAAAATACAATTTCGTAAAATTCATTTCTAGCTTTGATTTCATTGTTGATGCATAAATTGAATTTAGTAGATGCAAATAAACACTATTAGAGTAAAGCAGCACCTTGTTGCCCTGTTTTCACTTTAAGATCGCAATGATATGGAATTAACACCTTGATAGTATCATTTTCTCTTTCTCCAAAAAGCTTGAACACAGCAAAGCAAGTGAAGCAAGCACAAATGAAATTTTATTGCATTTTCTTTTTGTTTGGTTGGTTGGTTTTTATATACCTTTGGTATTTGGATGATATTTGGAAACTTGAAAATGTTGCTTTCTTCTTTACTGTAACCATTTTATTGTTTCAGTGCTAGAATTGTATTATTTTTTTTTTAAGTTTATTTATTCATTTTGAGAGAGAGAGCACAAGTGGGAACGGGGCAGAGAGATTCCCAAGGAGGCGTCACACTGCCAGCACAGAATCCAACGTGGGGCTCAAACCCCCAAACTGTGAGATCATGACCCGAGCTGAAACCAAGAGTTGGACTCTTAACTGACTGAGCCACCTGGGAACCCCTTAATGCTACAATTTTAAATACAGTACTAATTCATTCATGTTTTAATCTTAGAGGAGATTTTTTTTTTTTTTTCAATGTTTGTTTTATTTTTGGGACAGAGAGAGACAGAGCATGAACGGGGGAGGGGCAGAGTGAGAGGGAGACACAGAATCGGAAACAGGCTCCAGGCTCCGAGCCATCAGCCCGGAGCCTGACGCGGGGCTCGAACTCACGGACCGCGAGATCGTGACCTGGCTGAAGTCGGACGCTTAACCGACTGCGCCACCCAGGCGCCCCTCTTAGAGGAGATTTAAGATAATATTTTCATTTTCTCCTACCTAATTATAACAAAATATTATTTGATGTCTAGTGAAATTTTGAAATCCTAACTACGCTTTACCTAGTAATCCTTAGACTAATTGTTTCAGCTGTTTTAGAATACTATGAAGGAGGTGTGTGATTTTAATGTTTCCTTCTGGCACCATCTACATTCTATATTTCTTTCACTGCTATTGTATATGTACTTGTATTTAAATAAATAGTAAGGCCAATACATCAAAAATATTAGAATCCCCTTTTAAAGTACAACCAGGAAAGTCTTGAAAGGGAAATTTCAAAGTAAGGAAAATGTGGTCATTTCAGCTATGGAAGTATAAAGGAAGAATTATACAAAGAAATATAACACTTTTTTTTTTTCTTTAAACCCTGCTGAGCCTCTGGTGGTAGTACTAAATGAATAGAAGCTGGAAGTTGCAGGGCCAAGTACTAAAAAGGACACATTAATCAGAAAAAGAGCTCCAGAAATCTACACATGATGTCCCCTTCTGTTTTGGATGAGTAAGATGTATATGTGTAGGATTAAATGCCTGAGTTTAGGCAGAACATCTGGGGCAGCTGTGAACCAGACAGTTCCCAAAGTTTACAGGAGGCTGTTTAGGGTTTTGACTTTCAACCAGCAAGAGTGGGGAGTCCATAGCTTCATAGTGGAAATAAACTGTCCTAGAATAAAGGCTAACCTGCATGCTCCTTAACAAAGCTTAAAAACAAGCCTTAAAAGAAAAAAACTGGACCCAAGTGACTTTAATGGCAACAAAGGAAAACAAAAAACTCAGACATTGCACAACATGAAATTCATCATGGCAAAAACTTTTCATCAGTGACTTTTCATCAATCAGAAAGACTTTGTTTTCTCATTTTTTTAATTTGGTAAAAGATAATTGACTATTTAAAGCAAAAATAATGTACTATGGGTTTCAAAACATAGACTGAGGCACATGGGTGGCTCATTCGAGCATTCAGTTCTTGATTTCAGCTCAGGTCATGATCCCAGGATCGTGGGATCAAGCCCCACATCAGGCTCTGCGCTGAGCATGGAGCCTGCTTAAGATTCTCATTCTTTTTCTGTCTCTCTCTTCCTCCCTCTCCCTCTGCCCCTCTCCCCCCTCTTGCTTTATTTCTAAAAAAAAAATAATTTTAAAAACATGGAGACATAAAATGTATGGCAGTGATCAAAGACATTAATGAGAAAATGGAAATACATTAAGTTCCTACATGGTACATGAAGCAATTTAATGGTAAATTATGATAAATTAAATATGTACATTGTAAATGCCAGAAGAACAGATTGAAAATTTAAATTAAGCCACAAAATATAGCTAATAAGCTAGTAGTGAAGATAAAATGGAATTTTGAGAAAAAAGAAGATACAAACATAACGAGGTGGACCAATAAAAAACAAATGGTATGATGGTAGACTTAAATTCCAACATTAATAACTATATTAAAAATGAATGGTCTGCACACCCACACAATGGAATATTTTGAGTGCTAAAAAGAAATAAACTATCAAGTTATGAAATGATATGGAGGAATCTTAAATGCATATCACTAAGTGAAAGGAGCTAATCCGCAAAGGCTACCTACTGTGTGATTCCACCTATAGGACGTTTTGAAAAAAGCAAAACCACGGAGACAGTGAAAAGAACAGTGGTCACTGGGGACAAGGGATACAAATGAGTAGAGCACAGAGGATTTTTATGGCACTGAAAATAAGCTCTTTCACTGAATGCAACTTCAATACCAGAATGCATGGAACAGCTACTTGACATCTCTGAAAAGTAAATAATAGCAGATAAATTGGAGAAGACCAGAATTCAAAGAACCCCAAAGTGGTGGTAAATATATGATTTATTTGCTTCCAGTATCCCCCAGTCTGGACTCCAGACAGCCTGAAACCCAAAAGGAGGGCATTAGCACAGAAAGAACTCCCAACAGAGCCCTCTAACTCTAACTTAAGGAATGGGGAAAGGGTCTTCTAATTAATGCTCAGAGAGAATGGAGGAAATTCCTTTTTCTTTTCTATTTCTCTCTGTTCTCTCATACACCAACCCCCAGTTAACCCCACAGTAGTAGCAAAAGTAACAGTGGCAGCAATGGGGACCCAAAGACAACTTAAACTGTGGGGAACAGTAGGTAAATGAGTGCATATGGCTGTGCCCCATTAAATTTTATTTACAAAAACAGGAGGCCAGCCTCAAATCCATCTCCAGGTATAGATTGCTTCATTGCAAATTCTTCCAACCCTTAAAATAGAAATAATACCAATTCTACACAATGTCTTCCAGAAAGTAGAAGAGAACTAAATTTATGAGGGCCTTGATACCAAAAACTAGATAAAAATTGTACAAGAAAATTAAACTACAGAACAGTGTCTCTCATGAATATAGATGCACAAATTTTAAACAAAATGCAAATTGAATCCAGCAATATATTTAAAAAAAAAAAAAACAGCACACTATGACCAAGTGGGATTTGGTCCAGGAATACAAGACTGATTTAATAATTTAATATATTTTTTTAATACTTTAGAATCTTTTAATGCAGTCAACCATGCTAACCATCTAAAGAAGAAAAACCATATGGTCACATCAGTGGATGCAAAAAAAGCATTTGACAAAATTCAGTATCTATTCATGATAAATACTCATACTAGAAATAAAAAGAGAACTTGCTGAACCTGATAAAAGGTGTCCACACAAAGTCCACAGCTAGCATCATACTGACTGGAGCAAGACTGAATATTTTCCCTCTGTTTGGGATAGGGCAAGAATGTTCACTCTCATCACTCCTATTCTCTTATTTTGGAGGTCTTAGCCAGTGCAATAAGGAAGGAAAAAATTAAAAGCCCTTGGAAGGGAAGAAATTGAAGTGTCATTATTTACAGATAACATGATTGTATACACAGAAAATTCCAAGGAATCTCCAAAAAAACCTACCAGAATTAGTAAGTGAATTTAGCTTGGTAGAAATTGATAGGCTGATTCTAAAATTTGTGTGCAAATCCAAAAGACCTAGAGTAGCCAAGCAATTTTCCAAAAATCATATTGGAATCCTTACACTATGTGATTTCTAAACTTATTAAAAAGTTATATTAAGCCAGACAGTAATGTATTATACTATAGATAGACGTAAACATTGATGTAACAAATAGAGAACCCAGAAATAGACCCACTTTTGTATAGTTAATTATATTTTTCCAAAGAGTCAGTGTAATTCAACGGGAAAATGATAATCTTTTCAAGAAGTGCTTAGAACTAAATATTTGTATAGGAAAAAAAATCTCATTGCTTACCTTATATAAAAACCAACTCTCTCTCTCTTTCATGGGTCATAAACCTAAATATAAAAGTGTAAAACTGCCAGATTTCTAGAGATAACATAATCTTTGAGACTTGGAGTAGGCAAAAGTTCGCAAAGATGAGATAATGGTAAAACTCATTGAACTGCACATGTAAAATATGCACATTTTACTGTTTGTAAATTATGCCTTACTAAAGTTAATAATTAAACAAAAACCCTCACTGGATTGTCAATATCTCCAGGATAATATCCAAATTCCCTATCATGGCCCTTTACAATCTGACCATTTTTCATCACTTCCAGCCCTACTCTGTTACAGCCCCACATAATAAACACATCATATGCTCCAGCTCATATGGTTTTAGACACATTGCTCATTTTTTAGCTAGTTTTCCTTTCTTAGTCCTTGTCTTTGTCTAAGATAGTCTACCTAGAAAGCTGTTTTGACCTCTTTCACTTGATAAATTTCAATTTTCTCTTTATTGCCCAGCTTAGTTTTGTAAATCTTTACTCACTATCCTCAGAAAATTAATTGCTGTCTTTGTTCTGCTAGATCATTTCATGCATACATCTGTATTATCACATCTCAGTGTGCTGTGATAAAGGGTTCTAACAGAAGATGAGTTGTTTGTCTTTCTCCATTTTGATCTGATGTAGTATTTCCCATATTGTAAATATTCTGCAAAATATACAAATAAGTATAGTAATATGCAGTGTCATTGAAATTTAATTTCCTCTAATCACCTTGGTGATATCATGCCAAAGGCATTTACTAACTTTTATTTGGTGGTCCCATTTTGTCAACTCTGATGTTCTTAAAAATTTCATCATACTGTTGCCCTTGAATAGACTGGTGTTCATATTTGCCTTGGCATGACTGAAGAGTTCTCTATAGTTGGGTTTAGTTAAACTAAAAGTAGTTTTTGACTCATTATTCTGCTGTAAAATTATTAGATAAAATTAAATAAAGCCAAGAGTCTAATCAGAATGATTTACTATATATGTAAATCTTATCTTAGTGTCCAAAAAGTAATATAATATTTTTAAAATAAAAACATTATAAATATTCCTATAGAATTATGCTGCCTAGATTGGGGGTGGGGGAGGGTGGATGTCTTCAGTAATGGTAAATCTCATTCAGTAAATATTTTCAGTAAATGGTAAATGGTAATGGTAATTCTACCCTTCAGGGTAGTCTTGATATTTAGAAAGCAAGAAAAAGCATTGTGAATAGGGAATTTCTTAGATTAAGAATTGTACATTTGGCCAAAAGCAAAATGGAACATAAAGTAATGAGCCTAATTTGTTTTATTTTGTTGTGTTTGTTTTTATTTTTGTTTTTTGTTTTATTTACAACCTAGATTTAAAAATAATTCAGAAAAAAAATGTTCTCAACATTTGAGCCCTTCCAGCATTCTGGGAGTAACAAACCAGCCTCCCAGAATAAATACTTCTAACACTTAGCTTTAAATTTTAAATTCACCATGTTTTTCCTCTTTGCTTTAATGTGCAGTTTTATTGTGCATTAAATGTACAATACTTGTACATTTCACTGCCAATGATGGCACTGTTTACTTTTAAAATCCAGATATTTTTCATGTAATTTGGCTTTGAAAACATGACTAAAATCAGTCTATTTATTTTTCTTTCTTTATATGTATCTAGTAAGCTTGATGATAGAAAAATCCATTTATTTTTTTCTTTCATTCTTTACCTCTAAGCTTTAATAGTGATAATAATGATTTTTAAGTTTTTCTCCTTTCTGGGGAAATGAAATTTCATTGCTCTAGAAGAAATTAATTTTAAAAAAACACAAGAACAGAATTGAAATGAAATCAATTTTGTTCCTTACTGAACGCAACACTGCTTTGTGGTTCTAATAGCCGTCTGCCGATGATAAAAACAAGGTGATACAGCTCAGCTTCACAGAGTGTCCTTTCCAGCTCTCACCACAGTATGCACGCTTAACAACATCAGTCATTTTATATCTATTTGACACTGATAAATGACTACGATCTATTCTCGTATTACAGCCACTGTCTTGGCACTTTTGTCAGGCCTAAACAATTGAAGGGAGTTCAGCAGTGTGAATTATGTATTTATTACCGTGACCCTTCGTGCTATTTAATTAACTTAAATAAGTGCTGTTTGCACCCTCATTTTGAAATTAAGATTCTTAGAGAAATAGTTGTTTTGCTTGTATTTCATTTTAAGACATTAAAATTACCATATCAGCTTATAAGGCAGTTACTGTTAAGAATTTTTAATTATTCAGATGTTTTGTTTAATATTGATGCTTAAATTTTTTTGTGAAAATGTAACGAAGGTATCCATTACTAGTTTATTTTGACTTATGCTAGATTTCTGAATTAAATGAAACAGCAGGACATGCAGTAAAAAGAAATAATTGCAGCAATACCTCATATATATCAACAAAACCACTCACAAGAATGCACAAAGGATTTTTTTGTGTGTGGTGATTAAGCATTTGAAATAATTGAGATAATACCCTTCATCACTGATAATCGCTGAAATGCAAAACAAAGCAGGCAGATTCTGGGGGTTGTTTATCTAAATAACAAAAATATTTTTATTGTTTTCTTTCACTCATTTTTTATTTGGTTTCTTTTTTTTTTTTTTAACGTTTATTTATTTTTGAAAGATAGAGCATGAGCAGGGGAGGGGCAGGGAGAGAGGAAGACACAGAATCTGAAGCAGGCTCCAGGCTCTGACCTGTCAACATAGAGCCCGACGCAGGGTTTGAACTCACAAACTATGAGATCACGACCTGGGCCAAAGTTGGACACTTAGCTGACTGAGCCACCCAGGTTCCCCTTTTGTTTGGTTTCTCGTAACACCTAGAGTTGATAAAGATGGCAGGAATGTAAAACTGGAATATACTTTATACCTTTTATGAAGGTTTTCCATTTCTGATCATTCTTCCTAAGGAATCAAATCAAAATTCACTTTAAGTAT